>NC_133659.1:40666557-41266557 GCF_037893015.1 Macrotis lagotis | reverse complement strand
CACATATATTGCATACATTCATATGGATAGGTAAAAATGTATCTTTATATGTACACATTTTCCATCCCCTTTATATATATATGTACTTTCCTCAGTTTATATGAGATAAATAATGTATATTGAATTTATGTTTCATATTATATAATTTTCATATATAATATTGCAGAATAGCTAAAGCACAATGGATAGTGTGCTGGGGCTGGAGTCAGGAAGATCTGAGTGAAAACCTGGCCTCAGATACTAGCTGTGTGACCCTAAGCAAGTCACTTACCCCTTTGTCTCAGTTTCCTTATCCATAAAATGATCAGGAAAAAGAGATAATAAAGTACTCCAATATCTGTTCCAAGAAAATGCAAAAATGGGTCATGAAGAATCAGACATTATTAAAACAAAAATAGCATGTTATAATAATATTGTATGTGTAAACACAGAGAAAGACATGCCTAGGAGGAATGGGCAAAAAATAAAGGTAAGGGAAAAGGCAAGAGTAGAAGAGACATCAAAGAAAGCAATAGATTTCTCACAGTAGAGAAGCTGGAAGGTTTTCCTTCTCTGTTCCCTCTTTAAAACTACTGATTTTTTTTGAATACCATGAATTTTGAAAGTTTAAAAATTCCTATAATGTCCAGTGTACAGGTGGGTTGGCCATTATTCTCTTCTTCATTCCTTCCCACCCATGTTAACATTAACCCAAGCTTGAAGGGAACTGAATGACCTTTCCCAAGTCTCTTGGCCATACCTGTGATTCATGGTCAAGTTATTCTAAATGGGGAGGGGAGGGGCTGCCAAGGCTGGAAGTTGAGACTTTTATTCCCTAATCTGAATATGGGAGACTTTCTTGCTACCCCTTAAGGGCCTGCTTCATGTCCTTATCAATATATAACTAGAATCTTACACATCAATTTTTCTGTTTTTTTAGTTTTAGGGCAAAATATGATGGATAAAAACACATACACACAAACAAAAAAAGAAAAAGAAAAAGGAAGAATTTCTGCCTCTGGTTTCTATTAGCAACAACCTGAGTTTTACCAACACCACAGATTTAATACAGTCCTAGAGTCCTTGTGACTGTATCATCATTTAGCTAAGAATCAGAAATTCCATGAAATTGAAGGATTAATTTGAAAGACTTGGGGAATAATGGCAACATGGCTTCCTATTCAATAATCTATATTTTGAGATATTAGAGATGCTATGAGGCATAAGAACCAAGTTACAATTTAAATATTAAAACCTTCCCTTCCCTACCTTGTGTGGGTTCCAAACAAGTTACTCAGATAATATAAATAGCTCATAAGCTCCTACCAGTATATACATGTGTATTTTTTTTTTTAGCCATTCAATCAAAAGATAGTTAGGTGGTACAGTGGAGTCAGGAGGACCCGAGTTCAAATATAACCTCAGATAGGTGATACTTTGTTAGCTGTGTGATCTTGGGCAAGTCACTTAACTGAGTTGCCCTAAATTAAAAAAAAAACTTTTGAAAAAAGATTTTTAAAAAAGAAAGGAAAACATCATTATCATAATTAATGCAAAAGGAATTGTATTTAATAATTATAATAATATTTATATCATACTTTAGGATTTGTAAAAGACTTAAAATATTTCATTTTATTCTCCCAGCAAAGCTGACAGTAATTTTAAAGATGAAACAATTGAAGTAGCCATTGATTAATTGACTTGGTTATACATTTAGTAAGAGTCTGAGAGTTGATTTGAATTCATGTCTTAATTATTATACATCTCTTAGCTGGTCATATCATCTTGACAAGGACTCTTGTCTACTCTCCATTGTCTCTGGCATCACTGATAGTCTCAAAGTTGTTCAGGTTCAGATGGGCTTTATCTCTTCAGTAACACATGCTACTCTTTGCTCCCACATAATGGGGTTCTGTGATTACAAAATTTCTCTTTGGTAATGATCTTTTATTACGAAATTGTTAGCTGTTTTCTATAACTTTTAGCTAGGCGACCATCAAAACTAAAATATTTCAGAATAAGATCAAAGCTATTCTTTTGTAAACCTTTGTCTGGTACTAAGCCCTTGTCTCCTTTACTATATCATGAGATTCTTGAGGGTAGAGACTTATTTCTCTTTTTTCATATCCTCATCTATTGGCATACATACAGCAAGCAAATAATTGCTTTTTGACCATTGGACTCACTGGCTTAGATCATTGATTTGGGATTTGGGATTTGTGAATTTCTTGGAAACTTCTATTAAGTCTCTAAATGGGTACTTGCACCCCTAAAACTCATTTTGGGAACTTTGCCTAAGGATCCTCAAGACTTATTCTATTCCTTTAGTCCTCCCTTACTGGTATCCAAATGAAGTCAGGGACAAGAAGAAAAAATTTATGCAAAGAAAGGAGAAGGGGGGGAAGGATCAAGAATTTATTAAGGGGCAGCTAGGTGGTGCAGTAGATAGAGCACTGGCCCTGGAGTCAGGGGGATCTTAGTTCAAATCCGACCTCAGACACTTAATAATGACCTTGATGTGTGAACTTAGGCAAGCCACTTAACCCCATTGTCTTGCAAAAATAAAAAAGGAATTTATTAGATATCTATTATGTGACAAACACTTTACAAATATTATCTCATTTTTGACCCCATTTAAAGGTGAGGAAACTGAGACATGAAATAACTTTTGGGGGTCACTTAGATAATACATTTCTGAGGTCAGATTTAAATTCATGTCTTCTGATTCCAGAACCAATGCTCTAGTCACTGAGTCCCCTAGCTGCCTCTGAAAAGAGGTTAATCTGCTTTTGGGGATAGGAGAAGGAATAAGTGAGGTCTTATAGGTTGTTTGTAAGTATTTGTTTTAGAATAGGGACTTTTATATTTGACCTTAAAGCACAGGAGAAAAAAAGTAAAAATTGCAAAGAAAATTTCACGTTAATATATAGGATAGACTAACAATTTTTGTTTCAAGGTGAAATGAACAACCTCTGAGAAGGAATGCTTATTTTTTTCCCACCATGGGTGGTTTTAGAGTATGCTAAAAACAGGAATTTAGGGGAAAGTAGACGAAGCAGGTTTAGAAGTCCCTTTTAGCTCTGGAAGTCAGTAATTCTATGACCTGTCCTAATCCAAATTCAAGTTGTTCTTATACAACCTATATCAAATTGTTCACTACATGGAAGAAGTGAAGGAAGGAGGGTGATAGAAAAATGTGGAACTCAAAAGCTTGCAAAAGGATGAATATTGAAAACTATCCTTGAATTAATTGTACAAAAAAGAAAAAAAAGAAAAGTCAATGAAAGACAACATGAACTGATGCACAGTGAAGTGAGCAGAACCAAGAAACAGCAATATTGTAAAGATGATCTATTGTGAATTACTTAGCTATTCTTAGCAATACAATGATCCAAGAAAACTGTGGGAGTCTGAAGGCAGAAACTTTACTTTACTTTCTTTAATTTCTTGGTGTTCTTTTTTTTGGTTTGTGTTTTCTTTCATATTATAACTTACATGGAAATGTGCTTTTTATGATGTATATATAATCCATGTCAAATTGTTTACTTTTCTCAATGTGAGGGAAGAAGAGAGAATTTGGAACTCAAAATTTGAAAAAATAAATTGTTCTTTGCTTTTGTATGTTATATGCTATATGCAATGACAATTATATGCAATAACAATTGTTCCTTTCTTCTGCCTTTTACCATCCATTATTTCTTTCAACATTCTGCTTATTCTTCCAAATAAACTTTTAAAAATGTTACCATTCTTCTCTTGAAAGTGGAAACAGTTTCTAGAAATGATCAATTAATAAGCATGTGAAGTGTGCCAGACAATACACTAAACACAGGGATAAACAGCTCTGGCCCTGCATATATTTTTAAAAAAATATTAAAGAATGAAATAATGAAAAAGAAGTCCTTCAACTTGAAAAGTCAGTAATTTATGACTTATCCTAATCCAAAATAGAGTTTCTAGTCAAACTGAATCCCTTTAGTCTATCTATCCCCAGATGATGCTAATTCTGATTATTATCACTCTAAGGACAAAAGTCCTTTGACCATACCACCTCCCTATTTGCTTACATTCTTTCTGCTTTGACTCAGTGTTCCACTTTCTAGAGAGTTACATATTTAATATGGACATTCAGCTGTTACATAAAATATTGGACCTGAATTCAAGTCCAATCTCAGACACTTACTAGCAGAATGACTGGGCAAGTCTCTTAATCTCTGTCTCAGTTTCCTCAACTATAAAATGAGAGTAATGATAGCACCTACTTACCAAGATTGCTATAGAGATAAGCACTTAATAATTTTTGTTCCTTTCTCCTCTTCTCATGATCTTCAGATAAGAATTATTCCTTCTATATCTCTATAGGAACTCTTTATAGCATTTCAGCAGGTAATGATTTTTCTCAGCAACAGTTTCTAAATATAATTTTATTCTCAAATTTCTTAAGTGAACTATTTTATAAGGCTTATTCACTATGGAAAATCCTCACTAAGCTATTTGAACTGTGTTGATCTCAATATTACACAGGGAGGCTATATTCCTCATCCTATTTTCATTGAAATGTGCTTTCTTTCCCTGGGATTCTGGGTTCAGATAGGTGAGTTTTGGCCTGGAATCAGGCCAAAACATAATATGCCAAGATTGTCCAAAGCATGCCCTTTTTATGTAGCTATGTATTTATGTGTTATCTTTATTATATTTTATGTAATTATGTAACTATGCATTATTTTCACTTCTTATAATGTAAGAATTTTTTTTTCTTTTTACCTCAATACCAGTTATGCAAAATAACCAGTTTGGTTTGAATAGGTGATGCTCTGCATCTATTTCTATTCCTGATATATATTAATGACCTCCTGATTACTTGGAGTTAAAAAGGGCAAAGATTGAAAGGATTAAATTCTCCTTACTTTTGAACCAACTACCATGGTCAGAGGTCAATTCCATAATGCACAGCAGATGTAAGGAGACACAAAAGAATGTTCTTCCTGCCACTGATTGGGGAAAAGTCACGTTTCCATTCAGTAGTTTCAGCAGGTTCTTTTCCTCTTCTTTCTAGAAAAAAAAATAATTGAGAAAGTTATGTTATAAAGAAAAATCCAATGATAAAGCTGAAATATAAAACTTTAATATAGAAACATACCCAGACTCTATATTTAAATCAGTGTCCGAGACTAATCCAATTTCTATCTGTAAGACCAAGACTTAAAAGGGAGGACTATTTCCCTCAACAGTACATGGGCCATAACAAATGACCAGAACTCAACAGATATTTTTTTTTTAAAAAGAAGATGCAATAACTATAAGAATTAGAAACCATAGATTTTAACGAGGGATCACTTGCTGCCCTTTCTATCAATATAATGGATCATAAAGCTGGGATCTTATTCAGATAAGGTCATTAATGACACAACTACCATGACCCTACATCTTCAGAAAAGAATGTATCATGAATGGTGTCCTAAACAGGGTAGAGAATAGAATCTATACAAGGGAGTGCATTATCTCCTAAGCCACAAACTGGATTTTGTCCTATAACTTTGTGTTGCTTTCCTCCTTCAATCCCTACATATTGTTGTGCTCTCTCTCTCTCTCTCTCTCTCTCTCTCTCTCTCTCTCTATATATATATATATATATATATATATATATATATATATATATATATATATATTCTTTATTTTTTGGTTAGTGAGGCCCTTTGGTAGGCTATAAGCTCCTTGAGGGCCAGAGCTGTTTATCCCTGTGTTTAGTGTATAGTCTGGCACACACAAATCATATACTTATTAATTGATCATTTCTAGAAACTGTTTCAAGAGAAGAATGGTAACATTGTAAAAAAGTTTATTTGGAGTAATAAGCAGAAGGTTGAAAGAAATAATGAATGCTAAAAGGTGGAAGAAAGGAAGGAGAACATTCCAGATACATGGAGGAGTTAATATAAGGGAACATACATGGGAAATGGAATGTCACATATGGGCAACAGTGGGAAGACCAGTTGAACTTATCTTTTGAGAGAATGAAGAGGAACAATGTAGAATATAACTACAAAGGTAAGTAGGACTTTCTGAAGTACCTGAAATAGCAAACAGGGTTTATATCTGCTCCAAGAGATAATAGGGAGTCAATGGAGGTAACAGAGCAGGGGAGTGACATGGTCAGACCTGTAATTTGGGAAAATCATTGGTGAAAGTTGGATTGGAATTGGTTGATACTTGAGACAGAGAGACATTTAGAAGTAGGGATTGGAAGTAGGTGGGCCTCACTACCCAACCTGAGAATATATCTTTACAAACACATCTTTTCTGGGTCATTGGATCCTTCAGGAGTCTGCTGAAGCCTGTTGATCATTTCACAGAACCATGTTTTTAAAATGTATAAAATAAAAGACATAGGATTATGAATGAAATCAATTATATTAAAATTTTGATGATTAAAATCTTTTCCTAAAAGAGAACTCCTACTCTCCAGTCTAAGAGCACTTGTTTTAGAAGAATCCAGGGTCCTTTTTTTGTCCCCAGTAGGTCCTAAGCACCCTGCGTCCCAAGGAAGCTTTTTTGCAACACTGAAATCAGACTTCTAATTATATAAAAGCAAACCAGTGCCAGATCTGACAGCATGAAAAAATTTGCTCTTTCTCACGAGCAGAACAAAGTTATGTAAACAACTCCAAGCCCATTCTTCCAATATTGCTGAGGCAACCTAAGAAGAAGAGCAATATTTTCTTCCAAGGCAGATGAGAATGTATTCCCCTCTGTTAACACTTGGGCAGCTGCCACTTTTACATGTTGGCAATCAAAAGGGACACTTGTGGGTGCCACATTAAGCAAAAGCGTCTATGGCAGCCAGAGGGTTAAGGCTGTACATTCTTCTTCACTAACAGATGCTTCGTTTAAGGTCATTTATGTCAACACTAATCATTAAAAAAAAAAAAAAAAAACTTAATAATTCAGAAATGGCCAGCAAGGAATGTCTTCTTACCAGGGTAACAAATCTAATAGTTTCACTTTGTAATCCCAGTATCTATGTGGTCCCAGGGATGGACTTGGGAACAGGAAGACCTAAGTTCAAATCCAGCCTCTGATACTTACTAGTTGGGCAAATCACTCAAATTCTATCAACCTCAGTTTCCTCATTTGTAAATTGTTAGAATAACAGTATCAACTTCACCTAAGTAATTGTGATGATCAAATGAGATAACATATAAAATTCATTGGAACCCTGAAAATACTATATAAATATCATCATCGTCATCATCTTCATCACCATGTATTATCATTATCATATAGCCCTTCAGGGCTGTGTAGCATCATTCATAATCATTTTTCACTTTAAAAATGTATGATTCTGGGGACAACTAGGTGGTGCAGTGGATAGAGTACTGACCCTGGAGAAAGGATGGACCTGAGTTCAAATCTGACCTCAGACACTTAATAATGACCTAGCTGTGTGACCTTGGGCAAATCATTTAACCCTATTGCCTTAAATAAATAAAAAAATAGAAAATTAAAAAAAAAATATATGGATCATTGAAGGAATGAAGTAAAAGTATGAATCATCAACTGACCAGAAGCTAAATCTTTTCTTTTTCCTTTCAGTTAAAGTTCACTATTAATAATAATAATAATAATAATAATATCTTATATTAGGTATGTATCACCCTTAAGATTTTGAAGATCATTATTTCATTTGGTTTTAACAATAATCCTATAGGGATTATAGATATCATTATGTCTTTTTTGGCATGATCATTCCAATTCTGTTGAGTAGTTTCAATCATGTTTGATTCTTTCTGACACCTTTTTAAAAGTACTGGAAATGGTTTGCCATTTCTTTCTCTAGGACCCTGAACAGATGAGGAAACCAAGGCAATCAAAATGAAGTGGCTTGCCTAGGATCACATAGTTAGTATGTGTCTGAGAGTGGATTTGAATTCAGGTCTTCCTGATTCTAAACTTGGCACTCTACCCACTGTTCCACCTAGTTGGATGAGGAATGAAATGAAATGAAAATGATTAATTCTCACTGAGAAGCTATAGCATATCCTGGGGAGCACAACTGGGATAGGAAGAACTGGTTTCTTAGGAGGACAATTTTGTTTGGAAAGTTACGGGGATGATGAGTGGAGTCATAGGGGTGCTGATTGACATATTCTTTTCAGTAACAGTGGTAATACTCATGTAATTTTAGTTCCAGAGTTGGAAAACTTGTGTGTTGGGGTGGTGGAGGTGAGGCTACATGGAGCAGCAGTGAGACCAGGGACAATGATCAGGGAATAAAGAGGATGGGTGGAGTCAAGTTCGTCTGGAATATTGGGAAATATAAGATATTGCATTTATACAATTTGAAAAGGAGACGCTAGGATACTAGTTCCAGAGAAAAAATGCTTAACTGCCCCAGAGTCTTGCCTGTAGTCCTCATGGCAAAGCTACTAGGGAAGAAATGTAGAGCTAGTGAAGTGTTTTCTTACTTATTTGCTTACTAAAATATCTTGAAGTCAGGGTTGGTTTTATTTTTGTCTTTTCATTTTCTATGGCTAGTCAATTACTTTGCAATTAGTATGTGTGTTTCTGTATGTATGCACATGTATATACATATATTGGATATATATATATATATATATATATATATATATATATATATATATATGTATGCCTGGTGCTGATTCTATTAGAGCTAAGATTTACAGAATCACAGGTCCATGGCACATATAAAAGTTGACTGGATTAGAACATTGTATACCTTAACACAACTTGGGGTGATGATCAATTTTGATGGACTTGCTCATTCCATCAGTACAACAATCAGGAACAATTTTAGGGATCTGGGATGGAGAACACCATTTGTATCCAGAGAAGGAACTGTGGAGTTTAAACAAAGACTAAAGATTATTATCTACAATTTTTAAAAATTGTATGAATTACATAATTTTGTTCTCTCTGTTTTCTTTCTTCCTTTTGGATCTGTTTCTTCTCTCAACACATTCAGTTTGGACCTATGTGTCTCATGGAAACAAATGTAAAGACTATCAGATTGTCTTCCACTGGGGAGAGGGGGAGGGAAGGGTGGGAGGAAGGAAAAAATGTAAAATTCAAAACCTTGCAAAAAATGATTGATAGAAACTACCATTATATGTATTTGGAAAACAAATAAAATATTTATATAATTAAAAAATAAATCAGGGAATGAATAGGTTCACTAAATTTAAATAACAAAAAAAGGAAATTTTCTGGGTTGCTTTGCAAAAGGAGGTTAGCCCCTAGAATTTCAAAGACTTCTCCACTGTCCATCTCTTTAAAGGTAAAGGGAATGGATTTTCTCTTGATAATTACAAGAGGGTCTCTCTTTTAGTTATGGCTATTGAGATTCTTGCAAGAGTCCCCTTAATAAGCTGATCTTTCACCTGGAAGATGGTGAGCTGGTGTGGCATCAGAAAGAGCTAAGGAACAGTCCATGTGGTTTTCACTGCAGGAGTAACATCAGGAGAGAAACAGAGATAGGTTCACAACATTTATAGATCTGATCAAGGCTTTGGACACTGTTAGTCATAAGGACATATGGAAAACATTTTTCCCAGAGAAGTTCTTCAGTCTTGTACCTCAATTTTGTGATAGTGTATCTCAATTCTGTTTTTTTGCAAGGAAATGGGATCAAGTGACTTGCCCAAGGTCACACAGCTAGGCAATTATTAAGTGTCTGAGGCTGGAATTGAACTCAGGTCCTCCTGACTCTAGGGCCGGTGCTCTATCCTCTCTGCCACCTAGCTGCCCCTGGATCTCAATTCTAGATAGTGGATAATGCTCTCTTGTTTTCTCAGTCACCAAGGGAGTGGGCTGAGGTTGTGTTCTTGTGTTCTTTATTCTTCAATTATCCCTTTTTCCAGTACTTCACAGACCCCTGTGACTGGGCTGTTGGATAATCTCAGCCTATCTTCATATTGAGAGGTATCAGGGTGAATGGGACCTGGACGTCTACACTGAATAACCTCTGGAAGAAGTGAACTGGTCCCAAGTTTCCTTAGATCCCTTCCTTTGAGGCCCCAAAGCCATATAACCTTGTGACACTGAGGGCTTTGCTAAAGTAGAATACCCAAGATTTCCATTACCTGTCTTCTTTTACCTTTCCGTTATGTGCTTGAGATGAATTAATGTCTATTGATCTCATTGGGTAGGGTAGGAGAGTGTCAGACCATCTCTTACATTGCGGTAACCCCTACAAGTAGTCCCTATATCCAAACATACTGATGCCCCTGAAGTGGGTCTATGTATTTGATTGGAGATAGGAAAAATGAATGCTAGCTTTAAGTAGTTAAGTTCTTTAATTAGTTCAGAAATTGTTTTTTTATCATCTACTATTTTTTTTATTGTTGTTGGAGTTTTTTTGCAGATTCAGCTAAAACAGACTATAGATCTGACATAGGATCTCTTCATTTTTGGGGGGCTTGGTAACTCAGGTTTACTTAAAATAACTCTATCTTGCTAGTCTGGTGATCCAGCAACAATTTCTAAAGATGTGATGTATGCAGTCACCCACTTAGTAAAGGAATCAAATTTGAAAAATCAACCTTTTTGAATAGAAGAGGGAAAAGGATTCAAATTCTGGCTTCAATGTTATAGAAAACTGAAGGCTTGTAATTTATAGTTTTCAAGATTTACTTAGATCAGAGGAGTCAAATAGGAAGCCCCTAACACTCTGCCATGGCTCAAAAGAGATTAAAATGTAATTGGGAAATAAAAAAGTATAATACAACCATATTACATTTTAAAAATAAATCAATACAAAGCCCATGTACAGATGAACAGATGAATGACCCTCATTTCAACTTGAATTTGCTAATATTGGCCCTACAGACAGCTAAATGGCTCAACTGGGCTTAGAGTCAGGAAGAACTGGATGCAAATTTGGTGTTAGACACTTCCTAACTGTATGACCCTGGACAAATCACCTAACTATGGTTGCCTTAAGTTTCCTCATCTGAAAAATGAACTGGAGAAGGAAATGGCAAACCACTTTAGTATCCTTGCCAAGAAAATCCCTAATGGGATCACAAAGAGTTGACCACAATTAAACAACTACAATAACAAACTACTGGCCTAGAGCACTGAGATGCTCAATGATTTGCCCAGAGACAGTTCATGTCATTTGTAGTGTTTGAACTCAGGACTTGGGGCATAAAACCCAAATCTTCAGCCACTACAGTGAGTTGCCTCTCAAACCTTTTTTTTTTCAGTTCCTCACAAATTGGGTCACACTCAATTTCTTGGTTAGTATACTGACTTTAATTTACACTTAATCTGTTTTACCCTTTAAATTTTTACACTGCCACCAGCCACTTTGGACTCAAAGAATCCAAACATTCCTCCTGCCTTCAGCTTCTAAGTGCTCATTACAATGTGATAATGCACTATTGTGACTCTGATGACCTTGGATTCATCTCTGGCACCTCACCTGTGTGCTACCTTGGGAGAAATGGTCTTGTTGCCTCACATGACATATTTTTATTTGCAGTCCTGCAATTAAGAGATCCTATGATGCTATAGCCTCTTCAGCCCATAGTCCTGAACCTAAGCAAGATGTCTAGTTAAACCTTTTCCTGCCCCTACTTTCATATGGGACTAAGAGGCACAGCAAAACCTTGAGATAGTTAGATGACAGAAATACTTGGTGGATTAGAAAAGTAGAAAATGCTGTCAAAATTCACCCCATTAAATGCAATTGTTAAATGGGTTCATAACTGTTTCAAGAGAAAAAAAATGGGGTTTTAAATTTAATTTTAATTCAAGATAATTTTTGAATATTATGATTTATGATAATTCTTAGAGAATGAGAGTGTGGTAGCTGTATAGGGACACAAGCAAATATATTATTAGTCTTCAAAAAAGGGAACAAATCTTCAAATTATAGGAGAAAAGGCAAAACAAAATGTCAAGTATAGACCAAAGTAGAGAACAAAGCTTCATATTTCAGGTCAGTGAGCTTGGTTTCAATTTCTGAAAATTATAACCTATATTAATAAAAAGGATAACTTTTAAGAGCTTGAAAGGGAAGGAGTGATCACTGTATTCAACTAGTTTCATTATATTCAATTTGATATTCATCAAATTCTTGCTAGACTAAGTTCTTTCTTTATGTTTTGCTTTTGGACAAAGTGACTATACTGGTAGGCCAGTGGTGTGTCAGAGTATACCTGTATTTCATCAAGGGATCAAGGGATGTGACAAAATTTCTAAAGATAATCCTGTGGACAAGATTAAATGATGTATACTGAATGACAGAGTCAGATGGACTATGAACTTTGACCTACAGAGTGGTGATTGATAAACTAAGATGAATGTGAAGGAATTATCTGGAGGGCAGCACTCCAGGTTGTCTTCCACCATATTCAACAGTTTTCTAAATCACTAGAATGATGACTTAGAGAGTCTACTTACCAAATTTGTTATTAACACCAAATTAATAAAAGTAACTAGAAATTACTCTTAATTAATAGTTACTAGTAGTTAGTAAATATATTGTTCTACAGACTAAAATAATATTGACAGTGTAGAATAATTGCCTGAATCTATCTCATATGATAAAACTTCATAGAGAAAAATCTATAGTATAATATTCAAGTCCAAGAAATGTAGGGTGGGAGAGAATGGTGGTAATGGCTAAACAATACTTCTTGCGGGAAAAGATGTGGGGTTTTGGTGGCCTGGAAAATCAATGAGCCATATGGGGAATGACAGTCCCCAAAAGTTAGGTGATTTTTTTCACCAGATCAATAATAACACTAATATAGGGAAGTCCCAAATAGAAATATCCCTCTACCAATACAGAGCACTCTAAAACTAATAAAAAAATTGCTTTGTGCACTGGAAAGATAAGAAATGTATCCAGGGACCCTCAATCAATTTGTGTTAGTGGAAAGACTTGAATCCTAGTCTTCCTGATGTCAAAGGCGAGTTTGCTTGGGGTCCATTGATCATGAAACTTCTCTGAACTGAAGTTGTACCATGGACCAGTAGCATTCCAAATGATGGGAGATCATAATTCCCTTTTGGACAATTTTACTTAAATTAAATCAGTACATTGTACTCAATGAGAGGCACCCAATTTTAAGGAGGACATTGGCAATCTGGAGAGAATTAAATGAAAGGTAGTCACAATAAGAAGACATACCATAGGGCTTCTCAACATTTTTTTTTTTGTTATGGACCCCTTTGGCTGTTTAGTGAAACCTAGTGACCCCTTCTTAAAAGAATGTTTTTAAATAGTTAAATATGTACTAAGTTTCACTTAGAGGTGAGTGAAGATAAAGCTGTAATTTCTTCCAATTTAAGTCCATTCACCCCTTGGAATGTCTCTATTGCCTCCGGGTTATGAACTCTTGCTATAGGAGGATCAATTGAGAAAATGAAAAGATTTAGCCCAAAGAAGAGAAGACGGGGAAGACACAATGGCTTCTTTTAAATAAGTGGAGGACTATTCTATATAGAAGAGAGATTAGACTTATTCTGTGTTGCCTCAGAGGGCAACACAGCACAAAAAAAAAGGTGGAAGTTAAAGACAAATTTGCCTTGATTGAAAGAAAAATTCACTCCCATTTAGGGCTGTTCACTAGAAGAATGCTCTACTTTGATATATGCATTTGTATTCAAAAAATCTGTAAAGTGTTTGGCATAGACTAGGCACAAAATCTAAGTAATCGCTTAACAGAAAAATTATAGAAAGGATTCCTACTTAAGCATGGGATTTCATGGGATTTTCTCTTCCTTCTGGCTCTGATATTCTGATAATCACTCATTATTTCTTGGCATGCTGGGGGGAGCCACCATGGATGCAGAAGGGCCCTAGAGTTTTAGGTCTAGTGTTAGGAAGACCTGAGTTCAAATTTGACTTCAGAAATTTACTAGCTGAGTGACCCTGGGCAATTCACTTCACCCTGCTTACCTCAGTCTCCTCATCTGCAAAATGAGCTGGAGAAAGAAATAGTAAATCATGCCAAGAAAACCCCAAATGGAATCACGACTGAAATGACTGAGCAACAACAACAAAGTAATGGGAAGAGGGTGCTGGTGAAAAGGGCATGGCAGGGGAAGGCCCAACTATCTAAGTGACCTTCAACACAGGAGACCGAAAGAGTGAGGTGGCAACCTAGCTGGCATGGATTAGGATGAGACAAGTAGAAATGTTCTTGTTATTCACCTGGCAAGACTCCTATAATTCCTACCAATGCTTGTCTTCATTCCTCCAAGGTTTCTAGACTATGCGGACTAGCTTTTCTTTATTTGTATTCCTGGTACTTAGTTTCCTGGCTACCAACTTAGCTACTTGCTTTAACTTAGTACCTGCTTACTAAATATTTATTGACTGACTATACAAAGAAATAACATTAGATGAGGATAAATCGAACTACAGCCTCACGAGAGTCAGCCCAGAGCCCAGCAACTTCTGTAACCCAGTCTTCTCCTTCAACCTTGACCCAAACTAATCAAATGCAACAATTCCAATTCACAAAACATTGAGGATGTTTAGTGAACTCTTGTTATGCACTGGGGGCTTGGAAATGAAACAAGCACCAACACCTGACCTCCCAGACCTCCCAATCTCCCAGGGATTCAAGAAAATATGCAAATAACTTTAATATGAGTTATGATATGATAAGTACATAAGAGAGAGCTGCGCAGAGGGGCACAAGGAGACTCCAGAAGGCAGAGAAAATTTCTCACTAATATAGAGGGAGGAATTGAGTTTTATCCAATAGAGAAGATAGATTCTGATAGAGGTTTGGAGTTTTGGTGATTCCTGGCATGAACATTGAGGATAGAATCTGTAAAGGCACAATGGGGAGGAAGGGTAGGGCATCATCAGGAAACAGCTGAGATACAGGATCTGTAATGGAAAGTCACAAAGGACTGGGACTGGAAAGACAGAATGGAACTAGTCTATATAGGGATTTGAATTCAATTGATTTTTTAAAATTGTCTTTTCCATGATTCATTAATCCAATTAATCATCATATTTCTATAGTAGCTACTAGGTGCCAGACACACCAAGTCCTTTATAAATATCCTCATTTCAACCTTGGAAACTATTGTCCAGGTAAGTGAATTAAATTAAGTGACTTGCCCAGAATCACACAGTTCATACGTATATAAAATCAGATTTGAATTTAGGACTTCTTAACACCAAGAGCAGGATTGAATAATAATATTAGCTATCCTTTACATAGTGATAACTATTGTTTTTAATTGTTGTTGTTGGTTGTCCTTTGTACTCAAAGGAGACCATGATATTAGGGAGATGATGCCATGACAAGCATATGAACAGGATTTTAGTGAAGGGTTGCTGTGTTAAGTCACCAGCTTCACTTTCTCCTCCAGAGCCAAGTCCAGTGACCAGATATGAAGCAGGACCCCTGGAGATGGTCCTGGATGCGAGGTGATGAGGATGCTTTTGTACTTTGTTCTCAAAGAAGGCATGCCATCAGGAAGGTGATGCTATGATACAAATTGGATTGGAATGAGAGGGGCTGTGCTAAGTCATCAACCCCACTTTCTCCTCCAGAACCATATGGCCAGATATGAATCAGGAGGGCTAGAGATGGATGTGAGACAATCAGGGTTAAGTGACTTGCCCAAGGTCACACAACTACTAAGTGTCAATAGCACTCCCTGTATGTGCAAGGCCCTATGCTAAGCACTTTACAATTATTATCTTATGTGATCCTCACAACTCTAGGAGGCAGGTACTATTATTGCCGTTATTTAACAAGTAGGGAAACTGAGGCAAACAGAGTTTAAATGACTTACCTAGAGTTACACAGATAGCACAAGTCTGAGGAGGGAATTGAACACATGTTTCAGATTCCAAGTGTGGCAAGCTGTCTCCTGGATCACAAAAATACTCTTTTCCAATATCCCCAATGCTTTAAATTCCCCTCTTCTATATCTGATATCCTTCTACATCCGTGTCAGAAAATGCCATGTTTCTTGGTCTGCTAATATTTGACAACTATCAGCGGACATGAAAAACAAAATATGTAATAAACAAGGAAGATATATATGGCACTGTGACTATCTCTTAGGCATATTCCTTCCCCCTTCCAGTGTTTTATATTAACTTTGATATTATAACAACAGAACTGGTTTGTTTCTGTATATAACTAAATTACTGAACTAAATTCAGCAAACATTCGTTTCCAACTCTTCTATGTCAGACTGCGAAGGTTTTGCTTTATTTGAAAGGCAATGGGTAGCCACAGAAGACTTTTGAGGGGAGAAAAATTATCAGATTCCTGTCTTAGAAAGCTTATTTATTCTATGAGAGAGAGAGAGAGAGAGAGAGAGACAGACAGACAGACAGACAGACAGACACTGGAAGCAAGGATGCTTGACCAAAATCACTCCATCCATCTAGGTGAGAGGTAATGTGGTCTGTACTAAAATTTCATAATTATAAGATTTCACTGATGATAGTATCTGATATAACCTGACTCTGGAGGATGGTATTATAGTGAAAGTCCTAGGAGATAAATTTTCCCAACCTGGAGTGCGGAAATGATAGTTTGTTTCATAACATTCATTAAGTTCTAGCTCTTCTGATTCCTACTTTTAATTTATTCTTATATAAATTTGAATTTTAGATATTTTTTACATCTTGCATATATTTACATAGGTACTAACAGATAATCGTTGAATGACTGAACAATTGATTATTCTCTAGGACTTTAAGGTAGACCCATAGAGTGACATTAGGAAATAGGAATGCTCTGCCCTTTCTCTTTTCCACTAACATCCCTGGGGCTCAAGAACCACATTCTTTTATCTCACCCTGAGTTCCCTTTCCAGAGGACTTGGCCCTATTTTCCCAAAGGACCACCTGGATTTCTGAGTCATCTGCTAGCCCAGAAATCCCCCCCATGTTTTTTTTTTCTTTGCAGCTGTGAACTTATCACACAGATGTTGCAAAAACTATAGTTCCCTCCCTCCTCTCAGGGCTCCAGCAAGACTAGTGTGATCGATTCCAACTAGATAGTGACTGGTACAGAGACTTCACTCCATGGAGTCAGTGCAATCCCAAACCTTGAAAAACAAGTGTTCCCTAGCTTTGGGGGTCTCACCTTATGAATCTGGACTTTGCACACACACACACTTGGAGTGTTCTGGCAGGTTCTCCAGCCACAGAAGTACACCAGAGCATGGGGCCAGTCTCTTCTCCCTCTCTGGTAGATAAAGCATTCTTTTAACCTCCAATTAAAAAGATTAATAAAGTAATAGGACACATGAGGTTCACATCAATCATTGCCCATGTGGTTCTCATTACTATAATTAAAACTTATCTTCCCCAAATTTCGGGATGAAAGTGCCATGATCTCCAATTGAAAACACATTGAGTTTTAATTATTTCTCCCCCTCCCCAACCAAATCTACTTTCCATCCCTCCCCCCATCTCAGAGGGAAGAAAGGAAAAAAAAAGTCGGGGAAACAATATTCCTGCAGCTGGGTCCCTTGAAGACAATCTATCAGCAAAAAAATGCACTTTTAAAAAATCCCATGAATCTCCTTGAAAGAATGCACATTTCGCTTTGGTTTTCAAGATGAATGATTACATTTTTTTTTTCTGATTCCTCTGTTTGCTCTTTTTGTTCTGCTGTCAGTACCTTTGCAAATTCTGCTGCAAAGGGTATTTTTAATGACAAGCTAAGAAAATATGCTTTAAGGTTTTTGCCGTCATGCTTTGGCCAAGAGCAGATACAGATTAAATATTGCAGATTTGGTACCTCCCAGGATGATGAGTGAACATAATTCACTAATAATCTACCCCAAGAACTAACTTGATTTGAACCTGAGGTCCACCTAGAGCCATAGGTGAACCTACCGAGAAAGCTTCCAGCTTAAGAATTCTGAATTCATTTTGAGTCAGTGGAAGGGAAAGTGCCAAGGAATTAGGAATTCCATTTTATTGAGAATAAATCTCAAGTATTCATAGAAAAATTAGGAATTCTGGGATTATAGTGAGAAGTTTTCAGTTGCTGCCCTCAAGGAATTCATTTGCCTCCATCATCAAGCATGGCAGAATGGAATAGTGGGACTCTATTAGGCTTAGAATTGGGAGACTGAGGCTTGACTCATACTAGCTGTGTGACCTTGAACAAGTCACTGCCCTTCCATGGGCTTCAATTTTCTTATAAAATGAAGGGCTTAAAAACTAAATGAGCTTCATCCTTTATAGTTTTAACTCTGTTGGTGTATTGAGTTGTTTCAGTTATGTATACCTCTTTATGACCATATTTGGGTTTTCTTCTTTAATCTTAATAGTATTTTTTCTCAATTACACATAAAGATACCATTTTTTCCACATATGAGATGTACCCTTTTTTGAAAAATTTGGGAGCATCTTGTATAGTAGTTGTAGATTTTTTTACTTACATTTCCTGTTTGTTTTTTTTTTTTCACCCATGTTATCTTTGTGCTCAATGTTTCACATTTGTTACCAATATATACTGGGTGACGTTTTGCCAGAAATGGCTCAGAAAAGATTTTCATCCAGTGCTGAATTCAAGTTCCAAGTGATCCAGTTTGCAAAAGTGAATGGAAATCCTGCTGCTGAATGTTACTTTGGTCCTCCTCCTCCAACTGAGAAGACAAACTGAGACTGGCAACGGGAAGAAGAAACCCAATTGAAAGCACTGCTGCCAAAGAAGGCCATAAGAGATAAGGTCAGCCAAATAGACTGAGTAAGAAGGGAATAGAAGAGAGGGATTGAAGAGCAAAGGGCCCTTGGAATTCGCGTGTCCACAAAGATGCTTCAGCAGGAGACCAGAAGAATTGCTAATGAAAAAGAAGTGACTGATTTTCAAGGAGAACACCACTGGTGCTTCAGGTTCATGAAACGGAATGGACTAAGCATGTGTCTATGCACCAGACTTGCCCAAAAGGTGATTGAAAGTTGTGAACAAAAGGTCCTTGAATTTCATGATGAATAAAATTTGAGTTCAATAACTTTATGTAATACCTTTTTTTTTCAAATTTCAGACCCCCAAATTAAGGTGCATCTTAAATACGCTAGTTTTCAACATTCATTTTTGTAAAAATTTCTTCCTCCATGACAGTAATCAATAGGGGGTTTTCTTAGCAAATATACTAGAGTGATTTGTCATTTTCTTCTCCAGGGCATTTTACAGATGACGAAACTAAGGCAAATAGGGTAATGCGACTTGTCTAGGTTCACACAGCTTGTAAATGTCCAAACCAAATTTGAACCCAAGTCCTCCTGATTCCAGGGCTGGTGCTCTACACCAGCCCTATACAGGGTTGTATACTTAACTATACAAACTAAGACTTGTCAGCTCTTCAAGTCCATTCCTACAAAACTATGGATTCTTAACATCTGCTACTATGAATGGTTTCTTATCTCTCTCTCTCTCTCTCTCTCTCTCTCTCTCTCTCTCTCTCTCTCTCTGTGTGTGTGTGTGTGTGTGTGTGTGTGTGTGCGTGTGTGTGTGTGTATATGTGTGTATTCTGTCTCTTCAACTAAAATTAAACTTCCAAAGAGCAGGAACTCTATCTACTGTATCTCTATACTCAGTGCTCAACTCAGTGCACTGCTTATAATGATATCTATTTATTTTTTCTATTACTGATATTAAACAACTTTCTTTAACACTTTAACAATAGATCATTCGATCATCACAACAACCCTATAAAATGGGTACTGTTTTTAAGCCCCATTTTACAGATTTGGAAACTGAATCTTAAAGAAATGAAAAGACTTACTCAGGGTCATACATAAAATAAGACTCAAAGTGAGGTAGAACCTGACCCCTATTTTTCCTGATTTCAAGTACAGAATTTGAGCCATTATACCATACAGTCTCTCATCATCATTCCTCTTTAATAGATGAGGAAACTGAACTCTAGGGGACTATGAGGCTTGCTTGGTGTCCTGGATTATCTGAGTGGAATTCAAAGCCCATGATTCCTTCTTGTTCTCGTTTGGCCTTCATTCTCCAATAGGTCCTGACTTCTGTCAAGTGGCATGCTAATGTAGCAGAGTAGACTACACTCTGGGTCTGCAGTCAGGAAGACCCGATTTCAGGTTGTATCTCAGATTCTGGGCTGGGTGAGTCTCCTCAAGTCTTAGACCCTGTTGGCTTCGGTTTCCTCAACTGTAAAAGGGATAGCAATAACAACCACCTTGCATGGTCATTGCACTGATGATGTTTATCCTTCATTCTTGAAGAAGTTCCTGCCTTCTGGGAGGGGATGCCATAATAAGCAAGTGGATTGGATTTGAGTGCTTATGTGCTATACTAAATCACCAGCCCCACGTTCTCCTCTGGAGTCATCTGAGTCCAGTGATGGCCCTGGATGTGAGGAAATTGGGATTAAAGGACTTGCCCAAGGTCACACAGAAAATAAGTACAACTGTCTGAGGTTAGATCTGATCTGACTCCAGGTGCTCTATCCACCACATTATCTAGCTCCCTTTTGGATGGTTGTGAAGTGAAAATGAAATACCATTTGTTTCATGCTTAACATAGTAGGCACTTTATCAATAAATGCTCATTTCTTCCTTCTTCCCTCAGAATCCATTATGCCATTCTGTCTAGACATATGGTAAGGCATTTCACAGCATCACAGAGCCTGCTCCAGCAGGTGAATAACTTCTACAAGGAAAGGCTTGTAGTTATGGATAATTAATCTCCTGCTGCCATATCTGTCCATGTCAGAGCCCATCATTCTGGTCTCCGTGGATTCCTCCAAAGGGCTCATCTTTGTGCAGAACCTCTAAAGTCTGCACTAAGGTTCTGAAACAGTGGGGCAAAGGACAAGGTGAGCATTTCTATGCCAGGGAGAGGATCATCAATCTTCATTTACCTAAGAAATAATGGGAAAAGGGCAACGAAGAAAGTTATGCCTGGGGATTAGAATATTAAAGAGTCAAATTCTACTTAGCATGGGTGGTCCATGGTGCCTGCTGCAGGAATATCTGAAGGTAGTGTATGACTCTGGAGGAGACTCAACCTACTCAAAAGGAATCTTTGGATGAGAATATATATCATCATTAAAGTCTGCAAAATACATTACATTCATGATGTCATTTGATCTCCATGATAACCAGGAGAGATATACTTATCTAACAGACAAGAAAACAAAGGCAAGATAAGTGATTTGTTCAGGGCAGTGGCTAGGTGGTACAGTGGCCAAAGCTTTGCATCCAGAAACAGGAAGACCTAAGTTCATATTCAGCTTCAGAAGCTTGCTAACTGTATGACCCTGGGCAAGTCACTTCACTCTGTTTGCTTCAGTTTCCTCATCTATAAAATTAGCTAGAGAAGAAATGTCAAAAAACTTCAGCATCATAAAGAGGGTGAAGTGAATGAACAACCAAATGATTACTCATTGCCAAAGGCAGAGTTTGAACCTATATCTTTTTGCTCCCAAATGGCAGTACTATTTCTATTATATAACACATTGCCTTTAATGGAGTAAAATCTTCTCTACTCCATGCTATTGATTCCACATGCTGTGCCCTTAGAGAAAGAGCAACAGGACTAGCAATGTCATTTTCTTTTTTTTTTTGTTCTATTTAAAAAGAAATTTTCATTTGATTTAATCAGATAAGATGTGCTTCTCCTCCTTCCTTCTAAATGAGTACACAAGAAATATGAAACTGATTAGAAGTATATATAGTCAATCAAAAAAATTTACACATTAACCATGTCCAAATATTATTTGTCTTCTTATGCATTCTGAGTCCTACACCTTTTCTATCAGAAGGTGGATAGCATGTTTCATCATTACTTTTCTGGAATCCTAGTTAGTCATTATGCTGATAAGAATTTAGCTCTGTTGTTCAGTTGTGTCCAAAACTTTGTGAGTCTACTTGCCATTTTCTTGGGAAAGATACTGGAGTGATTTCCCATTTCCTTCTCCAACTCATTTTACATATGAGGAAACTGAGGCAAACAAGGTGAAGTGACTTACCCAGAGTTACACAGGAACTAAGTTTCTGAGACTACATTTAAACTCATGAAGATGAGCTTTCTTGACTGCAGACCTGGTGATGTGCCCACTGTGCCACCTAGTTATTCCATTCAGCATACTAGCTTGATCATATTTAGAAATCACAACTTGTTTGCCCATTCTTCAATTTATGGGGGACCCTCAGAATCCTATTTTTCCACCTCAAAATTAACTGTAAATATTTTTTGTCTGTCCTTAGAATGTGTTTTACTTAGGATTAACCCCTCCCTTAACTTATTCTCCCTCTAATTACCTGTCTTCTTTCTTCCCTTTCCTTCCTATTATTCTACTTAGTAGAATGTATTTATGTAATCAGAAATGTGTGATGTGTATTTGTGTGTGTTTGTAAGAATTCTCTTTTCACCAATTGAATGAAAGTGATGCTCAAGTATCAACCATTCTCACCAATACCCTATTTTTGTCTGTCTCATCTACCTATCTACCTACTTATTTACTTCTATCTACCTATCTTTCTATCTACTACCTATCTGCCTGTCTTCTTGTTCACCCTTATTATGAGAGATAATTTTCCCTAACATTCCTTTTTATGTTTACCCGATGTAATTCTCTTCCCCTCTTTTTCCATTCTTTCCCAAGAATATAAAAACACAATAGAACCATGTACAAGTGTTATCTAATTTGACTCCATCTATGAACCCTAATGATGATAGAGTTCAGAGGAAACAGATGTATTATCTCCTTATATTAGAATATAAACAATTTATCATTTAATCCTTTATCATTGTTTATTCACATTTTCCTCTCTCTGCTTTTCTTTGTTCCTGTTTTTTGAATTTCAAAAGTTACTATAAAGTTCTGGTCTTTTAGTTAGGAATTCTTGAAGGTCTTCTATTTCATAAAAAATCCATTTTCTCAATGTAATATTATGCTCAGGTTTTCTGCCTAAGTTATTCTAGACTGGCAATCATTTTCCTTTGCCTTCTTTAATATCATATTCCAAGTTCTCCTCTCCTTTATGGTGGTAGCTGCTAAATCATGTGTTATCTTGACTCTTTGTTCTCAGTGCTTGAATTCTTGCTTTCTAAGTGATTACAGAAATTTTCTTTGACCCGTAAACTCTGAATGTTGGCTACTATATTTCTGTGAGTTTTCATGTTGAGATTTATTGAAAGAGGTGACTCATGGTTTCTTTCTACTTATACTTTGTCTTCTTGTTTTCTTTTAAAATTTCTTGAAATAAGATACCTAGACTTTTATTTTGGTCATAGCATTGTGATAATCTAATAATTCTTATTTTTCTCCTTGATTTGTTTTCTAAATCACCTTTTGACTTTGTTTTAATATTTCTTGTTGCCTTTTGGGGGGTCACTGGATTTGATTTGATCTATTCTAATGTTCAAGGAGTTGTTGGTCGGGCAAAGGATAATTTAAATTCTTCGTGTAAGTTGTTGATTCTCTTTCCAATTTTTTCTTCCATATCTCATTTTTTTCCTATTTTTCCTCAAATGATCTCTCATTTCATTTACATTTAAACCAAAACAATAACTTTGCCTCACTTCTTTTAGGAATTCTAGTTGAGTTTGTGCTCAAGCTGCTTTTCTTGTAGCCATTTCTTGCAGTGGTCTTGGAGTTATTTTTTTTCTGTTTTTCTGTCATGAGCATCCCTGTCAACAGTAATAGTATTTTTGATGGAGTTAAGTTTTTGCCAATTCATCTAACCTACTAACTTCAGACTTGATAGCAAGACTCTGGCCACACTTCTGAAGGAGGGGTCTGGCCTGGTCCTATTGCAGCTTTCTGTGTGGTTAGTGGGCAGCAAAGCTGCAAGTTATCACTACTGAAGTAACATGGTATAGATCTGGTGGTGTCTCATATGGTGTAGCCTCATATGTTGGAGCATAGCTTCTTTGGGTTCTAGAGTGCTCTGAATGGGTCTCAGATTCCTCTGACCTCCATGTCTATCTCCCTATGCTGACCTAGGCTGGACAGTGATGTTTTCTAGCTTTCTTCATCAGAATGCACTCTCTTTTTATTTATAAGATAATTTGCTGGTGCTGGTGAATTTTCTAAATCTTGGAAGACACTTGGAGGGCATTGTGGAAGGGAGTTCAGTGAACTGCTTCCTACTTCTCTGCCATCTTGGTTCTGCCCTTAACATTCTTTCTTCATAATTGATGTAGGGATTGCTAGATCAAAA
This sequence comes from Macrotis lagotis, assembly GCF_037893015.1. Taxonomy (NCBI): domain Eukaryota; kingdom Metazoa; phylum Chordata; class Mammalia; order Peramelemorphia; family Peramelidae; genus Macrotis; species Macrotis lagotis. Next base: position 41,242,409 of record NC_133659.1, on the reverse strand, counting down.
ACCACGATGACCAATGTTGAAAATGTTCTGTGGACCTCAAGGGACCCATGAGTCACTTCATGTTGTAAATACATCATCTTCTAGATGAAACTTTGCCTGATTCCTTTAACTGCTATTCCCTACTTCTCAAACTACAATTGTTTCATTATTCTGCATTTATTTACATTTATCATCTTTACATTTATCCTGCATGTGTAATCACCTTACTGGGAGGGGAGATAAATACCTTGCCCAGTGAAATATGGGGTTGGCAAGTGCTAAAATAGTTTCAATTCTCAGACAGTCCCTCTTGTAATTCTAGAAGTTTTGATTCTTCTGCAGGACTCTTCAAGCAGCAAATCACTTCAGGTGCTTCTGGCTTCCAGCATCAAGAAAGAAGATGGAAGAGTCCAATTTCCTTTCAATTTGCTATGATTTGGATAAATGGATTTCTTTGCTATTCATTATGTAAATTCAAGGAACTGATATTTGGCTGGAAAAAGGTCAAGCTCTGGATATAGAGCTTGGGGTCTTCTCCCATTCTCCCCAATGAAAAGTGATCAGAAATTTGATTAAACTTGATCATATCCCCTACATTAATAATATCTAAGGGAGTAAATAGATATACTTCTAGACTAGATGCCTCTCTCTGAGGAGAACAAAATGACCTCCAATCCCAATTTCCTATTTTTTTCTCCTACCAGAGAGTAAAGTCTCCCTTAAAAAATGATAAGAAAGAAGTGGCCCGAGTTCTTTATTCTGCTTCACTTTGAGACATACAACAATAGCCCTTATCACATATGGCCCAATGAAACATATAGAGCCTTCTCTAAATATATACAATTAGAGAGATCATTGTTGTCCCCAGGAAAATGAAAACTCCTTGTTTCAATCATCATACTTGTATCACCAAGACATAGCTCTGGCACAAAATGAGGACTTAGTAAGTTCTCATTCATTGATGATAGATTGATTCATTGTAAAATCTTCAGTAACTACAAACTTTCAACTGAATAAATTTGTTCATTTGGATTTTGGCTGTTTAGGGTAGACCTTTTCCTTTCACAGTGCTGCTGAGTCTCAAACATTCTGAAGGCAGGGTTGCAGAATGAGGGGAAACTGAGGATAATGAAGAAAGAGGAGAGAACACAACTTCTAAGAAGCTCATTTGAAAGGAGAGAATCCTCTTCAGTTTTCTATTTTTTTTCTTGTTTTCTGGAGTCCCTGAGTTATATATCAGGTCCCATGTCTTTAGGCAAGGAAGGAAGTGGGTGGTCATGGTGGAATTAGTATATTTTGCAAAGTGATCATAGTGTTTTATATCACATACCCCATCCTTTCTCTTCCCTCCAAACTGTTGGACTATAGCCAATTCTTGATACTTTTGTACAGGAAAAAACAAAACAAACAAACAAGCCTCGTTGCCTCAGAAAACATCCCAGTGAAACAAATATTTACAACAATGTATCTCATCTCCCTTAGTAGATTGCAATTTTCCCACAGTCAGGGATCAGGTTGCCATTTTTGTATTGCCACACTGCCCAGCATATTCTTGTGTATAGAGCTGATGTTCCAAAGCATTTCTTTGAAGCTATCGATAAATTATTAGGTATTTATTAATATTTACGAGGTGCTAAGTGCCCTGCTAATCATTGGTTATACAAACAGGAAAAACAATAAAATAAGACTGTCCCTATCTTTAAGGCTCTTATATCCCATTAAGGGAAAAATTTACATAAAGGGGAGCAGTGGTGATGGAATGATATTTGGTGTTGGAAATTTACAGAAATGATCAACAGAGACAACAGCACCAATTGACATGTCCTTTCCAGGAATGACAGTGTTTTTTTTTTAATCCATTCATTTTTATGGTTTTCAGAGATGAAGAGGGACACAAGTAAAGGAAAGATATCAAGATGACTGGGAAAGCAGAGAATGAAGCTTTGGATGAGGTTAGAATTGGTGAAGTCTCCCCAAAATGAAGTCTAAAGGACAGAAACAGAAGTGCCTCATTTGAACAAGAGAATGACTCTAGAGTAGCAATGAATGAAATAAATATACCCTGATGCTTACATATGTGTGTGTGTGTGTGTGTGTGTGTGTATATATATATATCTATATATATGTATATGTCTAGACAAATTTCCTTCACTGAGATGTTATTGTTTCATAGATAAGATTTCTACTTAATTCAGACCTCAAGTGCTTTAAAATTCATATATTTAGAAGTCCACTTCAGCTACCCAGTTTGGAAACAGGAGATAGTTTCCTTGAAAAGCCAAAGGGTTAAAAAACCAAAACCAAAACCAAAACCAGAGGGCTAATACTAAATAATAACTCATTCATTTTGTGACTCAACAGTTTCACGCTATTTTTATGTTTCTCAAAGAATGCCTTCTGCCATTAGGCAGACATCTGTTTCTATTGATACTTTCATTAATTCATACATTTATATTTATTCATTGATTAAATAATTTGCAAGACCACCATGTTATTTCAGGACCCTGTAACTTCTTGCCCAAAAGATTGCAATAGCCTTCTAACTGGTCTCTGCCTTCATACTCTTCTTTCCCTAATCCCTATTTCACATACTTACCAATATGATACTACTAAAGTCACGCTTCAACCGAGTCAAGAAGGTCGTAGTTTATATCCAGTCTAAGTTCCATGATAATTCTGTGACTCTTGACAAGTCACTGCAGCTCTTTGTGACTTAGTTTACTCTCACCTTATAAAATTAGGGATTTGTATTTGACCTCTGAGATTCCTTTCAACTCTTTATCTATGGTCCTATGATTGTGATTCTTTCTTATTTCCCTTGTTCAAGAAGCTCCTATGGCTCCCTCTTGTTTTAGAATGAAATACAAAATGCAACAGTTTTTCACACTGTTCTTCCCATTTACCTTTCCAGGATTATTGAATATTACCCCCCTTTCACTCATTCTCTATTATCCATTTCACTGCTTATCATTAGCTAAATACGTTATTACACATGCTATCTATGCTGTCCATGCCTTCAGTGTTTGCCCTCTTCACCTTTACTTTCTAAATTCCCAACCATTTTACAGTTCAGATCTACAGTTAGAAATCTTAAGCTTTTTTTGCATGTATCACATGGTTCTTTATAATAGAATGCAAGCTTTTTGAAGGAAGGCATTTGCTTATTTCTTTTTTGTTTTCCTAGAATATGTTAAATGGCAAACATTTGTTGAATCTGGAAGAAAGGAAGACAACTGGAAGTTGGAAGATCATTCTTATGCTGGTTGTTCTGGGGTTATCAGAAAGGCAACACTTTACATAAATTCCATGAATTTCTATGCATTTTGGGGAAAGGGAAATGGAGGGTTACTTTTGGAAGGTAGGAATAAGCTATTACTTCAAGCACTGTCCAAGAGACTATCTGAGGTTGGACAAATTCAAACCAATGGATAGCACTGTATTGATTAGTTCATGTTATCACTGTTGAGTGGCTAATGACATTCTCACATTGTTAAAGCAGAATATTCTTTGCTATTATTTGAGGCATTCAATACATCTCTTAATTCAAAAGTTGATCCACATTAATAATGATGAAAATGGCAAAATAGATGAGTTTTAGGTAGATCACTAAAAAAACATTCTTCATGTTCTAAAGACAGGAAAATAGATAGTACAAGGCTGTGACTTGAAAAGGAAATGAAAAGAATAGAGAAAACATAGACCATTTTGCCTAGAAAGGCAGCTTCTTTCAATGAAAAGTACATAAATGATCAAAATGTGATTGTATTGTGTTGCATTAAACACATTAAAATATGTGGTATGACAAGGAGAATTGAAATAATGATACTAGTTATGATGCAGATCATCACCATGACCACCATTTCCACCATCTTTCTTTCAAAATCAATCCCCACAGCTGGAAGATAGTTCAATTTTATCTTGGAAGTGTGACGGAACAAAGAAGCCTACTTCATTTCACAGAAATGCTATTAAGTTTTGTCTGACCCTGGGTCAAAGTATCCTAAAGAACCTAGGTCAATTCTGTTATCATGTAGAAATCCAATAATTCCAGAAACTAGGATTGCTCTGGAGAATTCAGCTTGACATGGGTCATTAGGACTGCCCAACTGTCATTCTTTTCTTTTTTTCATAACCAAATTGCTGAAAAAGTTGCCTAAATTTCCTCTTTTATGCATTCCTTCCCACTCATTTCTCAACTCCTTGAAATCTATTTGTCTCTACTATTAGTCATAACCTCCACTTTCTGAGATCATTAGGGGTCTTTTTCTTGTTAAATACAGTGACTTTTTTTTAATCATTTCTCATCCTTTTTGATCTCCACATAGTGGTAGACATTGCTGACAACTCTCCTTGGATTACATGCATTTATTTGGAATATTCTTATCTTCCTAGGTTTTTGTGAGGCTAATCTGTCATTTTTCCCCCTTCTAACAAAATATGACTAATCCTTATGAATCCCTTTGTTGGATCATAATCCATGGTCTGCTCCCTGTTCAGGGTTTTCTCAACTTTGTCCTAAGCCCTTTCTTCTACTTTTGCATTGTTCTACAATCCTTTAACCTCACATAATTCAAGCTCTTAGGGAGGGAATGATTGTATTTTAATTTACCTCTCTAATGTCTATTATAGTGGCTATACAAATATAATGTATAGTGTAAATACTTAATAAATGTGGGTCCTTTTAACCCTCATTTTATATTAGTTTCCTTATCTATAAAATGAGAGGTTGGACTCTATGGTCTTTAAAATCCCTTTATCTCTCAATCTATGATCCTATGATCATAAGAAATGCCTGCTGACTGAAAAAAAATCCTACAGAATTAGTCTATATTTTTGTCTTCACATATAAGAAAGCTCAGTCACAAAATAAACTGGAATGTATTTAGCACTTCCCTTCAATTAAGCTTGGAATTGTGGGGGAATTGTATAGGGAAATAAGGAAGAACAACTAATCAGGGACTAGAACTTGAGAAGACATGACTTTATCTGAGACAGTCATTTGCAGTAAGGATCCCCACCATCAGGAGGACTTTTCTAAATGTCTCAGTACCTCTTAGTTTTGTAGTCAGAACAAGACCCATATAGGAGTAATATTTCTTTACAATGACTCTACATTCTGAGATTACCCCGGAAGCAGATGAAGGTAGACTAATAGAGTTCTAAATATTATATTTCCAGTGTTTAGCAGGCTCTTTGAAGATTTCAGGCATGTCTAGAGAAGAAAACACATGTGTGCTGAGTCTAAACATTAAACATCAGGTGAAGTTTATTTGTTCAGGGCCTCTGTTTCATGGAAATGACAAAACAAGGTTAGCTGGCTTACAATATATTCTACTTTATGAATACAGTTGCAAATGAGGAGGGTCAGTCATCAGTATTCATCATTTTACTATTATGATATACGCTGTCTATGAAGTAGGAAAACTGCTATATAAAAAGTTTTACCAATTCCCCCCACCTTCTTCCTATGAGGGGTCCCAGAACTGAACTGAGCTTTTTCCCTAGAACAGCATAATATCAATAACAAAGTATACTAGAGCTGAGGGCCCCTGAAGCAAACTTATCATACTAGGTTCTGGTTGTGTTCCATGTATTATTGACATGCTTCTGAGGAACTGGTTTGGGTTGTGGTCTTAAGTGGATCTTCAATTTGACCCATTTGAGTCATTTGAATCAGTCAGGAATTGGTCCTGCCTAGCAATGCTCACCATTTTGTTTTGCCCATTGGAACTCCTCATTTCATTGGTTTCTGGTTGAGGGCAGTAGATGGATGGTAGGGGAGACAAATGCTAAAATGACCGATAGAGCAAAAATTATGCAAGGAGAGGGACCCTCCTCTCTCACTGAAATCCCAGTTCCTAAATAGTCAGTGGTCTCTCTGATGGCCTATTTAAAACATACTGCCTTTCCATGTATGTTTTAAATACAGCTTGTTGCCTCTTCCCTTCTTTCTAAGTTTTGTGCCTGCTTTATTCAGTTGATATCATATTTAGATGATTTGAGTTTTTCCATTTTATAATTAGCCAGGGAATTGAACATGAGAAACTATTGGTTATTTAAAAGAGGAATAGAGATAAACATCCAAACATCAGATATATGAACAATCTTTTTAAAAAAAAAATTTTTTTCAGGGAATATTTTTAACCAGAGTGGAAAATGTAGGCTGTGGTGGCTTGATGGAGGAAGGTGATGGAACACTCCTTTCTCCTCCTTACCAATAAACTACTGTAGCTTCTTAATAAGCTCTTGTAATTGTGACTGAAATGAAATAATGAGAGGAATTAATAGAGGGAAGCAGAAAAAAGAACTCAGCAACAGGTCTGGCTAATGATTTCAGAATGAGAGGTTAGAACAAATCAGAAAAGCTTAGCTCACATCTGGGTATCAAATTCCAAAAATGACAACAACAACAAAAAGATGAATTTAAAAAGAAAGATAACCAAGATCAGAAAAGTTTTGGTATGCAGATAGGTGGGAAAATGCATCTGCAGGTCTTCAGAATGAAGTGATGAAAATTATCCAGAGAGATATGCACTTAGTCCTAAGAATTACAAAGAAAGTAATATGCAGTGATGGCGATTAAAAATGTGAAAGGCTCTGGAACAAGACACCCAAAGTCTAGGCCAGGAGGGAGTTTGTACAGGGACAAATGTCTATGTAAATAGAGCAATTAATGTGAGAAATGCATTACCAAAGGTAGAAGCTGATGCCATAACAGTGAATATCTATATTTTTAAAAGGGAGTTGGATAGACACTTAGTGGAGGAAAAAAATACATGACTATAATAAGTATTAGCAAAGTAGCTGAAAGATGTACCTAGGTGGTTGTTTCCTTCCCAGAATGCCTTGGTCTATTGGGAAAGCTGTTTGCGAAGCTGTTAGTAGCATTGTCTGATCTCCAGACCTAATGAAAAATGTCCCTGCTTGAAAAATGCTTAGTAAAAGCTGAAGAGTAAAGGGGGGGGGGGGTAGTGGAGGAGACTAGGTCACTCTTTTTTACAACTTCAACATGAAATATATAGATGTAAGGGGAAAAAAGGAAATCACTGGAAAACATCTGGAGACTAGAAAAGACATTTTTTTTTGTTTTTTGTTTGTTTTTTTCTAAGTAACCAAAAATAATTTTCCTGTTTTGAAGCAAAGGGAAAAAAAAAACTGATAGGACCAGAAAATCATGTTTACTTAAACATCAGTGGCTGCCCCTCCCTCTCTCTTTCTCCCTCTCCAGGAGCTGAGCTGCTTCTTAGGTGATGAATGGGGCATGCCTCCCTTAGAGTGCTCATTAGAGGACCACTCCCAATTCATGGCCAGTTCAAGATGCCAGGCTTCCTGCTAGAGACTTGAGGCAGGCTGTGGATGCTTGGAGAAGACTGGTGATGAACAAACCAGGTTCAATGCTGCCCATTATCTTAAGAATCAATGAAAGAGGAGGGCAGAGCCAAGCCCAAGCTCTCTCCCAAACCACTCCAAATCCTTTAAATAATAAATTGTTTATTTAAATAATGATTTTAATCAAATACGGCTTTTAATAATGATTTATTTTTAAATAATGATTCTAATCAAATTCTAGAGTGGAATAACTCACAAAAAGACTGAATGAAATGCTTTTCCAGGCCAGTTCATATATGTGGGAAGGGTTTGTTACACCAAGGTTAGAATGGGCCCACAACACAGTTTAGGGTGATCTAGAGAGAAGTGGCCCCAGTCTTCCAGGAACAGACCTCTCAACCCAGGAATTGCCAAGGACAATTGGGAAAGTCAGCAGGAAAACTCTGCTGCACACAAATGAGAGAGGAATCTGGTCCAGCACAGGCCTCAGCACAGATAGGGCCCCAGAGGACCAGGAGCAGGCCTGGGGAGCCATCCTACAAGTGCTTTCAGAGTGCTCAGACCACAGATGCTAAGGAAGTCTGAAGGAGATTGCAGAGGTCTTTTTGCTATCCCTATGGCAGGACTCTGTTATTTCATCCATACTCTGATCTGGGTTTCAGTCTGAGTCCCCAATCTCAGGTAAAAGAGCAAAAGCACAACAAAGATCACTACTTGCAGTGGAGCAGGGAACTTTCTCACAGTTCCAGGGCAGAGGGGAGTGCTTGTGGTCATCCACAGACCAGGGTCAGGAATATTACAGCCAAATTTTCATAAATCCCAAGTCAAGGAGAAAGTATTGCAAACTGTTAGACAGAAAAACATACAAATATTGTGGATCTACAGTCAGGAAAGCACAAAATTTAACAACTTCTATATTAAGGGGTCCTAGGGCTTGGAAAATGATATTCCAGAAGGCAAAAAAAGAATCAACTATTCAGCAAAACAGAACATCCTTTTGCAAGGGGAAAAGATGGTCACTCAATGAAATAGGGAGATTTAAAACTTTCCTGATGAAACAACCAGAGTCGAACAGAAAATCTTATCTTCAAATACAAGACACAAATGAAATATTAAAAAGATAAATAGGAAAAGCAAATCAAAAGGGACTTAATACTGAACTGATTATCCTCCTGAATGGGAAGATGATACTGATAACATATGAACTTCCTTATTTATTAGGGCAGTTAGAAGGAGCTTATATAGACAAGGCACAGATGGGAGTTGAATTTGAAGGAATCTACTATGTTAAAAAGATGGAGTTAATGGGCAAAAGAGGAATGTCCTAGGAGAAAGGGAAAGGAGAGGTAAAATGGAGTAAATTATTTCCCATATTTAGTATTTATCATAAATAGCCCTTTGCTGGTCCAAAGAAGGCAAGAAAAACCTTTTATAATGGAGTAGAAAAGGGGGATGGTAAGGGAGAGTGAGTGAGCCTTACTCTCATTGGAAGTGGCTCAAACACAATGTAACAAACACACTCAATTGCATATAGAAATCTGGAGCAAGGCAAGAGAGGAAAGGGATGGGAGAAAGAGGACTGGGAATGGAGTGTAGGTGCCAGAAGAAAGGGAAGGTTGTGGGGGGTTATTCATATGCAAAACACTTTTGAGGAGGGACAGGGTGAAAGGAGAGAGAGAAAGAGACAGAGAGAGACAGAGAGACAGAGAGAGAATAGAATAAATAGGGGTGGGGGAATAAGATGGAGGAAAATACAGTTAGCAATAACAATTGTGTAAAAAATCTTAAAAGTTCCCTGAAAAAGACCTCATTTTTTAAATATAAAGAACTTAGACAAATTTATAAAAAAAAGGCATTCCCGAATTGATAAATGATCAAGAGATATGAACAGTTTTCAGATGAGGTTATAAATGCAATCTACTTAAATATTTTTAAATGTCCTCCCTCTTTACTGATAGGAGAAATGAGTGTTGGAATAATTCTGAGGTACCACCTTATATCTACTGAATTGGCTAATAGTACAGAAGAAAATAAGGGATGAGGGAAATTTAGGAATTGTGAAAGGATTCAGCAATTTTGTTAAGCAATTTTGAACTATACCCAAAGTATTATAGTATCATGCCAACCCTTTGACCTAGCAGTGCCACTGCTAGGGCTATGTCCCAAAAGAGATAAAATACAAGGAAGAAAAGAATCTATATGTATAGGGATAACTACTCTTTTCTGGTTGCAAAGAGCTGGAAATTGAGGGGATGCCCAGCATATGGAGAATAGTTTAACAAGTAGTGGTATGTAATTGAGATGAAATGTTGTTCTGTTATGGAAATGATGAACAGGATGCTCTCAGTAAAAAAAATATAGGAGCAGGTACAATGGGAAATGTACTTTATACAAAGTTAAAAGTCATATTGCAAGCTGGATGATCAGCTGTGAATGATCTATTTTTTTCTGAACAATGGTATGACCAGAGAGAACCCTGAAGGACTTATGATGAAGAATACTATCCACCCCAAAGACAAAACTTATGATGCCTGAATAGAGACTGAAGAATGACTTTTTTTCCCCACTTTATTTTTGTGAGGTTTCTCTTTGTGTGTGTGTGTGTGTGTGGGGGGTGTTTATATACTTTTACAATAAGACTATTGTAGTAATGTTTTTCTTGTCTACACATTTTTAACCATTGCCAAAGAACTTGCATGGTAAAGGTGGGAATGGGATGGATGGAAGGGAGAGAATTTGGAATTCAAGGTTTGGAAATGAATGTTGAAACTTATTTTTATATGTAACTGGGGGAAATTAAACTTAAATTAAAAAATAAAAAATAAATTAACAAGTTGCTAAAACTTGAAAATAAAGCAAAGAGAGATTTACTACATAACTTTTATATTCATTTTATTTTAAAGGAAATTTTATTCACCTCCTTTTATTTATATTGTCTTTATTTTCTAATGTATCCATCTCTTTTCTTTCTCCCAAGATCCCTCTTATAGCAAAGAATTTTAAAAAATGACACTAGCATTCAGCAAAACTAATCAGAATATCAGAAAAGTTTGAAAACATATATAGTATTCCCCATCCCACAGCCTTTTGCTAGTACAAAGAAACTGGGTGGGGGAGGGTAAGGACAGGCTTAATAAAATTTTTTTTGGTTTCCTATGAAACATAAGGAGAAGAATATAGGGTGAAAGTTATGACATTTCCCTTGGGGTTTCTAAGAATAGCCCTGAGGGATTGGGGCTTGTCTTTCTATTGCTATAAGTTCATGAGTTCCCACCAGTGTCCTTTTTGCCATGATTATCAGTAGATAACAATGAGTTAGCTAGATTTAGTTTATCTTTTTGAAATGGCATTTTGCCAAGGAGGTAGAGTCCTCCTCCCTTCTTCCTTTGATGAGTTCTTCCCTGGACCTCCATTTTGGGGAAAGGTCCAGCCTGGCCAAATTTCATTCCCCTCCCAGCTGGGCTTCTGACTTTCTACTTGTCAGCCCCATATCTCAGCTGTGGTTTCTCTCTGGAACTTCTGTCACTACTCAGGACCATCTCATCCTGGAATATTCTTCTGCTGAGCTCTAGCTTTTCTCTCTTTTTGCTCTGGTAAGTTCCTTTCTAGACTTCCATTTTGGGGACAGTCTTAGGTTGATCAATCTTCATTCCCCTACTTGTTACATTTCTAACATTCCAGAATTCAAAACAGTGCTCTCAAACTAAGTGCCTTCACTTCCCACACATACTTTTCAATTCTAATATTTGTTTTCCTCCTTGACTATGAAAGCCCTTCCTAGCTCTGTACCTGAGACAGAGAAGGTACTTTTATAAATACCTGTTGCTTTGCCTCACCTGGCCCTAAGCAATTCTTCTGGGGATTGGTTAGAACTCTCTGAACTGACTCCACATCCATGCTCACCTGGATCCCCTAGTTCTGGATTAGCTTCTAGTTTAATTGGGCCCTAAAGAACAGACCAAGTTCCTCATCCAATTAGAATAGACTTTGTGTCTACCAAGGGAAGTTTCCAGGCTTTATTCAGACCTAGTAAACAACTGAGATGTATTTGTATCTCAGAAATTTATGAGACTTAAAATGGGTTTGGATGATTCAGTCTTGCTCTCAAGATATCAATGAAAATATATTAAAAACCTAAAAAGGTAAAGGGTGATTGATTACACAGGAATCTCAGGCTTATGTATTACAGTTGAAGTATGGGGCTGACATGTAGAAAGTCAGAAGCACAACTGGGAGGGGAATGAAATTTGCTCAGGCTGGACCTCTCCCCAAAATGGAGGTCCAGGGAAGAAGGGAGGAGGACTCTACCCCCTTGGTAAAATGCCATTTCAAAAAAGATAAATTAAATCTAGCTAACTAATTGTTATCTACTGATAATCATGGCAAGAAGGACACTGGTGGGAACTCACGAACTTATGGCATAGAAAGACAGGCCCCAATTCTTCAGGGCTATCCCTAGAACCCTTAAGGGAAATGTCATAATGTTCACCCTATATTCCTCTCCTTACTTTTCATAGGAAACCAAAGAAAATTGTAAAAAGTCTGTCCTTCCTCAGTTTCTTTGTATTAGCATAGGGCTGTGGATGGGGAATACCATGTATGTTTTCAGATTTTTCTGATATTTGCCTCACTTTCCCCATCTGTAAAATAAGCTGAATGACAAATCACTCCAATATCCCTGTCAAGAAAACCTCAAATGAAGTCATAAAGGGACAGACATAACTAAAACCATGTCTGCACTGCAAATGATACATACAACCTATATTTTAAAAAAGAATGAATTGCTTTTACCACCATCCTCTGTTTATAAACCTCCCTTGATTGGGACCCCACTATTGCCCACCACATTGAGATATTTTGAATTGTTCCAAAGAATTTCCCAGCATCAAATCCAAATTTATTTCTACCCATTGCTTTCATTTCTGCCTGTGGAGTCAAGAATAATAAGTGTATTCCCTTTTCCACATAATGGCCATTCGAAAACATGGAAGCAGTTACCACATACACCGGCCCCATCTTTACATTTCCTCCTCCAATTAAAGATCCACAATTCCTTTAATTGAGCTTTGATTAGCACATTTCTCTGGGATAGAGAGTGGGAGAAAAAGAAGCATTTATTAAGCGCCTACTATATATCTTGGGGAAGTAATTTTACGGAAGGGGGAAAGTGAAAGGAATAAGTGATTATCTTTCATTTCCTATATCCTAGGAACTGTGCTGAATATTTTACAAATATTATTCCATATGATCTTCACAATAATCCTGAAAGGCAGGTGGTATCATTATCTTTTTTTTTAAATTGGGGAAACTGAGGTAAACAGATTTTTTTTTAAGTGACTTGCTTAGGTTCACTCATCTAATAAGAATCTGCAGTCTGTTTGAACTTGGTTCTTCCTGACACCAGTCCTAGGGCTCTATTATACCATCCAGCTGCAAAATAGTTTAAGGTTTCTTCCCCCAAATTGCTTTTATGAAGATGATTTCTTTAACTCAAGTATAAGAGTATATATTTATTCCTATTAAATATTACTTTAGTTTTAGTCACTCAAATGCTGTAGCTTGTTGAGATTTTTTTTGGATCTCTCCTTGTTTTTTCTGTGATTCTTTCTTACTTTGTTATCTGCAAATATGAGGAACCTGCCATCTAAACCTTAATTCAAGTCATTCACGTAAAAAATGCTTCTACTACCATTAAAGGACAAAACTTAATATGGGCACTTCACTATATACCTTTTCCCATATTCATAATGGGCCTTTAATGATTATTTTCTTGGACAGTTATTCACGAGTTCTCAGAATACATACTTGTATGTTTTTTTTCACTAATTTTTAATGTTATTTAAATGTTTTCAAATTACATATAAAGCATTTTTATTAATCATTTTTTTTAAAATATTGAGTTTGATTCCCTCCCTCTCTCCTGTCCCTACTTGAGAAGGCAAGCAATTTGGTACTTGATTATAATGTGAAATTATGTAAAATTTTTTTCTGGGAATCATTGCCAGTTCATGGGATCTTTCCTCTTCTTCCAGTTTAAAATACCTTTTCTCAATTTCATCAAATCTATTCTATAATCTTTCAAAATTCATGGACAATGATTCAGCAATCACATTTTCTAGTTCCACAAGATTCATGAACTGTAATTCATTTGAGCCTGATGATTTTGACTGATCGTGAGCAGCTGGAAGGCTTTTACTATCTCTTTACTTATCTTGGGTTTTAATGACTTATTATATATTTTTGTACTATCTTTTCCAATTCAAACATTGTTTGCTTTGGAAGAGAAAACAGAATCCAAAGAATTGAGCTCTGCCTTATTTCTGTTGTGTTATCTTTGACCCACCCATCCTAAGCAGTGGCTCTAACCCTTTTCTTTATCCCCTCTCATCATCTCAATATTAGTTTAAACAAACACAGGGAAAAAACATTTTTGTTGTCCTTGGCATTTTTCCCCAATTCCAGCTTAGTTTGAGTTTAGCATGTGACACCATTTTTTTCTTGGGTTTCTTTTTGAATTTTATCATTTTATTTTTTCCCAATTACATATAAAATCAAATTTAGCTCTTGTTTGTACAATTTTTGAGTTCCAAATTCTTTCCCACTCTCCCCTTTCTCCCCCCTTCCATCACTGAGAAAGTCAAGAAATTTGATAAAGGTTATACATGTGCTATCATGCAAAATATATTTCCGTATTAGTTATTTTATGAAAATAAAACACAGACAAAATAAAATAAAATTTATGCATTCATTGAAATTCAGATTTCATCAGTTTGTTCTCTGGAGGTGGCTAGCATTGTTCATCATAGGTCCATTAGAATTGTCTTGGGTCTTTGTATTGTACTGAATTGCTGTTACTATGTATAGTGATCTCCTGCTGCTGCTCACTTTATTTTGCATCAGTTCATGTAAGCCTTTCCAAGTGTTCCTTTTTTTAAATTTTTACTTATTTAAGGCATTGTGGTTAAGTGATTTGCCCAAGGTCACACAGCTAGGCAATCATTAAGTGTCTGAGGTCACATTTGAACTCAGGTTCTCCTGACTCCAGGACCAGTGTTCTATCCACTATACCACCTAGCTGCCACTCCAGGTGTATCTTGAAAGTACCTTTCTCACCATTTCTTATTGCAAAATAGTACTTCATCAAAATCACCTCCCACAATTTGTTCAGCTGTTCCCCAACTGATGGGCATCCCTCAATTTCTAATTCTTTGCCACCACAAAAATATATAAATATATTTAATATATATAAATATATATTATGTATAAATATTTTTGTACATTTTGTCTTTTCTCCTTTTCCTTGATCTCTTTAGAGTACAGACCTAGTACCTAGTAGTGGTGTTATTGGGCCAGAGGATATATACATTTTTATAGCCCTATAAGATATAGTTTCTAATTGTTCTAAAGAATGGCTGAATCTATATGACTCTATTCTTTAACAGACCTTCCTTGATTTACTTTTATATCTATATTTACATTATCTTTTGCCTATTGATCTTTACAAATCTTTGTATGTTTTTGTATATAGTCTCCATTACCAGCTCTTATTTAAATCTTTAATGTGCATTATTTAAAGATCCAAGTGGTTACAAGAGTTTCCTGTGCATTCACATGATATAGACTCTGTGTTTTACTTTTTATTGGATTTTTTGTTTTTACTTTTCGACTTTTCATCTCTGAGATCTTCACATATCTTCAATAATCATAATATCTTACCAATTGACGATGCAAATACCTAGCCTTATACATTTATTAGAGATCATGTCTTTAAGTGAATAGATCCCACAGGATCTCAGACATCAACATATGTTTTGTTTAATGAGTTAAATGAGAACAATCTAAAAATAACATCCTTATAACTCACATTCTCTTTTGTAAAGGTTCCTGCATCACAAAAAGGCTCTCTGCATTTTGCATTGGATTCAGGCATGAAATTAAAAACTGGTCCTCATTTTATAAAGTCCAAAGGGATCATGATCAATCGGTTGGTTCTTTTATGGATATTCTCTTCTAGTTCATCCTTATTTTGAATCAATCTTTCATAATTTCAGGCCTTATTTATGCACTTTTTTGAATGAGCATATTATATATACATATATATATATATATATCACCAATATTAGGGCAATAGAGTGCCCTCTTCTTTATCTTCCTTTCTCACATTGTCACCTGAAAATCTAAATCTTTAGTCAAGGCATTCGTTTAAAAAAAATGCTTCCACTGCCATCATAATAATGTGCACACACACACACATAAACACACATCTTTTAGTTTGAATTACAAGGATGTTTGTAACATGTCTAACCTCTCTGATAATATACAAATACTTAAGATACAAAGGATTTTAGGGGATTTGCTAGGTGGCGCAGTGGATAGAGCACTGGCCCTGGAATCAGAAGTACCTGAGTTCAAATCCGGCCTCAGACATTTAATAATTACCTAGCTGTGTGGCCTTGGGCAAGCCACTGAACCCCATTGCCTTGCAAAAATAAAAAAGAAACAAACAAAAAAAGATACAAAGGATTTTGATTTTTGTCTGCATAGATTTGGAAACTCCATCTACCAAGAGATGAGCAAAAGGTCTATGAATTATCACATAAGTGTTGTAGGATTATTTGAGGCAAATAGAGCTTAAATGCATTGCCCAGCGTAGCTAGTAAGTACCAGAAGCAAGACCTGAACCTGTATCCATGAGTTTAGGTACAGAAACCAATTGAATGAGTCATTTTGCCTTTGCCATAATAAACAGACGAATGGGTAGGTGGATAGGTAGGTAAGTAGTTATAAAGATGGATTGATGGATAGATACATAGGTAGATAGATGAAAGGTAGGTAAATAAAAAGAAATAGATACATAGATATAGATTGATGATAGAGATAAAAATAGATAGAGATAGATGATAAGTAAATAGAGATGATAGATGATGGATCAATCAGTTGATAAATGGATGAATAGATAGACAAATAAATACATTAAAATAATCACTGACACAAGGAACTTTCACATTTGTGGAGCATTTTAAGAACAATATATTATGTGCCCTTCATAACAATCACTTGGATTAAGTAGTCACAAGAATTATTATAATTTTCCAAATAAGTAAACTCAACTCTGAGAGTTAAAATGAGGGAACTGCCTAGGATTCACAAAGGATCAGTGATGGAGAGGAGATTTACACTCAGATCTTCATGGTCCCATGCTCGGTACTCTTACTATTCCACTGTTACCTCTGCAAAATATGACACCATGATAAAAGATAACACTTATTTAATATTTGAAATTCATGGGATGCATATATATATATATATATATATATATATTCATCTCATCTCTACAACAGCCCTGTGAAGTAAAGACTACAGGAAATGATGAAGAAATGACTTCTCAGACACATTAAATGACTTGCCCAGGGTCAAACAGCTAGGAAGATAAAGAGAGAAATAATTTGAACCCAGGTCTTTCTCTCTCCAAAGTTACCATTCTACCCCCTACTCCAGGATACCTCAAAATTGAGATCCTCTTTGTATTTCATCTACAATGCAAAACTTCAGATACTTTTCAGGAAGGGAAAAATACCATCAGCCATAACCAAACAGACTGAGAAGTAGTCAGATTTACAGTACAACTCAGACAGCTTTAAACCCTTGGAAGAGGGAGGTATCCCAGAGAAAGCAACCACAATATTTGCCCTCTTTCTATCTATAACTGCATACGCTTTTTTTCTAAACAATTTTCTGAGCCTCTCCATTGATTAAAGTTTGCAATTCACTGTGGGAACCCTTGAGTTTTAGCCAAACACAGATTATTCTCGGGATAATACTGTGCGCAGTGAGATGGAATAGGTCGACTTTTGTGTATCTAGAAATGATTAAGAAGTTCTGTCCTGAATGTGAAAGCAAGAATGAAATGATACACATTAGACCCAGGGCAGAGAAGTAAAGTACCACCTGGAGGGCAGAAAATATGGGTTTCAACAAGGGTATATCTGGAGAGTCATCAACAATGGGATAAGGCAGAAAGGGCAGCTTCCAGTAGGAGCCGCATCTGTGAATACTCCCCAAAGCAAGCATCACCCTGCTTCACCCAATCCCAACCTTCAGTGGGCGGCCCTGCCTGGACAGCAATGTTAACTATTAACCTCACTGGGGGCCACCAGGTTTAAGAGTTCATTTTGGTAAGTGCTTGGTGATCCATTCCCAGATAAGCAGTCCTATGGAGGAGGCCACCGGCAGGTAGGGGAAGACGGCTGTCTCCTCCACCCCACTACCAGCTGAGAGGTAGAAAATGAAGGGGCCAGCTTTGGGACCCCTCTATACCTGAAAAACGCTCATTCCTGTTTTTAAGAAAATAGGCTGAGGAACAGCTCAAGGGAGTCTACGACATCAAAGAACTCTTTTAAAACAACTTTTTTTGTGAACTATTTAAATGAAAATGAAGCAGACATATATGGATTAAATTTCTCCTTAAAGTAGCTGGAGGTTTAAAGATTAAGGAAAAGAATGATTAAGTTAAAAGGTGTGGGGGTGGGGTGGGGTGGGGGATGAAGTTGATATGGTGGTGTAAGGAAGGGAAAGGAGTTTGGGCTAGGCTGAACCTCAAAGCCCATTAAACCATGCCAATCACACCCTTCTAGACATGCACATAAGGAGATGCTACTGAGGCATACATATACACACACATGTCACATGTTCTCCAAACCAATCCCTTAACAGTTTATGATTTATGCAGCTTGCCAAGAGAGAAGTAGGCCACGCTAGCCTTGAAAGCACTTTAGTGGGGTTGTTTTGCTCATGAAGGACATGTTGTCCTGTAATTATTCTGTCATTTCTTAAAAGGTGAAATCCTTAACAGGTTGGCTCTTTGTATGGAGAGGAGCATTCTTGCCTGCCCCAGCACGTCCAGCTCAGCAAGGACCCCTGTTCCAAAGCAGTTCACAATGAACCACTAAACACCGTATGTTTAGAAATGTGCTAAATGGCCCTAAGAGAAGAGCTTAAAGAGATGAGGGTGACTGGGGTGGGAGCAGGGTGGAGGCAAGGGCAGGCACACCTGCAAAACCGTCCCTATGTGCTTCCTGTTCAAAGGTACAGATGAATACCTAATGTCAATTCCAATGAGAGACCATCACTGTAAATCTTATGGCCCTGTCTGAATTCTAGCATTCATCTATAATCTTTATTACTTAGCATTTCTCATTTTTCTGTTGGATGTGATCATATAGAAATGGATCTAAAATAAGTCACTCTCCTGTTATTATTGCTACTTGTACTACTAATAATCATAATTGTATTGTATCTATAATGCTATCCGTTATTATTTAGTCCTTTTCTTTTTTCTGTTGGATGACACATAGAAATGGATCTAAGATGAATCACTATCCTGTTATTTTTACTATTTTACTAACAATAATCATAATTGTAGTTTCTTTGTCTTTATGATGGCCTAGAATGTTCTCTCTTCCTATCTTTGTTTCTGACTTCTTTCAAGTCTCATTTATTTAAATCCCTTATACTTCACATAGAGTGTAGTAGATAGAGGGAGGGATCTGGATTCGGGAAGTTGTGACTTCAAATCTGACTGTAGACCCTTACTTCCCAGCTATGTGATCTTGGGCATGTTGCTTAATCCTCTGCTTTGGTCATCCTCAAAATGGAACTAATCACAGCACCTATCTCCCAGGGTTGTTGTGAAGATCAAATGGGATAGTATTTATAAATAATACAGTATTACAAATGTAAAATGCTTAGCACATAGTAGGTGTCATAATGGTATTAATTTTTATTATTATTATTATTATTATTATTATTATTATTATTATTACTTCCTCACCCTCAATTCTTATGTACAAATATTTTAGGTGGGGCAGTTAGGTGGGCCTTGAAGTCAAGAGGACAGGAGTTTGAATCCAGTCTCAGACACTTGCCACTTATTAACTGTGTGACTTGGGCGAGTCACTTAACCCTGATTGCCTCACATCCAGGGCTATCGCCAGTTGTCCTGATTCTTATCTGACCACTGGACCCAGATGACTCCAGAGGAGAAGGTGAGGCTGGTGACTTAACACAGCTTCCCCTCACTCAAATCCAATTCATGTGTTTGTCATGGAATCAACTCCCTGATGCCATGGTCCTCTTCAAGAATGAAGGAGACTCATATTACAATATTTCATGTCCCTAACTGTTTCCATGTTCTTTCCCAATAGGATACAAACTTAGGGGCTGCTTCTGTCCTTATATTTTACGTACCTGGCTGTTTCCATGATGTCTCTCCCAACTGAGTATAAACTTGGAGACTTCTTCTGTTCATATATTTTATGTACCTAGCTGTTTCCATGATGTTTCTCCCAAAAGAATATAAATTTGAGGACAGAGACTGCTTTTTCTTAATTCTTTCATGATTTATTTATTTATTTTTGCATTACTATGATAATCTTGTGAAAGCAAACATAATCCCCCTCCCCCCAAAATAGAGACACCTCAAGAAAAATAAAATGAAAGGAAAAAATGTACTTCAGTCTATGTTTAGATACCTTGGCTCTGTCTCTGGGATAGGGATTACTTTTTATCTTTCATTTTATCCCTTGCACTTGCAAGTCCACAGATGAGAAATTTGGGATCAGAAAAGTTGCATCTTCCTATTTCTACAGCATGTCCCCTAGGCATCCCCCATTTTTTCACTTCCAGATCCCTACCTTCAAATGTTTGAGTCCTCAACACTCATCCTTTGATTTTTTTTTTCTTCCTAATTGATCTGTCTTCTTTAATTCTCTTCCCCTCTGAAATCTATTCTCCAACTTGCAAACTGGTATTCCTGGAGCATACCATGGGAATACCATGTCTTTCTCCTGTTCAAGAAGATACAGTGGCTCCCTATTGCCCTTGATAGAAAACAAGAATACCCCTTTTTTATTTCACATTTTACTGTAGGATTTTCCATCCCTATACACTATAATCTCTAAGTTTTAGCCAAAATGAGCAACTTTTTGTACTTTATTCACACAAATATGCCCCCTGTCTTTGCAAAAGCTTCTTCAGTATCTTGAATGTAATATCTCAAGGAATATTTTTTATAGACCCTTAGTCTGATTCTTGTAGGTGCTAGTTTCCTCAGCATCAACATTTCTTTGTATTTAAAGGATATTTTAAGATCATTTGTCTAGAGTCATTCAGGAGTTTAGATACCATCAAGTTCACGCCCCCCCCCCCCCATTTTAAAGATTAGAGAGTCGAGACTGAGAACCATCAGATCACTTATCCAATGGGAAAAGGCTGGTACTTATTTTTTTAATATTTTGTATTAACTTGGCTTTTTTATATCATGCCCAATCTGTACCCACATGATAGATTTTTAAATTCCTAGAGGATAGAAATGATTTCTTTTATGTCTATATAGACTAGTAAACTTCCAATAGTAGTCACCATAGAAGGTTGGCTTCCAGGCCAGGAAGACCTGACAAAGTCCAGGGCAAGTCACTTAACCCTTTAGGGCAGTAGACAGCTCACTTAGACATGAAATTCTAGGGATATTGATCTGCACTGATGAAGAAAAGTTTCTTATCTGGAAGTTCTCTATACTAAAAAATTTCAGATCTATTTCATATCCCCATCTTTAATAAATGTTTGTTGAATGAATGAATGAATGAATGAATGAATACACAATCCAGGGTCTCTTATCTATTAAATATGAGAAGTGGCACTCAAGCACTGGTGTTCTGCCTTCCTAACCAGGAAATCTATATTATGAAGGATAACTAAAAACATAACTTTAAAGAAAATACTGAGCATTTTAAAGCGATGCATTTGAGAGTGATTAAATGAAATTTTGGCAATCATCAGAGATTGGGCTGCTCATAAGTGTTCAGGGCAATTCAGGCTAACAGAGCTAGTAGAATAAATGAGGGAAACTGGAATTTTCCCTTTTGGAAGGCTGAATGGTGTGGGAGTACACGTTCTTCTTTTTCTATACAAAAATTAGTCATTGGGCTTGAAAGGGCCCGCAGTGTGAAATGTCACAGGGCCTCTTAGCTAAGTCAGAGTAAACACAGAGTGGGCTTTATCAGCAACTTACAAATTCAATACTAAGCTCACAAATAATGAAAGGGCTAGGCAAGATGCTATTCAACTGACTAAGTTGAATAGGTCAGTCTAAGTTTTGCAAGAAAGATCAATAAATCAATCAGCAGTCACTTATTAAATGCTTGCCATGAGCCAGGCACAATGCTATGCAGTGAGGATTCAATAATTCAATTCAACTCAATAAACATGTATTAAGTGCCTACTTTGTGATGGACACTGTACTAAATGTTGGATATAAAAGATACAAAGACAAAAAGGAAAGAGTCCTGACCTCAAGGAGTATGCATTCTAAAGAAAGAAAACAAATAAAATAAGTGCATGGAAAATAAATAAAATTAATAGATGAAGTAATTGAACTATAGGAAGGAAAAGGTGAGATCTTGACCTATTGAGGAGAATTATTTATTTACTTAGTCCCAGATCTCTAATTTCATCACAAGAATAAATTGCACCAGGGCAGCTAGGTGGCACAGTGGATAGAATCACTGGAGTCAGCTCTGGAGTCAGAAGTACCTGAGTTCAAATCTGACCTCAGACCCTTAATAATTACCTAGCTGTGTGGCCTTGGACAAGTCACCTTAACCCCATTGCTTTGCAAAAAAAAAATAATAATAAAAGACTAAGAAATACCCCCCCTTTGCAAATACAGATCTATAACACAACTTTTTTTATCCCTTCTACATAACAAGGGTTAGAGGCTCAGCTCTTTCTAAAATTTTTGGCCTTCCCTTCATACCAGAGAAGTCTATTTTTTTTTTTTACTTTATGGAGTATTTACAGTATCTTATTATAAAATTTGGTTTGAGTATTTGGTCACAGGATAGTGTTGTCTACTGACTTTCATGTATCATCTGTGGCTTTCACAGACAACTACCACCACCCCAAATTTAATTTCTTATGTTGATCCATGATATATCAGAACCATGAGGGGAAGTTATTATGTGGAAGAGATATCTGTATAATCTCTAGTCTTAGGGACTTGTTTGGTGTTCAAGGAAATTAAGTGACTTTTCAAGGTCAACAGCTACTATGCATCATAATTTGAATCAAGGTCTTCTTGGTTCCAAGGTCAATTCTCTATCCACTACAACATGTTACCTCTCACATATGGAACTGCAATAATATTTCATATAAAAAACTTATTTGTTTTCATCCAGCCTAGGCTCAGACACAGGTCGACAAATAGGATGCATTGGAGCACTAGGACTTTTAGTAATTATCTGGTATTCAGTGAAGGCCCTACTATGTTTTCTGATGACTGTCAAACTTATTTCATGTCTTTGATCCTTGATTGAAAACCAATGTTTCAAATCCTGTGCCTAAAAGAAGCCCATATCAAATAGAGAACATGCATTGTTCACAAACCACGAGCAGGTTGCACCTGGGCTCTACCTACTTCCAACAGGCCAGAGCAATTGATTAAGCTTCAGATATAAAGCCCTATACGCCTTCAGTCTTAAGAAGCTATTTCTCTTCCCTTGCACTCTGGCAACAGTGAAATCAGCTAATGACCTTCCAAACCCACACATTAGAAAACCAAAGGTTGAACGTTTTCCATGTGGGGCCTGCAGGTGTTTAATTTCCTTCTTCCCTTGGATCAGCAGAATGCCAAAGGATTGACCTTCAAGTCACAGCTCAACATCTCTATATGAGACATTTTTGCTTAGTGAGTAGCAAGCCATCTAAGAATAGTCAAAGCTGTTTTTGTTCCATGATCCCATCAGTCAGAAGACTTTATTAAACTAAACTTCTCCGGGCTATAACCCAAGGATTGCTGGAGTTATAATAATACAGAATAATACAGATAATACGGAAACCCTATTAAGTGCCTTCTGAATCATCACAAACACATTAAATGATGTCTAGCCTACTTTTAGGCAGAAGTTGATTTAACTGTACCCTAAATTCATTGGAATGTTGTTAGGGTTGGGCCTACTGCCAGCATGTTGGGATGAAATGAGACCCTCATAAACCACTGAATAGATAGCTAAAGGAGATTTACTTTGCTCTAACACAGTAAAGATATGCAACAAGGCTATTGTGGCACTTTGTTTCTCTATTCCTAGTTCCAATATGGATATTCATCTAATTAGCAGGGTAGGTTATATTGACTTGAGAGTCTTTAGACATCCACCAAAACAGCAGGGCCTTAATCCATGTTGGGAGATATTTTATGTCCTAAGGCGATCAAGAAGGCAGGCAAGGGCCAATCAGGTTTCAAAGACTTTTGTCTTGGGTGGGGGGACTAAATTCTTTTGCATAAGAATGAAGGGAATTCTAATCTTATACCAAACATATTGATTGAAAAAGAGTAGTAGGAAGAAGGCTGGCTTTGAATTGAGAGAGTCATTGGGATCTGGATTTTAGGTATATTTCACTACCATCACTCCTTTCTGTATTTCTCAAGCAAATTCAAAGACCTGAGAGGCCCTATAGAGTTGCAGCACTGAGAGGGGAGAATGATAGGAGTGCTGCAATTCACTGGATTCATTTCAATTCAGTGTAATGCAATGCAGTGAAATATGGGGCCGTGATAGAGGTACCATTTGGAGCAGTTCTTTTTTTCAATTAATGTTTCTCCCCCAACCCCTTCCTCCTACTCCTCCATTTGCTATTGCTATTGTGTCACCTTCTGAGGTGAGGTGATGACACATTGGCCCACCTAAACTCTTAGAGGGAAGACTAATATGCCACTTTGTTCATAGTAGATAATCAAGAAATGTTTCTTGAATTAGGTTTTCAATGGTAGCTACTCAAGAAATGCTCTTTGAATTAGATTTTATACTTTCAGAATAAATGTTAGGTCCAAGGGAAGTGCTCTCTAGATAATATTCTCTTTTTACAAATTCCTAGTTGAGGTGCAGGTTTGTTGTATTGCTAAGATAACATGATAACCATCTTCAGAAATTAGAATGCCATTTCCCTATAAAAGTCATCTTTTATAGGGAGATAACTTATCTGGACAGCTTGAGAATAGTTTGAATATTCCTGGCAGGTCCTCTGATGGAGTCTTAGGCACAAGTTCAAGACATAGGTCAACCTGGGATTCAATGAAGTAGATAGTAAGACTTGATCAGAGGGAAAAAATAAGTCAGAGAAGCCTCCTAACATTTTTAATGGGAATGGTGCAACCCAATATGAGTCCTGTGGGTCGGGCAGGTCAGAGCTCTGGCATCCCACCCTGTTCTTCCAACCTTGTAGGCAATCTTCTTAAGGCCTGAACAAAAAGCCTTTTTATCTGGTAAAGTTGACCTAGTTAAGGGTGTAAACTTATCATTAAAAGAGATCTTATAAAGGGCTCCTGGTCACTGCAAATTGTAAAAACATAACAATATCATCAAAAAAAAATTACAAAAAAAAGACTACAGAGGCAGTTAGCAAATTCTACCATTCTTTCCCCATAACCAGGACATTGCTGTCAATTGATTTCAATAAATATTCTTGAACCTTCAATGGGGATGATATCTAGTTGCCCTCTGTGAAGTCAAGTCAATAAGACAAAACAAATGGCATACATATTGAGAGAGTGAATCCATCAACCAACAAGCATATATACTACATATGCTACCAAAGGATTTGCCTATAACCAAACACTCTTTACCCCAAATGAGCTACATTCTATTTATGAGTTTACATTCTAATTAAGAAGCTGGTAGATGTGAATTCTGAGTCACTGTTAATGAGCTCTGAAAAATCAAGGAGAACAGGAAATGTTCTTTGAAATGATAAATGGGCAAATATTGTCCTGCTTTTCAAGAAAATTGGATTCTTCAAGCTATAAGCCGGTGAGCTTTACTTGGATTCTGGCAAATTTCTGGAAAGTATTAGGAAAGGAACAGTGATCACAATGAATAAGCTTAGGTTCATCAAGAATACGTCATATCAGACTAACCTCATTTCTTTTCTATGCAAAGATGAGACTGCTACATCAAGAAAATTACATAAGCACAGTAGCCCTAGATTCCATATATTCACTTGAGAATTTTTCTCAATATACTCTTGAGAATAAAAAAAAAATTTCTTGAGTTCTAACAGGTGGTACTAGTAGGTAGATTAGAAATATTTGAATGGCAAGATCAAATGAATAGTGTTTAATGGATTAATATAAATCTTGAGGGAAATCTCTAGGTGAGTGACCTAGGAATATGTCCTTGGCTCACAATTTTTTTCTTCCATTCCTTGAATAATATGCAAATGACATCAAAGGTGCAAACAGCATGGCATTGGAAAGAGTAAGTAATTTGCAACTATATGATATGTGGTTGAAACCCTGGACTTGGAATCAGGAAGAACTAAATTCAAACATGACCATGGTGTGTGTGTGTGCGTAGTGTGTGTGTGTGTGTGTGTGTGTGTGTGTGTGTTGTGTGTGTGTGAGAGTGTGTGTGTGTGTGTGTGCTGTGTGACTCTGGACAAGCCATTTAATCTCTTACTCATTTGCAAAATAAAGAAACCAATAGCATGTTCCTCCCAGATTTGCATTAAAGCTCAAATGAGATATTTGCTTTGCAAATTCTAAAGCTAGCATTTATATAAAATACTACCTTTTAATATTAGCTTTATTATTTCAGAAGGTTTCCATAAGATTAAAAAGTGATAATGTATAATGTAAATTTCTTTATCAACTTTTAAAATACTTTATACCTGCAAGTTATCATTAGGAAGTTTGGAGGAGGATTGGTTTGGGAGGGAAATGGATCTGTTTTGGAAATCTTAACTTTGAGATGGCTATCTCTGGGTGGTGACATAGAACATGCAAATGGTGATATAAGCCAAATTTAACAAGATAAAACTTAATAAAGATATAAAGTTTTATACTGGATTCAAAAATATTGCCTGCTTAATCACAGGATGTGGGAGGGACCATGATTTGACAACTAGGCTCCACCTGAAAAGAATATTGAACTTTGGGCAGACTACCAGATCAATGTAAATAAATAACATGATATTAATGAGCAGAAATGCTGATGTAATTTTAAGATGCATTAACCAAAGCATAGTGACCAGAGTTAAGTGAGGTTATGGTGCCACTGTTAGTACTTTGACCACATCTGGATAATAGCATATATTTTCAAAAGCAATATTTTAGAGGACTTTTATTACCTGGAGGATGACTATGGTTAAGAGACTACATAAAAATTTTGTAGGAAATTAAGTTGAAGGCAGGTAGGTGATGCAGTAAGTTGAAGACCAAGTCTGGAGTCAGGAAATCTTGCATTCAAATCTAGTCTCAGGAACTTCTAAACTACTTGACCTTGGAAAAGTAACCAGGTCTCAGTTTTCTCATATTTAAACTATAGATAGGGTTGTTATGTGGATCAAATAAGATAATATCTAAAGTGCTTTGAAAACATTAAAGCATTAAAATATGTGTTAATTATTATTATCTTGAGGAGGGATGGACTGCCTTAGAAGTTAGTGAATTCTCTATTATTTCAGGTGGAAATAGGATGAACATTTATTAGGGTTGTTACAGAAGAGATTCTTGCTTTAAGTAGGTGTCAGACTACATAATATCTAAAGTCTTTTCCAATTTTGAAATTCTGTGCAAAGTATAGCAATGAGACAGGTCAACTAATTTGCTATTAAAGGAACAATGCCAAAAGTTTTGTGAAATTCAATTTCTTGGACAATGACTTCAGTGTTGGTGAGAAGTATGTCTTTAGAATGATTAGTTCTTTGTTTTCTTCTTGGGTAAAGCAGGAAAGATGAGGAGTTTACCCCTTATGTCTAGGTGTCAAAGAGTAGATGATTATTTTGAGTTCTTTCTTTTGCTCATTTCAGTTTAGAAGCAAAGTCTTTCTATATAATAATCTCAGGAAGCTGGTTGACTCATACTGAACATTAATCGAAGGGAGGAAGATTCAGGAAGGATGGAAAGAAAAAAATTCCCCCAAATTAGAACTCTCCAAAGGTGAAATGGACTTCCTTGGGAAGTTTTGAATTTCCTTTCATTGACAATGTTCAACTGAAGTCTGGAAGCCTAGTCCTCATAGAGATATCAGGAAGTATTCTGGTTTAAGTATAGAATGAAATTAATAACACAGAGAATCTCTCATTATTTTGATAAATATTCATCATTTCAATCTATTTCTTTTTTAGATTTTTCTTTTTCAAGGCAACAGGGTTAAGTGACTTACCCAGGGCCACATGGCTAGGTAATTATTAAGTGTCTGAGGTCGGATTTGAACCCAGGTACTCCTGACTCCAAGGACAGTGCTCTATTCACTGCGCCACCTAGCCACCCTCAATCTAGTTTTAAGAAAAGTTCTGCTCAAATTTTAGTCTAGAGAGTGGATTTATCCTGTCTGTATCTTGGACTTAATGCTAGCCTATCATTTTTTTTTTTCCAGGAGAAGGTATTACATTGGTGGGAGTAAGAAGAAAATAATTCATATTGATAAAGTTCCTTAAGATTTAGAAAATAGGTGACTAACAAGGTTTAACCATGATAAAACTTAATTGTTATCACATAGACTCTTGGGGAATCTTACGTCAGAAATCACTGTGCCATTACACAAGGAATGAGTGTGTGTGTGTAGGGGGGGGTATGGCAATGTAAAACAAAATACAATGAGTTTAAAATCACTGACAGAGGGATTTAAAAGCACTAACATTGTGTCACCACAGCCTCTGGCATAAACAACAATCTGATCGTAGAGAGTCTTAATGGGAAAGTTTATAAACTTCTTAGTGGAAAATGTCCCATGAATTTATTTGTTTGAATTTTCCAGTAACAAAAACAATGGAACTTGGAGAGACGAAAGTAGAACATCAGGGAGCTGCTGAGCCTCATTGTACTTTAGGTTTCTCACCTTTAAAATGGGGACAAATTTACCAGATCACATAGTGGTAAATGAGGTTGAATGAATGTTTGAGAAGAGACTTGATATGACTAAGAGATAACGTATCCTATCTCAAAGTAGCTTTCAAACCTGTTTATGAAAGCATCTCAGATTCTGAGATCTGGCAAGACAGGTGGTACTAACCAACTTGATCAATTATGAAGCTAAAATAATATAATGGTCGACTTTTATGATTCATAAGGCTTCCTGATGACTCTGGGGAGTAAGTCATCTTAGTATCATTGGTCCCATTTTAACTAGAACAGGCAGAGAAGGGAACTCTCTGCAACCAAAACTGAACATATCTGAATAGTTGCAATGAGAGGTTGTGACTGCCATCTTCTCCTTTTACCTACAGACTACAGAGCCATCCTTACTAAGAATGAGAAGGAACAGGAGCTTTGGTTGTCAAGCCAGGACTTGAGGCTTCCTAAGCTAAAGAGGGACTCACAGGGGTTATAGAAATACAGCTGGGTGATCCCAGTGTTCAAGGACTGCACAGCTGAGGCAAAAATTCAAGGGAAAAGAAGTTGCAACAACTGGGATTTTCATCACACTCTTCAATGAATAAGCAGGGACTTCCCTATTGATGTCATAAGCCTGTTCCTTGGTACTGAGCCCAGATCCCACTTCCATTTATGCCTATTTTTTAAAAGAGAAAATTAATATATGTATGTTCAGAATGCTTATTGGTTGCCTTGGTTGAAACTAGATGAGCTGTCTTAAAAACACAATAAGTGAACTAAATTCAGAAATTCCCAGATTAATTATTTAGGTAGGAAAAAATAAGCCATAGTTCATTACTTTTAAGCCCTTAAGACTGAATGTATGTTGGTATGGCTCCAGAACTTCAGTAGTAAGCCATAGAGAAGCAGAGTAATATAGGGAATAGATACTGACTTGAAGGCAGAAAGACCTAGGTTCAAATTTTGCTTCAAAAACATTAATTTTGTGACCCTAGAAAAAGTCATTTAACCTCTTGGAGCTTTTGTTTCCTCATATAAAAATTAGAGTATAGGAATGAATAGCAGTTCTAAACCTTTGTTTAATGACATGAATGTCTCTCAGAATAATGTTACCAAATACATAAAATGCACAAGATTATAAACAAAGCCAATTATTTTATATATTTTATTTTAAATTCATTATTAATAATATACTTATGCTAATTAAACAAGCATTTATTAAATACCTACTATATAGTAGTCACTGTAATCAGGCACTAGGGATATAAATATAAAGACTGAAAAACCTCTATTCTCAAGAAACTATAAATTATTATTAAAATTTGATATTTTAAATTATTGAATATTTTTAAAAGTATAGAGAACCTAGGACAAGAATTTTTACATTAGATGGTCTCAGTCATTACCTATGACCCCATGGCTATAAGTGAACTAAGGCTGATAGACTCTAAATAACTTTCCCCTTGTTCCATAGCTAGTGTCCTCAGAAGTTAGGACTATGCTTTACGTAATTTCTAATACCTTATTGGATCCGTGATCTCAACATCATGGCCATAGTTCAATAATGAAGATCACATCCTATCCACTCTTGCCTATCTTGCCTGTGTCCTGTGAGTTTGCCATAGTGGATCCACCTAAAGAACTATAGGCATTCCTCAAGTCTTCCTGACATTGTGAGGATATTGGTAGAGCCCTTGGATTGGTCATTGGCTACCCCTACCTCCACAAAGTAGATGATCCATCATGTAGGCCCTTAATGGTGCTTCTTCAAATTTAATTCTCAGGGTACAGACTGGAACCCAGGACCTTTGGACTAGAATTCTGCTGGTCATTCTGCTATGCCATATTAGCTTTTAAAATTAAAACCTTGGGAATAATTACCAAAATGTCCTATACATTTGGCATTTGTATCCTAAATAATTTTGACCATCATTACAAAATGCATTACAGAATCATACACTAAAAAACAAGTTCCTTATCTAGTTTGAAAAAAAATAGGTAATAACCCAGTAAAGCACTGGCCTGGAGATCAGTAGCCATGCATCGAGGTTCTAGCTCTGCTGCCATTCGGGAATGGCCAAGGCCTCCATCATAGCTCTTCCCTTCCCTAGCTGCATGACCTTCTACTATTTCACCAACAAATTGGAGAGGAATCTGATGATCTCCAAAGTCCCTATTTTAATCTACTATAATTATTTAAAGAAAATAAAAGTATCACATGTATAAAATACATAATGCTTTGTTTATGGAACCCAATTGATCTTTGAAAGAAACAGAGCAAGAATTTTTATTCTCATGTTGTAGATGAAGAAATTGGAAATCAGAGAAGGTAGGTGACTTGGTCAAGGTTACACAGCTAGGGAGTAGTAGAATTGAGACTCAAATCTGGTCTCTTCATGCCTGTCCTCCTCCCATGATGCTATGCTCCAATAAATTAATCTGTAAGACGTTATTTTACATCCTCTCTATACTGATCATTGTGCTAATTAACACCTATTGTGCTAATAGAATAATGATAATTCAATACATATTATATAAATAATATATAACAATGACATTCCTAGACACTGGGAATATAAATAAAAAGAATGAAATAACCTCTATTCTGAAGAAGAAAGTTCTAGTGATAGAAAGACAAAAACAAAACAGTCCTACTCCCCCAGGTATTTACATTCTAATGGAAGGTTTCTTCATTTTTGAAACCAGAGAGAGATTCAGAATCCTTTTGCTCTGATCATTAAAACATTCTTTAAAATTACTATTATTATTATTATTATTATTATTATTATTACCCTGGACTAACTGGAGGTTCCCATAAGACCTTTGATTCTTCTCCTACAATGTCAAAACTGCAGAAACTAAAGACAGTGCACATTTCTGGCTGCTTTTCTGAATTAAACTGACCTCTCAGCCTTGTAAAATGTATCCTTCATTGGCCGCAATACCTACCTAATCCCGGGAAATTAATCGAGGGAGTTTGAGTTTGAATTTCCCTGGTTTTATTGCTGTAGGCAAAATCCTGTTCCTTAAACTTCACTTTTGTGTGTTACATTGTAATTTTTAAGAGATCATCATAGAAATCTCCTGTTTCTGTTAACTCTCTCTGAAAATCCAAATGGGTTTATTGCTTAAACTGCTAATAACCTTACCCAGCCAGACAAATTATCGAGTATATGGACTTTGAGTTGAACAAAAACCCATTTTATTTGATGAAGGCAAGAAAAATACAAAGATTTTCAATCTGAAACGACAACTGCCAAGGTAAATTACTTGGAATGCAGTCCAACATGATGAAATGCCATAAATTATACAGAAAATGTCTTTGTGTAGGTATTCAGCTCTGTATGGTTTTATTGATAAAGCAGCAATTTATTTTTTTCTTTTTATGGGGACTAACAATTACATACCATTGAAAAGAATTTGACTGCTATTAGCTGACTGAAGCATTTGTACAGAAGAGTCTTATTGTCTTAGATGACTGTCAGCAATAAGTAATATTTCACCTAAGAAAGTCTGTAGAGGACTACAAAATGGCACCCCTGGAGTCTGTAACTTTGTATCTTAGCAGACAATAGCAGCGAATCACCTCCTTTTACCCCAAAAAGGCAAGGGGGGCAAGTCACCTGGGATGTGAAGTAACAAATGACGCCCTCCAGATCTCACAGAAACACACACAAACAACACACACACCATACACACATACACACCTACACATCACACATATACACACCTAAAGCACACACATACACACAGCATGCATTCATAACACACACACACACACACACACACACACACACACACACACACACACAGGCAAATCTGGCCTAGCTCAGAATCGATGATAATAGTACAAGGTTGCTCCTAAGGTTTTCGAAAGGAAACTGGATGATAGCCCAACATACTTATGCCCAATTTTGAGAATTCGTTCTCTTGCCTGGATTTTTCTGCCCTCTGTTTTCTCAAAAATTTACTATGGTGTAGAAAGGTTAAAAAAAATCAAGGTATGTTTTTTTTTAAACTTCTTGTGTTTGGGCAGAGACGGCAGAAGTGACCAGCTGCATTCCAGTGAAACCCATTTGAAAGCTTTGACAAAACCTGGCCTTCTCTCCAAAGAGGAAAGTGCTTCATTCCCTTTGCATTAGTCACCCTGTAAAAGATTAATCCTAATGAGCTATTTTCTACAGGCAGGCACACCCAGGCTTTGCATTACATACCTGCGATTTCTCAATATTTAGTTCAAAATGTGTACACTCAGATGCAGATAGATATCGCCTTTCCAAAAACCATTAACTCTGGTATTACTGTAATAACTTATTGAGTTAAAGGAATGAGGCCAGGCGGGGGGGGGGGGGGTGAGGAGCTGGCAAGTAGTCACACGACTTGAGAGTACTGATATAAGTGTGTTAAAAGAAAACTGTTGCAAATTATGCTTCCCAAAACAAAATGAAGGCATCCATGCAGAACCAGAGATACAGTGATGGATGGACCACTGAGGTCATTTGATCCAGTTTTACATTGGATCCAATTTACATTCAGAGAAACTGAGACCCAGAAAGGTGATTTTCCCAAGATCACAAAGGTAGTAAGTGATCAAATCAGAAATGCACTCTGACTGCAAACCAAACATTCCTTATATTAGACCATACTGGATTCCCTAATTTTTCTCTTTATTTTATGCTACTTAGTTTCACATTATATCAATTCAAATCCATTCATTTCAATTCAGTCTATTGAATCTATTATGTACAAGACTGTTCCAGTTGCTGGGGTTATAAAGAAAAAAAGCTAAACTAACCCTGATCTACAGGACCTTACATTCTACTAAAGAAGCACAAAATATATCCAGATAAGTATACACACACACACACACACACACACACACACACACACACACACACACTTCTACACATATACATAAAGTAATGCTAATTAACTTTAAGAGGGGAAGAAACATTTGTTAGACGCCTATTATATACCAAGCGGATAGCTCAGTGCCACAGCCAATAGGATACCACACCTGGAGATTGGAAGACCTGAGTCCAACTCTACCCACAGGCACTTACTTGTTCTGTAAACTTGGACAAATCATTTAATCTTATTACCCTCAGTTTCCCTAACTATAAGGAAATTTATAAATTCTCCCTAATAAAAGTTTCCCCAACAAAAAAGGAAATAAAAAATTAGTCCCATGAAAATCCCAAATGGGGTCATGCAGAGTCAAGCATAATGGAAAACAATAAAATAAAATGCAAGATTCTGTGCTATATAATTTACAGATATTATTTCATTTGATTTAAAGGGAGTATCAGGGAAGAGATTAAGAAAGACCTGGTCTGGGGGAGGCTAGGTGGTGCAGTGGATAGAGCACTGGCCTTGGAGTCAGGAGTACCTGAGTTCAAATCCGGCTTCAGACACTTAATAATTACCTAGCTGTGTGGCCTTGGGCAAACCATTTAACCCCATTGCCTTGCAGAAAAAACTAAAAAAAAAAAGAAAGACCTGGTCAAGGATGACCTTGCTTTTGAGGGCAGCAAGGGCCTCCATGAGGCTGGGATGCCAGATATGAAGGACCACCTATGCAAAGACCCAGAGATGTAGTTACATAAGGTTTATGGAGAACAGTTATTGGGCCACTTAGAATGCAAAATGTATTATGTGAAGGGAAGTACCATGAATGAAGAATGGAGAAGTATATGGAGTCATATTTTGGAGCCATATTGAAATGGCAGGCTTAGGATGTTATAATTTATCCTTGAGACAATAGAGCCACTTTTGGAATAGAGCTGATCCATATACCCATCTACCTCCATAGTCATCATCTGTGAATGGAGGAGAGGTCCATTTCTAACACTTAACAGTGAATAACACTATTAGGTGAATAGAATTTGACAGAGTTTGAAGTTCCTTGTTCATATCATTAGCAGAAAGATAGCCCATTTAATATCTCTTCTGTGCAGCTAGATGGATAGAATTCTAGGCCTAGAGTAAGCAAAACCTATGCTCAAATTTAGCCTCAAAGACTTCCTCATCTATAAAATAGAAGTAGTAGTAATAGCAATTATCTTCCAGGGTTGTTATAAAGATCAAATGATATATTATTGTAGAGCTGCCAAAATAGTGGCCAAATAAATGTTACTCATCATCATCATCAACATCATCATCATCCAGGAGAGAAATGATAGTCAAGAGTAATGCACTTATCCAAAAAATTTTAACAACTTCTTACCTTTCCAATGGTGACTCAAAAACCAATAGTCATTATTCAGTGCAGTGTCCTTAGTGATTATAAATACATTTATAAGAGTTGGAAGTTTATGAAACTAGATCTCTGAAACTATGGCCAGTTCAATTAAATTCTGTGACTGCTTTTCCATATGAAAAAAGAATAGGTCAAATAATTCTTTACTGTTTCTCTGGGTTGAAAATGAAATGAGAGAAAGGGAATATAGAGGGGCTAGACAAAGGGAAAGTTGGAGAAAGAGGGAGAGAAGAAGAAAAATTGCAAAGAAACACAGGGAATATCGGATGAGACGAGTAGGGTGGAGGAACACCTATGGAACAGAAGGCATAGGGAGAAAAAAGTTTTACTAAGATAATAATAACATTTCATATACATGATGTTTTAAGAATGACAAAATACATTTTCTACCAGACCATATTTCATTTGATCTTTGAAACAATACTATGAGGAAGCTTCCAGTTTTTAAATTTCTCATTCTATAGATGAAAAATCTGAAGCTCAGAAAGAACAGATATACCTTCTTCCCTCCCTTCCTCCCACCATCTGTTCCTCCCTCCTTTCCTCCCTTCCTCCCTTTCTTTCTTCTTTCCTTCCCTTGGACACTTTCATCCTTGCTCCTTCTCCCTTTCTTCCAAATTTTCATCTTTCTTCTTTCTTCTCCTTCTCCTTCTCTTTTTTCCTTCTCCTTCTCTTCTTCTCTTTCTCCTCCTTATTTCTCCTCCTCCTTCCTCTTCTTCTTCTTCTTCATCTCCTCCTTCTCTTCCTCTTCCTCCTCCTTTTTCTTTCTTTCTTACTCTTCCTATCAAATTGAATCGAATTTAAAAGTAATAGTAAATTAATTATCTTGTTATTTGTAGGTACACACACATGTACAAACAAGTATTGGTTACATATTATTCTTTTCTTAACTGGTTGTAGTGAAGAATTTAAAGTATTTTTTTCAGAATAAACTGACAAAAAATTTAAGTTATTTAGTCTCTGGAATTAGAAGGTCTACGAAAATACCCTTTTCAAACTTCAAACTCAAACTATAACCTCTAGCCAAGATGAAAGAACCTAGATTTTGTGCTGATTACAATATGATTTGAAAAAATTCAGTAGATGGAGACCTGGAGCAGAGGAGATGACTTTCCTATAACTTAGTGAATAAAAGTTTTTTGAATCAAATAGACATAAATGTATTGTTTTGTTTAAGACACAAATGTACTCACACTTAAGTGCTTTAGGTATGGCTAAAATAGTCAGGGTTAACAGTTGTCCTAACATAAAGAATGGTCTCAAAAGGAAGAAGTCCCCATCTCACATCTATCTGATTGCATAATATGACAGAAAAGGGACATAATAAATGTTAGGGTATGTGGGAAAACTGGGACACTAATGCATTGGGTATTTTAAATTGATATTTTATTTTTGCAAATACATGTTATGTAAGTTTTTCAACATTCATCCATATGCATATATATATGTACATATATATATGTATATATATATATATATATATATATATGTATAAAGTTACAAAATTTCCTTCCACCTTCCCTTCCCTTCCCATTCCCCTCCCATCAGCCATGAACAGTCAGGCAGTAATGCATTGTTATTGGAGTTGTGAACTGATCCAGCCATTTTGGAGAAAAGCATTGTCTAAAGGACAATAAAACTGTGCATAATCTTTGATCCAGCAATGCCACTATTAATCTGTATCCCAAAGAGATCACCAAAAAAGAGGGGGAAAATTCACAAGACTATTCATAACAGATCTTTTTGTGGTGGCAAAAAATTGGAAATTGAGGGCAAGTCCATCAATTGCAGAATGACTGAAGAAGTTGTGGTACACGCACATAATGGAATATTATTGCTCTATAAGAAGCAATCAGGCAGATTTCAGAAAAATCTGAAAAGACCTACACGAACTGATGTTGAGTAAAGTGAACAGAACCAGGAGAACATTATATACTTTAACAGCAACATTCTGCTATGATCAACGATGAAAGACTTAGCTCTTCTTAGCAATACTACTATCAAAGATAATACTAAAAAACCTGCAGTGGAAAATTTGTTTATTTTATTTTACTTTATTTCATTTTATTTTTTACTTTTTCCTTCTCATGGTTTTTCCCTCTTTGGTCTGATTCTTCTTTCACAGTATGACTAATATGGAAATATCTGAAACACCATTGCACATATATAGCCTATATATGATTACTTGCTAACCAACTGGGGGTAGGGAAGGATGGGAGGGAGAAAAATTTACAAAAATAAATGTTGAAAATTGGAGAAATGAATAATTATATAAAAAGAAGAATAAAAGGAAGGGGTCCCTATCATGACAGCAATGTAAGGTTTCATAATGACCAAGACAAAAGAGGTAGCAGACTTAATGTATTCTGTGGAATTGAATTCAATTCTGAACTCATCAGACTTGCAAATGAGATAAATCTGGCAGTATAACCAATACACTGGATGACAGAAACTCAAATATCTTGACTGTCTAGAATTTAGGCTGGACATAATAAGATGAAATTTTATTGGGATAAATGTAAAGTCTTATATTTGGGTTCAAATAATCAATTTTACAAAGTATAAGATGAGGAAGCTATAAATAGATGGTATTTCTAAAATACTATCAGCTAATTGGTGCAGTGCACTAGGATTGAAGACAGGAAGAGTCATCTCTATAAGTTCAAATCCAGTGTCATACACTTACTAATTATATGATCCCAGGAAAGTCATTTAAAGTTGTTTGCCTCATTTCTTCATCTATAAAAATGAGCTGGAAAGATTTTCTAATAAAATGGAATGGACTACCAAGTTAGAGTGCTTACCTAACACTGGAAGTCTCCAAACAAGTATCTATCAGGTATATTGGACAGGAATTCTTATTCAAGTATTCCTTGCAAGAGATGGCTACTGAGACTCCATTCTACTCTCATTCTGTCATTTCCTAACATAGACTTTTTGTTTGTTTTTGTTTTTCTTCTTGGTTTTTAGTTTTATAAAGCAGTGTGGTTAAGTGACTTACACAGCTAGGAAATATCAAGTATTTTAGATAAAATTTGAACTTAGGTCCTCCTGACTCCAAGGTCAGTGCTGTATCCACTGCACCCTATCCTAGCTGCCCAATTTTTTAAAAAATTAATTACTTTTTCCAACTATGAGCAAAATTAGTTTATCAAATTCATTTTTGTAAGATTTTGAGTTCCACATTTTTCTCCTCCCTCCCTTCCTTCTCTCCCCGCCCCCTTGAAAACAAGGAATATGACCTAGGTTTTATATATATACTGTTGAACATATTTACCTATTAGTCATGTTGTGAAAGAAGAATCAGAACAAAAGGGAAATAATTACAGAAAAATTAAAACAAAAAAAATTTTAAATTGAAAATAGTATGCTTTGGTCCACATTTATAATTCATAATTCTTTCTCCATCACAAGTCCTTTGAGATTGTCTTTGGATATTGTATTACTGAGAAGAGCTAAGCTTTATCATAGTTGTTTGTCACACAATGCAGCTCTTAATGTATACAATGTTCTCCTGGTTCTGTTGTCTTCAACTCAGCAGCAAATTCATGTGCCATTTTCCAGACTTTTCTGAAATTTGCCCACTCAAGATTTCATACAGAACAATAGTACTCTATCACGTTCATAAACCACAATGTGTTTAGCCATTCCCCAAATGATAGCTATCCCCTCAATTTCTAATTTTTTGCCACTACAAAAAGGACTGCTATAAATATTTTTTGTACATGTGGGTCTTTTCCTCTTTGTGATCCAGACCTAGCAGTGGCATTGATAGATCAAAAAGTTCACCCAGTTTTATATTGTCCTTTGGGTGTAGTTCCAAAGTGCTCTCTAGAATATTTGGATCAGTTCACAACTCCACTAACCATGTATTAGTATCCCCATTTTCCTACATTCCCTCCAAAATTAATCATTTTTCTTTTTTGTCAAATTAACCAATCTGATTTGCAGTTCTCTAATCAATAATGATTTAGAACATTTTTATATGACTATAGATAACAGTAATTGCTTCATCTGAAAACTGCCTCTTCATAACCTTTGACCATTTATCAATTGGGCAGTGACTTGTATTCTTAAAAATTTGATTTTCTCTACTTATTTTAGAAATTAGTCCTTTACCAGAAACGCTAACTGTAAAAATTCTTGAGTTTTCTCCATTCATTTTAACAAAAACTTTTTTAAAGAAAGACTCAGTAAGTTAAGCCATCAACAGATATTTATTAAGTGTTTATTAGGTGGCGGGCACTGAGCTAACCATGAGATTGACAAAACAGCTTTGTTTCCTGTCTGGAGGCAATCCTCAATGTTCTCTCTTAGATTATTTTAGGGAAGATGCCAGAGAAAATAGTGGTCACTATGCTAGTAGTGAGTCAACTGTGGATTTTTCCAGATGTCACATTGGATACAATGGGGAGCTTGAAGTTAGGAACACCTGAGTTTGACTCTTGCTTCAGGCTTCTAATATCTGTGTGACCCTGGACAAGTCATTTCATTACCTTCTATGGGCTGTAATTTCTTCATTGCTTAGATGGGGATAACAATAAATGCCTCATAGGGTTATAGTAAGATAATACAAGTGAAAGCAACATTTTTGCAAACCTTAAAGCACTATGAAAATTCTGGTTATTATTATTATTATTATCCAGAGTAGAAGGCAATCATCATCATCATCACAAGTGAGCATCCCTAGCCGCAAAGTATATGAGTTGGACCATCTTAGAAGACAGTGCAGTGACTAGATCTCAAAATGGTGGCTGGAATATGGTAGACACTAAATAAATGCTTGTTGGTTGGTTAATCCCACATGAAACCTCTTATTAAGAGAGAATAAAGGGACGGCTAGGTGGCACAGTGGATAGAGTACTGGCCCTGGAGTCAGGAGTACCTGGGTTCAAATCCGGTCTCAGACACTTAATCGTTACCTAGCTGTGTGGCCTTGGGCAAGCCACTTAACCCCACTGCCTTGCAAAAAAAAACCCCTAAAAAAAGCGAGAAAATAAAAAAGAATATAAATGACATAAGGTTATAAAAGGGTCCCACTTCTACATAGCTTGACAACAGAGAGTCACACAGCAAATGAGAAATCCCTATAAGAAGGAAAATGTTCTCTTGGATTGAGTGTCATTGGGGACCATGTAGAAGGGTTGAATAGTCATCACTACTGATATTAGATGAAAATGTATGTTGTCTTATAGTTTCTTTGGGAGTGGGGAGAATGGAGCAGACAATGATATAAAAAGCATAGGTTTGGAATAGTATATTTCTAATCAATTGATAAAGAAGCATTCCCTAAGTGCTAGTCACTAGGAATTCAAAGAAACACAAAATAATCCTTGCCCTCAAGGAATTTACATTCTATTATTAAGAAAATGGCATGTACATGAATAATTATATAAGGAAAATTACAAGGTTAATATAATGGAATTTAAGTGGAGTCATTAGCCACTGTTGGTATCAGAAAATGGCTCTTTTTAGGATATATTTGAGCTGAGCTTTGAAGGACATGAGATTATAAGAGAGACAAAAGTGACGAAGAAGTATATTCCATCCGTGAAGGAACAGAGGTATTCCTGTTTAAGGCATGGAAATAAGAAATAGAGGAGCGGCAAGAAGATTAATTTGGTTGGAATACAGGGGATGTAAAGAGAAGTGAGGTAGAATAAATATGAAAAAAGAAGGTCACAGTCACTGAATAAAAAGGATGAAATTGTGTGAATGAATTTCTGAGATTTTCTTAGTGGGCACTAGAGTACATTGAAGGACAGAACTCCTAAGAGATAAGCATTTTTCTACTTTCAGCATTCCAGGAAATAAAGGGGTATGGAATGTCTTTGGATGTGATATATAGTATGTGCAATGATATAATCAGTCGACATTAGCTTTGGAAATTACTCCTTACCTATTTGTATAGAATGAATCACAATTACTTAACTTGTGGTGAGTAGTAAAAAATGGTTTATTCCCTTAATTTTATTTATAATGCATCTCCATGAAATAAGAGAGGCTGGAAAATTATGTGTGTGGGCTGGTAATTTTTGGTTCTTGTTTGCAAGGTTGCTTTAGATATTCATCTTTCAAATAGACATTACACCTTTTTTTTTCCTTACATTTTTGGTTGGAATAAAACGTTTGGATTTCTTTTTTCCTTTAAAATCAAAACAATGAAAAACATTCTTGTTCATGCTTGTTCTTGCTACAGGGCAGAGATTTTTCATTCCATCCCTAATGAACTTAGAACAAAAATGCGAGCCTCAGAAATAGGCTTGGCTGTGATTTGAATGGTTACAGGCTCCTGATACAGGTCTTATTATTATAAATTTAGCATCAAGACCCCAGGCCCACCTCAAGAAAATAGTTCATCTCTCCATGAGTATATTATAGAACGAAGGGAGGGGGTAAAAAAAAATCATAAAATTGATTGGGTGAAGGAAAAGGACAGATGGGAGGCAAAGAATCATGCCAGAAAGAGTTAGAAAGAGAATGGTAGATGAGTTGTGAAGAGGTTAGAGAGAGGGAAGAAAATTGGAAGGAAATGAGGGAGGAGATATTCAAAGCCAGAGAAGATATGGTATAGAAAGAAAGGCAGAAAAGAATTGGGAAGCATTTTCAATTACCCAAACAATGGGACCAGGCAAACATTCTTACACGGTAAAAGAACAAAGACCCTGGCTACTGAGGGTGTTTTTTTTTTAAACTTCTTTCTTTCTTTTGTGGGCTGGGGATTGGCCATGGCTGAGTCTGGCAGACATATACTTCACTGAATCTCCACATTTTCTTTCTGGAGCATAGAGCAGGAAGCTTTAAGCAAAGACCTATGTAAAAATATACCAACAGCTAATATATGAAGCCAACTCTTCTGCCACTTTTAAAACATTAATCTTGTTTTTCCCCAGGAAATGATTATAATTTCATCCATAGCCATCAGAAAGATTAATTTAAATGAAAGGGGGGGGAACTCGCTTCACTTGCCCAAATTATTCTTAATAATCTGGAGACAGAATATGTTTTGTGGGAGTTAGAAATAAAAATAAAAGTATAAAGAAAAAAGAGTGCTTCCATGCATAAAACTAGCTGAGATCATTAAACAGTCCAAAATCGACAAAGAAATCCATAGAAAAGGCACAGGAGACTTAAAGGTATTCATTGTCATCCATCATTTTTTTCTCATATTTTTCTTTTTTGCCCCATCAGTATAATTCAGGAAAATTTTGCTAATTCTCACTTCCTTAATCTGCAAACCCACAATTCTCACCAAGAGGCCAAGAGTCTCCCTTCACTTTTCAGTAAAGATTTAATAGCTGAGAGCTCTATCATGGGTTCCTATTACTAAGACTTCATTACTTTTACATGCTGCACTATAGGACACTTACTAATATTCTATTAAGTATTACCATAAATAATTAAAGCACACCTAACCTGACACAATGAAAGAACAAAATGCATTCTGAGTTACTGGGGACTGTGGGTATATTATCAGCCTGGAGGTGTTTCACACATTTCAACAACAGATGATCATTTCAATAGTCAAGGCTTCAGTTGGATTGCAAGGGGTCTGCCTCTCATTACTATAAACTACTGAGGGTTTACTCTGGATCCCCCTTGCCCATGAAATCATACTATCAAGGAATTGTTATTGATACTTCACAGATTTTTGTTTCCTTGTTTTAAGATTTGAAAGTTAGGCTCCATAATATGCAGCTTATGATTTTTCTTCTCTTCTCTGGCTGATCTGACATTCTTAGCTCTACTGATGGCAAACCTCAAAAAACATATAAATGTTAGGTGGGTGGTACACCAGAGAGGGGTCAGAACACAGCTAACTGGTGTACTGGGTAGAATGTTGGATCTGGAGTCAGACAGACCCATCTTCCTAAATTCAAATCCAGCCTCAGAGACATTCTAACCGTGGTCCCTGGGCAAGTCATTCAATCCTGTTTGTCTCAGTTTCCTCATCTATAAAATGAACTGGAGAAAGAAATGGCAAGCCGCTCAAGTCCTTTGCCAAGAAAATCTCAAATGGGGTTACAAATGACATGACTAAAAATGACTGAACAACAAGAAGCTTCTTATAAAGGACTGAATCTAGAATCAGAAAGAGTTGAATTCAAATCCTATCTTAGACACTTTATTAGCTATTTGACCTTGAGCAAATCACTGAACCTCTGCCTCAGTTTCCTCATCTTTAAAATGGGAATGAGAACAGTGACCAATGTACTGGGGTTATTGTGAAAATCAAATGAGATAGTATTCATAAAACACTTTTCACACCTTAAAGTATTAAGTGAATGTTAAATATTTTAATTATTCCTGAGTAGAGGGACAATGTATTACTTTGCTGCCTAGTCATCCCATCAAAGGGAGACAAATTCCATGGTACATAATGTTTTATACCTTATAAGGAATTTTCACATGCTTTATTTTAACTCAGTCTTTACAATCCAATTCATAGGTAGAAATATCATATCTTTTTTTTTAAGAAAAGACATTGAAGAACAGGGAACAGTGAGTTTAACTGACTTATTGAAGGGCACAAGACTTATAAGTGGCATGGTTGGGTCTTCTTGAGCCTAGATCAAAGACTAAGCAAGACTCTTCTCAGAATACTCTCCCCTTGCTCAAGAAGTTCCAGTGGTTCACTGCTACCTCTACATTAAAATATGAACTCCTGTTTGGCATTTCAAGCTTTTGACAACCTGGCTCCAGGCTCCTTTCCCAGGCTTGTTGCGTATTGCCTACACAGGCTCTCTGTTCCAACCAAACTGTTCCCCATATGTGATATTCCATCCCCAATCTATGTGCTTTGCATTGGCTGGCTCTCCTGTCTGGAATGTTCTCCCTCTCCATTCCAGTCTCTTAGAATCCCTAACTGCCTTCAGAGCTTAGTCCAAGGGTCTCCTATAAGAGGACTTTCATGATTTCTGAACTTATTATCAGTGGCCTTCCTCCAAAGTTACTTTGCAATGAGTTTAAAATGCAGAGAGACTGACATTTTCTGATGTGGCTAACACGGGAATTTAAATTTTTGCCAAACTTTAGAGATCTGCCTAGAGAGATTTGTTCTTTTGTTTGTGTGAGTATATGTTAATTTGCTTAGTTGTAAAAGACAGGTTAATTTTTTTTTTTTAAAAAGCACACAACCCCTCCCAACTTGTTACTTGAAAAGTAAAATACAAAATTGCTTTGTATTTATTTTGCGAATAGATGATAGAGAGATCGATGGACAGAAATTCACAGCAAACCTATATAAGCAAGGAAACAGAGATTATTAAACACCTACTGTGTGCTTTCCAAAGCATTATAGTATACAAAAACAACCATAGGAGCTCCTTTTCCTAGGAAAATTTACATGATAAATTGAGGGAAGATTAAAGAAGAATTAAAAAGCAGAAATGGGGAGGAAAGACTGCCTTTACATGAAAGAAAATAAAGTACAGAGAGTTAAATCAAGTGAATATTTCTAGGGACTATTTTGAGATAGATTTATCTCAAACAGAGTAGGTTAAATGATGCAAATGCGTTGAAATGGACAAG
Source organism: Macrotis lagotis (assembly GCF_037893015.1). Lineage (NCBI taxonomy): Eukaryota > Metazoa > Chordata > Mammalia > Peramelemorphia > Peramelidae > Macrotis > Macrotis lagotis. The sequence continues at coordinate 41,198,424 of NC_133659.1, read as the reverse complement.
GACAGTTGGCGTGGAAGTGAGGTAATAGATGAATGATAGATTGATAGATGATTGATAATATAAATAGATGGCTGATAGATAATATTAGATAAAAGAAATGTATGGCAGATGTTATGAAAAGGGGATGAAAAGATAGAGAGATAGGTGATTGATCAGAGAAACTAATTATGAAGAGAGAGAGAGAGAGAGAGAGAGAGAGAGAGAGAGAGAAAGTAGGTTGATCTATAGTCAGAGTCCTCTCATCTGCACACATCCCCAAGCTCAATAGAATGCAAGCTGCTTGAGGGCAAGGTCTATTTTCATTTTTAACTTTATATCCCCAGTCCTTGTACTCTGTCTTGTACTTAATAAATGTTCATTAATTCAAAAATGCTAATTGACTGACTGAGAATGTTTAGGAGGTCACCCATAATTTGTCCCAATGTACATCTTGGTAACTAAGGATCCCCAAATACCTGTGGCTTTTAGATGTCACAGAAACCATTTTGGAAACAGTTGTTTTCTGCTTCCCATGGGAATGGGAGAGGGATGGGTTCCAAAGAAGGATCAGCTGTATAAATGAAGAAAGAACAAAAAAGCAAGCCAAACCATGGACTCCCCATACCCCTGGGGTTCAAGCAATAAAACTAGCCAGAAGCCTTTGAAAGACTTGCTTTAGCCCTCTTTAAAGTTACAATGAAATGGCAGAAAGTCATTTTCCAGCCCATTTTACATTGTTTTATTGGCTGCTCCCTCAGCCACAAGAGGCTAGAGTTGATAAACTGCTAAATAATCAACCTTTGTATATTTCATTTGAAGACTTTAAAATTTTAAATCCACACATTTATGGCCACGAGACAACACGACAGGGTGTATGAGGCTGGCCGACATCACACTTCTCCAGTGGGTATATTTGTGGCATTTGGGTTCTTGGACAGAGTTTCCCCACACACTCAGGGGGGTCTTTAGTGGCCTGTCTCCTACTCCCACTTCATGACTCATTGATTGCAAAGCACAACCACTTCCTGAGAGCCCACAGCTTCATCTATTTCCAGAGTACGAGTTGAACTTGAGAACGAATGGAAACTAGTCGTCCAGGGTTGATGGGGGAATATATCAACTATATTTGTCACAAGAGGCCATTAGAGAGGAGCCACGCGTGCAAAAGAGGACCTGAGGTAGGCCAAAGAGAAGAAACCATTCATTTGCACCCCCATGAAAACTCAACTAAGTCCACTTGATGTTTCGCCAAAGATGATATTCTATCTCCCACCTCTTCTATCTTTTCACTGGCTGAACTCCAAATCTGTACTCCCTCCTCAAATCTACAGCTTCGAATCACTAGCTCCCTCCAAGGTTCAGTTCAAACACCACTGCCATAGAAGGCCTTTACTGATACCCTCACTTGGTAGTGTTCTGTTACTGAAACAACTTCCTTTCCTCTCTCTGTTTCTCCCTCCATTTCTTCCTTTTTTTGTTCCCCTTCCTTCCTTTCCTTCTCTTTCTTTTTTTTCTTCCTTTACCTTTCTCCCTGCTTCCTTTTTCTTTTCTTCTCTCTCTCCCTGTCTTTCTTCCCTCCCTCCCTCTTATTCTCTTTCTTTCTTTCTTTCTTTCTTTCTTTCTTTCTTTCTTTCTTTCTTTCTTTCTTCTTCTTTATCTTTCTTTCTTTCTTTCTTTCTTTCTTTCTTTCTTTCTTTCTTTCTTTCTTTCTTTCTTTCTTTCTTTCTTTCTTTCTTTCTTTCTTCCTTCCTTCCTTCCTTCCTTCCTTCCTTCCTTCCTTCCTTCCTTCCTTCCTTTCTTTCTCCCCAACCAGCAGACAGAAATAGACTATAAATTTCTTGAGGTCAGGGACAGTTGAGTTTTTATTTATGTATTCCCTAGCAGCTAGTATAATTCTTTCTCAGTAATAGTCACTAAATAAATGCTTCATGATTGATTGGTTATTTTTCAATGCCTAACTCAATTAATGACACAGAATAGACACTTAATAATGCATACTTGTTGAATCAAATTGAGTTTTTCTTTCATGAGTTCAATCCTTGACAAGAGAGAGAGAGAGAGAGAGAGAGAGAGAGAGAGAGAGAAAGGAATTATAGACTCAGGGATGGATGGAAACTCAGAGGTGATCTAGGCTGATTCTTTTATTTTCTAGATAAATCAATTAAATCCATAGAGCTAGAGGGACTTACCCAAGGTTATGAAGTACAAAGCCAGGATGTGAGGCTGAGCATTCTGCTGCAAGTCCAGAGTCCCTTCTATTGGATTATCCTACCTCCAACTACCTTGATGTGTAGAGTTCTAGGCCAGTAGTCCTTAGCTCAGCCCACAACCTCCAACCCTGATCTCACAATATTCAAAATGAAATTGGGAGACATGTATCCAAGCAAGATCTAACCTAGAATAGCCCATGATGAATTCATGTGAGATGATAAACACTGCTTTCCCTGAGAGTTGACCACAGTCTATCTCTTGGTACTCCTGAGGACAATAGCCTCCACTTTTCCACTGAAAATAAACCACATTGAATGCCTTTGAAGGAGCTTTACATGGCTACAGACCCACTTCAGAGTGCCAGAATTCTTGGCTTCCTATGCTGCTTTGCATAGTATTTCCATAAATTTCCTTGTTTGAGTCAGTGCCATATATGTTTAAGAACTCTTTACATGTTGAGAGGGAGACAGATAGATAGATAGATAGATAGAGAAACTTATTCAACTTGCCACCATTATATTCTGTTTTTATCCTCATTCATTTCTCAAAATGTCTCAGAATACTTGATATTAAGGGGACCAGAAGGTCACTTGGCCTAGTCCAAGAGCTTAAGGCAGGGAGAAGGTATACATTCAGATACTGAAGTACTAAAACTGTTGAAGATTAAATTCAAGAATAGTTTTGCTATGTGAGGAATTTTTAGAGAAACTAGATTTTCCCTTCATAATTAGTAATTTGACACTTAAAAAAGACTGCACAAGTCTAGAGTAAGTACTTCAAAAAAAACAAATTATTTTTTTGCTTTTTTGGTTTACAACTTTGTTTCATGTTTTAAAGCTATGGTTATAACTTCTCCCCACCGCTCCCTTATATTGGCAGTAGCTTGTACAGGGACAAATTCACAGTTGCAAAAAAGTAGAAACAAAATATTTAACCACAGATTTGAGAGGGCTGAGACAAATTGTGGCAGACATGTGATAGCTTTCTAAGAATGAATGAACATGAAGAATTCAGAAAAGCATGGGAAAAGTTGCATTAACTGATGCAAAACAAATAAACTGAATCAAAGGAAGATTATGTATGTCAATGGTGTTGGGTAACAGTCCCCTCAAAATCTAATGTCTTTCAGACTGCATAAAAAAGGGGCAGAGCTTCAAGGACTAATGGGAGGATATTCCTAATGAACTCTGATTCCTTTGGAACTCACCTGGAGAATTAGGTTCTGATTACCACAGTTTAAGATAGGCATTGGGAACAGCCTCCTCTTTTGTCTCTGACTCAAATTTCTCTCAACTTCAATTTGTTCTTTACACTGCTATAAAAATGCATGGTTCTGATCATATCATTCCTCTACTCAATAAATTCTAGTGACTTCCTATTGCTTCCAAAATAAAATATAAACTCTTATGTTGAGCTTTTAAAACCCCACAACCTGACCTTAGACCATCTTTATAGCTTTATATATTACTCCTTCTATCACCCCAACTTTGAACATCTACAATCACTCCAACTGGTGTTTTCTATGTTCTTAACCTATAATTCTCTGTTTTTCTGTCTCTGTGTCTTTGAACTGAGTATCCTCCATGACTGCAATGCATGCTACTGAGCTCAAGGACCACCTTTACATGAAATCATTCCTGATTTCCTCAACTGCTGGTGCCTCCCTCAAAATATTTTTAATTTAAAGGCTTTGTACTTATTTATGGTTATTCTCATTATAGCTCCTCTATATGTATTTACTTCTATGCCTTCTATGCCTCTTTTTTATTCCTCCATTTGAATGTCAGCTCCTTGTTTCACTTGGCTCCATTTGTTTCATTTGTTTCATTTGAATCCCTAGTACCTACTATAGAGCTGGGCACTTCACAAATATTTACTGATTAATAAGCAGGAAAATGTCCAGAGGAGAGCAACCAGAATAGTGATGAACCTTGAGTTTATATCATAGGAACTTTATTTGAAGAAACTGGATATGGTTCTATTGGAGAAGAGAAGATGCAATGGACACCTGATAACTGACTTCCAGTATTTAAAGAGCAATTATATGAATGACAAATTTGGCTTATTCTGTTTGGTCCCAGAGGATAGAATCAGAAGCAATAGATGGAATTTTCAAAGAACACAATTTAGGTTTGATATCAAGAATTAACAAAAACACATACACAAAAACATTCTCTTCAACAACCCAAGTGTAAAAGGAGCTTCTTGAGAGAAATGGGCTCCTTTTCTTTGGAAGTCCTTTGGTCAGTGTGGGGATTCTTTCCTTGTATGGTTAGATCAAATAGCTGCTGAGGTTCCTTCCAATTCTCAAAATTTGTGATTCTGTGACTAAACTAATACAAACATAAATAATCATCATCTCCTTTATGATAATGTACAATCACAGTTGGGAAAATTGAGAAAACAGATCTTCTGCATACAAAGGAGAAAGACTAAAGGTATGGAATTTGATATATGACTCAATAATGTAATGTTTTAAAATATTTATTAATATTATATTTCAAACACTGTATTGAGAACAAATAGAAAAAGACAACAAAGAAGAAACCAATTATTTACTTGATGTTTATTATGTGGTGGCCATTAAGCTAAATACTGGGATAGAGATATAAACAAAAAGAAAGACAATTCTGCCTTCAAAGAGCTTATATTTTAGAAAGGGAAGAATAAACACAAAAGGGAGTTATAAGGAAAGGGGAGATGAGGGTACTCATGATGTGGCATGACTTTAATATTTGGAAAGACAGGAGAATAGCTGGAAGGATATGAACATCTGTTTCCATCTGATCAAGTATTAGTCTTAAGGACAGAGGTTTAGCTAGAGAGGCCTGAAGCAGGTATGAAGGACAAAATATTTTTAGGCTTTACACCCTGCCTTCTTCCTATGCATATAGCTACACCCTGCTACTAACCCAAGAATATTGCCTAATACTAGGAATGACCTCTTCTTTAAGCAATTCCTCATATCTTCCACTTGTCTTTCTTTTGTGTGTGTGTGTATGAGTTTTATAAATAGCTGAGAGATGAATCACAAAATCATAGATTTAGAGATAAAGAATCTTCAAGATCATCAACTCTATTTCCCTCATTTTGCATATGAGGAAATTGAGGCAGGCCCAGAGTAGTTAAATGACTTGCCCAAGGTTATACAGTAATGAAGAGTTTCTGGTAAGGGTTTGAAGTCAGGGCCATTAACTCCAAAAATAAGGTATAGTCTTCTCATCTGAGCCTGCTGTCTGATTGTGGCCTAGTAATCATAATTTAAGATTTTATTTTGCATGTATTTTGATGATTAAATTCATTGAAACATGGTATGTTGCATCAAAGCATCTCAATTCCAAGGAAATGAGCTCATTGCACATTCTAAACTTTATACTCAGCTCCATATTTCACATATGTGTGTATTTCCCTTTATAAAAGTTCTAAAAATATATGTGGAAATATATTATTTCCTGCACTGTAAGAGTTGGGAATTATTAAGAAATAAAAAAAAATTCTCGACTTAAAAATCTGATTTTCTTCACCTTTTGAGGCTGAAGGAAGTTGTCTTCTCTCATTAAGAGTCTCCCTGCTCTTATTACCAGTGCTGTGGAAATTGGTTCATCCCCATGTCAGGTCTCTGTTGATACACCTAGGTCTTAAAGACTTATACTTAACTGGATGATAGCCAAGGCACTTGGCCAACATGCCAGTGTGCTAGACCCAGATTTAGGAATATCTGAATACCAAGTCTATCACTGGCCCATAGTAGCAATGTGACCATAGGCAATTCATTATTCTTTGGGGAATTTCTTTTTCTCCCTCTTGATTTTGTTCTTCAGTCCTTTGAGTCATGTCTGACCCTTCATGACCAAATTTGGATTTTTCTTGGTGAAGACACTAGAGTGGTGTGCCATTTCCTTCTTCAGCTCATTTTATGGATGAGGAAATCGAGGCCAACAGAGTTAAATGAATTGCCCAGGACCACACTACTAGGAAGTGTCTGAAGCCAGATTTGAAAGGCAGATGAGTGTTCCTGGTTTCAGACCCAGTGCTCTATTACTGTGATACTTGGCTGCCCCCTCATCTCTATAATGGGCATCACAATACAGCTGGGTACTGATTTGTGTAAATAATGACTCCCTGGAAGAGCCCTAGTGTCTTTGAATTCACGCTATTTGAAATTATAATTATGTAAAATATGGTAATTGGTCCCATTGCATGGTGGATTCAATTAATGCAATCCCTTCTGGGGATTCCTTGGTCATGGTAACCAGAAACTTATTGTACAGGTACCATTAGTCACCTCACAGTTGTCCTGGGGATCCCATGAGATAATGTACAGAGAGCAATTGGGAGTCCTTAAAGTTTTACTGGGGGCAGGGGGTGTTTTGTCTTTATTTCTGCTTCCCTGATACCAAGTACAATGCTTGTCTCATAGTTGACTCTCAAAAGATGCTTATTGGTGGCTAGAAATACCAGTTATTATTCTTATGCCTCAAGACAATGTGTTCCTTTAAGATCTGAATTGGGTCTTTTCTGGTCCGTACCTCCACCAATGAATGGAATTTCTTTTTGAGGTTTTTTTTTACAAGGCAATGGGGTTAAGTGGCTTGCCCAAGATCATACAGCTAGGTAATTATTAAGTGTCTGGGGCTGGATTTGAACTCAGGTCCTCCTGACTCCAGGGCCAGTGCTCTCTCCACTTTGACACCTAGCTGCCCCTAATAAAACAAAATCTTGAGATAGGGGTGGGAGATAATGTGGTTTTTGTTGCTGCTGTTTATTTTTCTATTTTGTTTTGGTGAGACAATGGGGTTAAGTGACTTGCCAAAGGTCACACAGCTAACTAGTAACTATCAAGGGTCTGAGGCTGGATTTGAAATTGGATCCTCCTAACTTCAGGGCTGCTGCTTTATCCAGGGGATAGTGTGTTAAAAACAGTAATAAATAAAATTTATGAATCAATCTAATTCATAGAATTCTTCTTATCACAGAAGAGATCGTTTTGGGATACAGACCTAGCAGTATGATTATTTCAGGAAATGGAGAGGGGAAGGAGCAAGGAAGGGATAGAATTTGGAACTCAAGAAACAAATGTTAAAATTATTTTCCATTTAATTGGGGAAAATAATTTGAAAAATAAATAAGCATGGGGAGCATCATGGGTCTATTTAAATATAAGTTAAGACTTTTACAGATTCCAATAATAGCAATAGCTTTTATTTATATAGTACTTTAAAAAAAACAGACCCTCAGATCCAGAGTTAGAAGAAAACTCAGAGTCCTTCACATCTAAAACCCTCTTTTTAAAAATGAGGAAACTGAGACAGGAAGATTACTTCTCAAAGGTAATCCACATCAGAGGTGAGATTTATATCTCTATTGTATAGATGAGAAAGAAAAGGCTGAAAGGTCATCACGCAGTCCAAGTGGAATTCGAAAACAGGTCTTCCTACCTCCAAATCCAGTCTTTTCTCCTCAGAATTTTAAATGATTAGAATGGGGTGGAGGGGTAGAGTGAAAGGAAATCCTTCCTAAGAGGATTTCAATTACCTTCTTCTTATTCCCCCAAATTACCGGTAAAACCTTGGGCAAGTCTCATACTCTAGGGGAATCAGTTTCCTCATCTGAGAAATTGAGGTGGTGTTGGACTAGTTGGTTTCTGCCATTCCTTCCAAATTGAGCTCCATGATTGGATAATCCCATGACCCTCTTAGTTGTGGAACCATGCTAAGCAACTTCCCTGGGAAAGAAGAGATGTTTAAAAGAAACCCAGAAGAGTCCAGGGGTCCTTTCTCTGATGAAGAGGCAGAGGAACAGGACTCCTCTAAATCCGCCATCGGAAAATTATATCAAGTTTAATATATTTTCTTCCCCTTCCACCCCAGTTACATTTACGAGACTGCTCAGTTCTCAGAGGCTACAGGCCGAAAAGCAGGAGTTCCTTTTTGCCAGAAAAGAAAAGGTTTCCATTTGACAGAAATACTGTTTGGAGTGATTGATTTAAAAGTGCTGAACTCATATTCAGAGTCTGAAATTCAGGAACCGCCAGCTGGGCCAGGATTCAAAATTACAAGGATGGAGTGAGCCCCTGAGTTGTGATGCATTAAGCAGTGGGGGCAATTGCTTTTCTCACCTATCTCACAAGGGATGGAGGAAGGGAAACATTTAAGAATTAAGAAAAGAAATCTTAGGACTGTTGAGTTACTGCCAACAGACTTGCCTCTTCTAGAGGCAGAACCAAAGTTTAGTATTTAGTAGGGGGACTTTATCGAGTTCTTTAATAAATCTTTTCTGCCTAAGAATTGTTTGGAGGGGGGAAGGGCTGCAGAAGACAAAATAAATAGGGGGGGGTCAGTGGGGTGGAGAGAGAGGGGAGGACGAGGTGGAGACAGTATAGCAGTCATTTTGCAGGGGCTAGACTTATTAAATATGTAGGTATGGGAGAATATAATGGGCCTATTTAAAAATAAGCTCAGGCTTTCACAGGCTCCAATAATAACAACAACTTCCATTTATATAGCTTTAAAAAATAGCCCCTCCGATCCAGAGGTAGAAGAAAACTCAGAGCCCATAAAATCCAATCCCCTCTCTTAAAAGATGAGGAAACTGAGGCCTAGGAGGATGACTTCACAAAGATAATACACATCAGAGGGGAGATTTATTTCCCGGCTTTGTAGATGAGGAAGGAGAGTCTCAAGGGTCTTGCCCAGAGTCACATAGGCCAAGTGGGATTAAAACATGGGTCTTCCTACCTCCTAGTCCAGATCCCTATCTTTATGGAGCCTCAGACCCTGAGAAGGATGGCCTGCAGGGAAATATTTCCCTTGAGACACTGAAAGAAATTGTACCAGCAAGCAATGTGCTGGATGAAGACATATAAACGCTAACTTACTCTCTTAATTTATTTGCATGCCATGCCGTGGTCTTTAACAGATGGATTTATCAGTGGTTTCTTCTTCCCATTGGCGCATGCGGAGCTATTTTCTTGCATGCCATTTTGAATAAAAATATTTTTAAAGGGGACCCAATGTTAAAGAAGATACATAAATAAGACATGTGCTAATTGTGCTGTTTAAAAAGAATCTATCTAGTAAACCCCAGTGGAACCACATGCATAGGGAAGAGGAAAGCTTGACTTGGGAGCAATGCTTTCCATCAAGTCATAATATATAAATTCAGGCAATATATGCTCAGGAGGTACTGTACTGTGTAACTCGTATAACATTCATAAAAGAAATTAATGCACAAATAAATATTCTCCAGTGGATGAGCAGGTGGAGAAATCTCCCACCAACCCAATGCCTTCCTCCATACTTGGGGAGAGGGATGCAGGAGTATAGCCTTTGGAGCAGCATGAAAAGTCTGAAAGAGATTAATTTGATGAAAGCAATCTCTGGGACTGATCGGAGAGCCCTGACCCAGGCCAAACTCCCACTGCTATCAGTTGGAGTTTCTCCCTTGACAGGGCCAGAGGTTCCCACTACCTTTTCACCTCCTGGCCAGAAACCTGCGAACCAACCTGGGTTTTTCAGAAGGAGATGAAGTGCCTCATCGACAGAGAGCAAAATTCCTTGGTCCTCATTCAAGATGAAAAGAAACTCACAGGCACAAAATACAGAAATTCTAAATGTAAAAAAAAATCATTTTCCCCTTTTAGAGAAGTTAGGGCTGGAGACATGACAAATGGCACTCATCAATGGTTCTGAAGTCTTTGTTGGAATGGAGTGACATATTCTGTACCTGAATTACTTTAGAGAAAAGTTTTAAGTGGGAGAATGATAGAATATTGTTTTTTCATCTCATTCTCTAGTTCAAAGCTCCATTGATGGTGACCTCAAGTCTTCATGCCTCTCACTGACTTTTAAGACTTGCAGATAATCATTCTCTTGTCCACTACCCTTATTGTCCGATCTTCCCTAATAGCAAACCTCCACACCTCACTATGCTTCCCTTCCCTTGGCCCAGCTGCCAGGACACATATGTACCTTTTCTGCTTCTCCTGCCTCTGAATTCTACCCACCCAATAAGGTCCAGCTCAAGGTTCATGTTATCTATAAAGCTTTCATCAAACATACTATAATCCCCAAGGATCTTTGACTTTCTAGAACTTCTTTCACATTTAAATCATGGAATCCTAAAACCATCAATTCAGAGCCCAAGGGGAAATTGGAGGACTGCCATTCCCGCTTTCGTCTCTCCCAGTGCTGGTAGATAGAACACACCAAGGGAGTTAGGTACTGTAACTTGCCCGTGGCCAGACAAGGAACAGAATTGGGATTTGAACCCAAGTGCTCCAGCGCTGAAGAACTTAAAATCATGAAGACTCATATTTCTGAGTTCAAATCCAACCTCAGACAATTACTAGCTATATAACCCTGGGGCAAATCATTTAACTTAACCACTTTAGTATTTTTGACAGGAAAACCTCAAATGAGGTCATGAAGATCAATAACAACGTCATTTCCAGTGTGCCCTCTCTTACAGTTGAGGAACAAGGGCAAATAGAGGTGAAATGATTTGCCAAGGGTCACATAACTAATTAGAACCTGAGGTCAGATTTGAATTCAGAACTTCCTGGCTCCAATTTCCTATGGTCTATTCTCTACAATACCTAATATTAACTATTTTCCTGATAGTTTACTAAAAGGTATACATTTATATATGTATGTGTGTGTGTGAATGCATGTGGATATATTGTTTATTAGTCTATTTATTCAAATATCTATCTGTAACTTTCTACCAAGACAGGAAGAAAATCATTTAATGTTGGGATGTCTAGTTCACTTGCCTTGTTGACTCTTCCCTCTTTCTTAAGAGCAAATGCTCCTTTGGTTTCTGTGACATTGATTCCTAGTTTCCCTTCCTATCTTTCTTTTTTTTTTTTACTCTCTTTTACTATCTTCTCTACTAGATCAGGAACTCCTCAAAGGTCTCAGTTCAATCATATACATATATATGTATATAGATATACATAGATATCTCTCCATTTATCTTCATGAATTCCACTGTTCTCATACTTTCAACTCTCACCTCTATGAAAATGATAGTAGTTCACAATTATATAATACTTTAAAGTTTGCAAAGTACTGTGCATACCCTATATCAGTTAATATTCACAACATCCAAATGAGGTAGGTGCTACTATTATTTTCATTTTTTCAGGAGGAAAATGAGGTTAAAACCAGTTCAATGATTTGCCCAGGATCACACAACTTGTAAAGTGACCGACTCCTGACTCCTATTGTGACACTCTAACTACTGCACTGCCAGTCTGCTCTAAGACAACCCAGTGATTCCAAATCTGAAGTACAGTGCATAGATCACCGGTCTTGGATTCAGGAGATCCTGAGTTCAAATCTGACCTCAGACACTTGACACTTACTAGCTATGTGTTCCTGAACAAATCACTTAACCCCAATTGCCTCAGGGGAAAAAAATCTGTACTCTGTCCTGATGTATTTTCCAAACTTCAGCCTTAATTTCTAAATGCCTATTAGAATTTAGGAATGTTTAACTTGGGGAAGAGAAGACTTAAAGACTAAGAAGATATAATAATTTCAATCAAGAATCTGAAAACTTGTCCAAATATGTAGAAGAGGTATTGGAATTTTTCCTTGAATATTTTCCTTGAAGCCTAGCAAACCTAAAAGTTGACCCTTTTCTCTCTCATAGCATTTTATAAATCTTATCCTTACTTACCATGGATTTACCATTTGATACTCTAATCCTAACTTACAATTGTATTAGAGTTATTTGTTTACAACCTTTATGTCCCCTATTCCAAAGTGATTTCCTCAAAGGCAAGGATTATATCTTATATAGTATTCCTTCAGAATATGTCAGACTGTCTTATTTGTAGTACTGTGGTTAGACTTTAGACATCTATCTCACCGATTAAGACAACCCTTTCAATGATGCAGAAGGCAGCCTACCCATACCAAACTACTTTGTGTTAGACTTGTCTATGTCGTCTCTAGCTAATATGCTGGGAGGCTTCTCTTGATATTTCAAAACGTTGGATTCGTAATTGCAAGTATTTATATGGCACTTTAAGGTCGGCAAAGTGCTTATATAGATATTCTCTCATCTTAATGTCACAATAACCCTGGCATGTAGGTGTTATTATTATCCCTACTTTACAGATGAGGAACTGAGGCGGTGAGAAAGTCTGTGAAAGGGTATAAATTCAAATCTTCCTGACTTCAGGTCTAACAATCTATCAATTGTGCCACTTAACAATGTCCAAAATTGCTATCTTATTACTCTATTTATCTTTTGTCCTTTATCCCACTCATTAAAATTTCAAATCTTGGCCCTATCATCCACATAATCTGTGTGACTTTAGGTTAATCTCTTAACCTCTCTGGGACTCAATTTCCTCATTTGTAAAGCAAGTAGGTTGAATTAGATTTCTCTCAGGTCCCAACTCTTTATCTAGGATTCTGCGATGGTCTCATAGCTCTTTCTCTTCATCAAAGGCCATTACAAAAAAAGAGCATAAAATGCAACTAGCTACCATCAAACATCAGTTTAGGGAACCCAAAATCATCCATTAAACCAGAGTGAAAAATAACCCAATGAGAATTACTGAACCACAATTGGAAGGGTCTTCAAAGGTCACTTTGTTCAAAAATACCTGAAAATAAAGAATCCTTTCTATGACACAAGTGAAAAAGTTGTCATCTGGCCCTTGTTTAGATGGGGAAACCACTAACCCATTCTACTTTAGAATTTCTCTGGTTGTTGAGAAGGTAGTTATTTGTTTGTTTGTTTGTTTATACTCTGACATCTAGCCTAATGGAGAAGAAAATGGCAAACCACTCCAGTATCTTTGCCAAAAAATCCCCAAATGGGCTCATGATTGACTGCCAAGAAAAACCCCAAATGGGGTCATGGACATAACTGCAACAAATGAATAACAACAACATTAAGCCTCTATTTGCTTCTCTGAAACTTCCAGTCATTTCTCCTGGCTCTTTTCTTTAAGACCAAGTAGAACAAACTTAACCTAATCTCTCTAAAAGGGAATAGACTATAGAATGGACCCACCGTAAACATACTTGCTAAACAGAGCTTGATACTTAGTATATCACTGATGCTCAGTATTTAAAATACACTATTGGGGGGTGGATAGAGCACTGGCTCTGGAGTCAGGAGTACCTGAGTTCAAATCTGTCCTTTTACACTTAATAATTACCTAGCTATGTGGCCTTGGGCAGCCAGTTAACCCCATTTGCCTTGGAAAAAACTAAAATAAAATGCACTTTTGCACACACACACACACACACACACACACACACACACACACACATATACTCACACATTCAAACACACATACAAATCCTCATCATCCTAGTTTTACAAAGCTTTTCCCCACTTCTTTTGGCCATATTCAGCAAAGAAAAGCCCATTTCTCATGTTTGACTCAGCTTAAAACAAGACAAGTCATCTAAGTTTTCTTCCTGGCCTGGCCTGGAATGGTATTCTTCTCCCCACAATGTAAACCCACCCTGATAGTTCAAGGAACCTCTAAATTGTCCTCTGAATGAAAAAAGAGGAAGAAACAGCTAGTTAGTTACCGATGTGGACAAATGGGTGAAGACTTGGAAGAAGATTTTTATAGATTCCTTAGGCTTGTCCGTTGTCGGAGTTCATTCACTTGGGGAAGCCATGTCTTGGTATTTATAACCTTTTCTTCTACCCCCCCCCCCCCACATATATGTTCCTGAAAATTGGTCTGACGTTTTCCTCCTTATTGTGTTTTCCTCCCAATTCTCCCGGAGCAGTCTGGGCATGGGGCCAAAGTGAGTAAATGAAAAGCCCCTCATGTAGTACAGCCTCAGCATTGCCTACCAGCCTCCAAAACCCTATCTTTCCTGTTATACATCTAAGCACTAGCTTCAGCTATATCTATCCATAAACAGACTCTTTCTTCTCAGACCCACTGCTGAAGTGTTTATATTTATGTTCGCCAGGTTGAACCAATGAATGAATGAATGGGGCTGGACCCTGGTAAGCAGGCAAGGGGTGGGGAATGGGGGGGGGGCAGACGATGTTGCAATCCGAAATGAGGGCTGACCAGACACTTGATGGAGGCTCCCTGCTGACAAAAAAATGGCGCTTCTAAGGCTTCCTGCAGAAAAGGTCATTCGGAGAATTATGGGCCCTTTTGATAAGCTAGAGTTCACTAATTTATTGGCCCTTCCAGAAAAAAAAAGAAAGGAAAAAAACACAGAGGAAATTTTATTATGGATGACTCTGCTTTCCTGAAAACTTTTTATAATTAAAAACATCTGGAAGGCATTTCAGTATATCATAAACAAGAGGAAATCCAAAGCACGTGACTTCTAAGAAAATGATGCAAATAGGATTCCTTGCCAAAATTTACAGTAATCTCTTTTTCTTTATTTCCTCCTTTTCCGGGGTGGGAGTTGGGAGGGGGAGGGGGAAGATGGAGGAAGGAGGTAAAAATGCTAAGGATATTAATATCTCCAACTCTGCCTAGCAAATAGAAATTACAAAAAAAAAAGGAAAGGAAAAAAACGGAGTCAACTTGCTACTTTGGGCCAAACTGAGAAAAGATCTTACTTATTAGTGAAGGCGCCAAAATAGATTGTGTTGCTTTTTTGAAGTTACTCAGTTTCCTGGTAAATTCCTTTCTGAAATAGAGAGGTCATTAAACAAACCAAGACAGAGTTGGGAGGTATGTTGGAAGAGAAGCTGGCTACAGGAGGAAGCATCTTCCAGTCTCAGTAGCGCCTGGCGCTATTTATTCAGCGTTTTTACCCTGCTTCTCACACCACCTCCTTTCTACCATGGCATTATAAGGTCACTTGTTGATCTAAAAGAGATGACCAGAAAATTGGTACATGTTGACAGCATTTCAAATGTAAAGGAATCTGTTATTGCGTTCCATGATTGGTCTTGCCGCAGCCGTAGGGACTGAAACTTATGATACAAATAAAATATTACAGGGACACTCTCCCGTAGTTAAGCACAGAGCTAGAAAAGATTTGTCAGCCTCAAGAACTGCATTTTTGCTACATTCCCCCCAAAAGACAGCATATCCTCACCCACACATTTATACAAGTGTGAGACACTCTCAAAGTAAAAACCATGTCAAAATAGGTATATAAGTTGGCTTACCAATCTTGGCAGTGTACATTTAATTATCCCACTGAAAATAGCCGCCAATTTTCTTTCAAGTGGGGGCACAGTGTATTCTAGTGTATAAATAGAACACATACCTGTGCTTTAATAACAACAGGCTTGTAGATGAGAAAAGAATTTGTGTTTTCACAAGTACAGGTATGTTAACCTTTTTCTTGACTACAGGCCAATTTAAAAGAGGAAGAAGTGATTGGCTTCCTCAGGTTCACTTGGATGAAGTATTTTCCTTTCTTTAAATCCTTAAAAAGATGGTAATGCTCTTGGGAAGCTGCTGTCCCTGTCCACTTGCTGCCTAAGTGATGACTATATCAGGCTTAAAAATCCCCATATTACTTAATATCTCAAGCAGGGAAGAACAATTAGCAAAATCATTAATTGGGGTCTTGTTTACATTTCTATGTAAGGCTAATCACTTATTTATTTTTTATAAGATGTTCTAACTTCACAGAGGTCTTTAAGGCCATAAATGAATGATTAATGTGTTTAATTTTCACATGTATGTTTGAATTTCACTTTCATAAGCTGACACTTATAATACAGGCCTAAGGTCCTATTTAAATTAACAAATGATTTTCCTTCACGTAGAAGTGTAAACAAAATACTAATTCATACATTGTTAATTATTGCTCTTTCCTATTGGTGCTCACTTATCTGGAGTTTGTTTAGCTATGGCAGATTGATGTGGACATACATTCTACATGTATGTTTTGTACCATGTGTATATCAATGTGCATGTTTATATAGATATACTTGGCTATACTTGCATATGATACCTATGTGTTTATATACATGTAAGCATATCTATAGATATAACTATGTGCATGCAAATTATACATATCTATTACATGCATATTTACTCACATTTACAAAGATGCACACAATACATGTGTGTTTGCATACATAAATACATGACCGTTAGTGTAAATATATGGATACACATCGAGTACATGTGTGTTCTATATACATGCTTGTATATATGTATGCATATTTATCTAAACACATGTATATATTTATGAATATGTTTGCAAATCCATATACCTATTTATATGGTTACATAAATGCATGTACATGACCACACATTCATATAATCATCAATGAGAGCTATCACTTAGATTATGCTTTAATATGTATTTAATAAATATACTTTAGGAGTTTGCAAATATTTTCTCATTTTATTTTCATTAAAAATTTGGAGGAGAAGGCAACAGTATTATCTCCATTTCACACATTAGGATGCCAGGTCAGAGGATTAAATGACTTTCCTAAGGTCACAAAGCTAATAAATATCTAAGATAGGATTTGAACTCAGGTTTCTCTGATGCCAGGTCTAACACTCTAACCATGTCACCTAGATGCCCAATACAAATAAAATATATAATGTGTGATATATGAACATAGATACATATTAATTAGATTTATACTCTCATCAGTGTATTGATTTCTCTGCAATTTATAATCTTAGAGAGTTGTCTGGAGGTGCTGAAAGGTCTGATGAGACAGAGAAACAGAGAGAGACAGAAAGGTGGGGGGGAGAGAGAGAGAGAGACAGAGAGAGACAGAGAGAGAAACAGACAGAGACAGAGACAGAGAGGGAAAATTATTCTAGAGATTGATGCAACCAAACATGAGGTTGCCATCCATACCTTCATATTATTTACAGGGCATTACTCTTCCCTTCAATTTTGTTTAAAGCATCCTATATAACAGTGGTAGAGACCTTTAAAGGACATATGCATAAAGCTCTTTTATGACTTACTTGATGTTAGTCATTTTATATAATTATTATATTATATATATATATTTATTTATTTAATACATAATATATCTAAATACAATTTAATAGTTAATAATAATATTCTTATTATACTTACTTGATGCTGATCATTGATCACTGAACAAAATTCTTTCTGCTGGTAATGTCTGTCAAGGCATTATGTCCATATATTCAAGAAGAATATTTTCATAATGAAACCTTCACATTCACTTTGCACCACTATATAATCAAATGTTTTTCCTATAGTCAGAAATAAAAAAATACAGTTAGTGGGTACAGTGAATAATGTTGAGCTTGAAGTCATGGAAAATTGAATTCAAATCAAACTTCAGAAACTTGCTATTTAATGTGACCTTGGACAAGTCACTTACTTCTGCCTGTCTCAGCTTCCTCATGTGTAAAATAGGGATGATAATAATTCCTATCT
This sequence comes from Macrotis lagotis, assembly GCF_037893015.1. Taxonomy (NCBI): domain Eukaryota; kingdom Metazoa; phylum Chordata; class Mammalia; order Peramelemorphia; family Peramelidae; genus Macrotis; species Macrotis lagotis. The sequence goes on along the minus strand of NC_133659.1, from coordinate 41,180,878 downwards.
CTAGGATTGCCATAAAGATAAAGTTATATAATATTTGTAAGCACTTGGCAAATCCCAAAGCTCTCTATATAGGTTCTAGTTGCTATTTATTATCATTAATATGAGTGTTATTATTTTTAAAAAGCAGATCCATCTCTCTTATTCTCCTCCTAATTCAAGCAACTGATTGACCACAAAGGCATGACCTGCCATTGAATAAATACTGTGTGAGAACATTTGTCTGTTCCTTTCTTAGCCCTCATTAGGTTGACCCAAATGCCTGTGAAGATGTTGAGAACGGGATATAGGCATACGGGTTATTAATATTTTTAGTGTTACTATTTTATCTATGATAACTAATTTTAGTCAATATTATTTTATTTGCCTTTTTAAAATCATGATATCATCCCATTCCCCATTCCTCTCCAAGTTTTGACAGAATTCCTCTTAGGGCATGATTCCTCAAATGCCCTGGAAACCGTGCCCTTTAGAAACCTTTACTTTGGTTACTTGGGCTAGTGTTTCTACTTTTCTCATCCATGCTCTCTTTGAAACTATTACTATTTCTTCACATAGCATGCTGGGTCCTGTAATGTCCATGCCCACCTATACCATCTTCACCATCGTTGGATAAAGGAAATTGTTTGATAATTATTTACTGAAGTTTCCATTGGTTTATTTATGTTTTTTCCAATTCCATGCTTAAATAAATTTATATGATCTCACTTATATGGGTCTTTCCTCAAGTTAGTTGAGTTGGTATTGCTAATAGTTCAGTTTCCTACAATACTTTTGGTCATTTCATGAGGTATATTATTCATTCATTGTGAATGTAACAATAAGAAAAATCACAATATTTCTATATACAAACAAAGTAAGGACAAAATTATTCTATTTGTGTCTCTTACCTATGTCTTTTCTAATTTTTCTCTGTGCATTTTGATCTTTTTAAAAATGTTTCCAACATCATCAACTGACCCATAACTCTTCTTCCTAACAGAAAGTCTTTTTAAGGAGTAAATATGTTTATACAGGCAAAATGATCCAACACATTGGAAAATTCCTAAAAATAAGACTCATTTTTGCACCCCTATATGTTAACTGATGGATTGCTAATCAATCCATCAATCCATCAGTTTTTGTTGTTGTTACTGTTGTTTTCAGTCAAATCTGATTCCTCGTGACCCCTTTAGGTATTTTCTTAGTAAACATATTGTAGTGGTTTGCCATTTCTTCTCTAGCTCATTTTACAGTTGAAGGACTTGAAGCAAAAAGGACTAAGTTGACCTGCACAGGGTCACACAGCTATAAGTGTCTGATGCCAGATTTCCTAACTCTATGCCCCACATTCTATTCATTGCACTGCCAACTGCCTGTCACTTAACTATTATTTATTAAGTAATTGTGCAAAAATTTTATTAAGATCCTACTCTGATCCTGGGGAGAAAAAATACAAAGAATGTTACAATCTCTACTCAGAAAAAACTCAGTATTTAAGGAAACAAGAGCACACATAAAAATAAATTCAACTGGAGGAAAGACTACAAAATCTGTGGTATATTAATTTAATAGAACATCGTAATGCTCTAAGAAATGATGAGACATCTTCATAGAGATCCAGGAAGACTTGTATGAACTGATGCAGAGAGAAGAGAGAAGAACCAGAAGAACAGGGAATATACTACAGCATCAAGAGTATAAAAAAAAAGAGTTCTGAAAGACTCAAAAATTCTAATCAACACAATGGTTAAAAATCATTCCAAAAAACTATGAATGATACTTCTATTGTGACAGAAAGATAATTGACTAATCTACAGAATGGAATGTTATAAGTGAGTTCAGTTTGACTAAAATGAAGAATGAGGGAAGAAGAATATGCCCAAATAGCTTGGAAGATATGGGCTTTAATAGATATAAAGAAAAAACTTTTATTCTATTCTGGAGTTGGCTGAATAGGGGAGTAACATGGTCCAATAAGCAGTAAGAAAAATTACTCTGGTAGCAGTGTTAGTGTGAACTGGAGTAATGAAATAGTTGAGGCAGAGAGACCTATTAGGCTGCTACTGCAAAAGATCTAGGTCATGAACTAAGGTCATAGTTATATGGAGAGAATGGCTTAGATGTGCATAAAACTGTGAAGGTAGAAATGACCAAATTTATCAACGGCTTTATAAATGAAGTTAGAGATAATTTAGTCTAGGAGAATGCTGAAATCATAAATCTATAAGACTACAGGCCTGGTAGATAGTTTTGATAGAACGAGATAAATTTGGAAAAGAAGAATTTCTTCATTGGGAAGTCCCCTATCTCAAAGAATGAATTCCTATCCCTATTGCAAACTACTAATAAAATGTGGTCCTATGCCAGTACCATGATATCCCACCACTATCCTCCATAAGATGTTATAAACAACCTTATATCCTAAATCACTCAAATAGTTTGGCCTGATTATCCACATAGAAAAAAAAACCAAATGGATGAACTATGTCTATTATTCTGTTAAGTCAGTAGATGAATAGTCCATGGAGCAGTGAGGCTATCCACAGCGAAATATCTGAACAGTAAAGGAAACTGGCTGGTCAGGTAGGAGGAGTAAGGAAAATCGATGGATCAAACTCCCTCCCTCAATATGGTACTCCCCTATTGAGTACCCATTTAATATTAAGAAAAATTCAAGAAAGACTGAAGAAGAGCCCTCCTCCCATTGATGATTTAGGGGATAATTTATAGGAAGTTGCCCAGGATCAGGAGTAGAAGTGTCATGACCTGTTTTACTGAATGAAATAATGATATCAAGAGGATCATAAACTCATAATAGCAACTCTCTCTGTATTTGTATACAACTGTTTCCTGTATTACTATACATGCATGTGATAATAAAGAACCAAAACTTTTCTCTACCCATGCTGGAAGACCTGCATCTTCCAGAAAAAAATATGTGATGAAATATATACTATTTAATTCCTCTAAAAGAAATATTGAAAGTTTTCCAAATTTTATATAAAAGTTATTCAAAACAGATTTTCCATAACCTAAGGTATATTAATAAATGTTTAAGAACTGGCTTTCTAGAAACTCACAGAGCATTTTAAAATTTAAACAGTTAAAATTTATTAACATTTTCCCCTCCCTTTCTGCAGTCCAGGCAAACAAAACAACAAACCAAAGCCATAATTTGCAGTATTTGTTTTTCTTTTTTAGTTGGGGTTTTTCTTTGGTTTTTGCAAGGCAATGGGGTTAAGTGATCTGCCCAAGATCACACAGCTAGGTAATTATTAAGTGGATTTGAACTCAGGTTCTCCTGACTCCACGGAGGGTGCTCTATCCACTGCACCACCTAACTGCTGCTCTTCAGTATTTGTTAAATTCTGAGGCATAAGTACTCACATTGAAAAATTTAACAATCAGGTCTTTGAGCCAATTTGAACTGGTTCCAGAATATTCCTGCTCATAATCCATATATAAAATAGTCATATTTTCAATAATAAGCAATTTTGCTATTTTCCAAATCCCTCCATCTTTAATAGCAACAAGAAACTAATATCCATGAAATCCTATGTTCTAGCCTCAGTCAGGAAGAGTCAATTTTGAAAGGAAGTTTCATAACTAATTCATAAAGAGGTGTTTGAGCAATAGTCCACCTGCTACAATTAGAGAAAACAGCAAACAAATCACCAAATTGGTATGGACATGAAATGGAAAGCGATAAGCCAGAATCTATAAATAAATGACAGAAAGCTGATACCTAGAAGTTCATTGTCAAATGAAGAAACCTCCTGTCTGTTCTATATCACTAAGTCTGCAACCTTACTGATCAGAAGCACTTTGAAGCATCACAAATTTTACAGACCCCTCTTTGGTATTCATTTGTGGGTAGGGACTGGATGAGATTTCATTGACATAGGGAACTCCCATATGAAGCAACTCCCTCTATGAAGTAGGTTGATACTGAGAACACTGAGAAGTGAAGTGATTTACCCTGATCAGGTGTTTTAATGATCTACCAAGTCAAGCCTTCACATCGGAAACAAAATTTGAACTTGGGTCCTCCTTGCTCCAAAGGTCCCTATCCATTCATCATAGCTATTGGAGTTAGGGTATAGAGGTAGGGATGACACAATTACTACATATTCAGTCACACTCTTAAGTGAATCTGTACATTATTAATCATAACAGTATCTACATACATATGAAAAAATGCATTAGTAGACAAGACATTATGTATTCATTTTAAAGACATTCTATATGAATCTCACATATTTGCATATGGCTTTTCATGGGGTATGCATCTTCAGATTGGGAACTATTGTTCCTTTTCAAGCACCAGCATGTCCTGCTTGGATGCCCTACTCCGGTGCTTAATGGAGTGGCGATTTCATCAGTCGGTAATCCATCCACTGATACTGATGGGAGCCCTTCCATCACCTGGTAGACAGACTTAGAGAGATTCTGTGACTAAGAATATTATCACCTTATAACCAAGCTAGCAAGAGTGTCTTCAAGTGTAACTAAGCCAGTCCTCTGATGACAGGCAAAAAAAAAAAAGTCAATCCCCAGCCCTACCTCAAAACCTTTCCAGGTTGATGGGAGGTATATGAGTTTGAATTTCCATAGTATAGACTTAGAGAATCCAGAATGGTCTCCACAGCACAGTGAAACACTGAGAAAACACACACTTGAGCTTGGACGTGATTTCTATGTACATAAGCTAAGCAGATTTTGTTTAGGACAGTGATTCTCACCCAGTAGGCTGAGAACCTCTGAGAGGACATGTAGCTATTGAAAGGGGTCCATGAATCAGTATGTGGACAAAATATTGCCATCTTGATCTTTTTTTCACTCCAACAAAATATGCTACATGAGTTGTGTTTTGTTGTGTTTTGTTTCTTGGTTTAGATTTGTGAGTTTATTTATGTAGGGGATTCTCAATATAGAAACTCTCTTTGCCAATGCAGACCAGCAACTCATCTGCAAACTAGAACCTTAGAGAGTTGGCTGGGATCCTGAGAGACTTTGGGGCTTGGTGATATTCATACTTTGGATCTATGTCCAAAGCAGGACTTGAACCTATGTACTCCTATATCTAAGGCTAATTCTACATTCAGTACATCAGAATCTTTGTTGTGAAGCATGATTCTATATAATAAATAATATGCTTTCCAGAGCCTGGAAAACTAATGTTCAGGTATCCATATATAATATCAGTTTTAATATCTGTTGATGGTATCTATTAATACAATAAGCACTCATTTAAACATGATACTGAGTTCATAATTGTACTTCCATTACATATTTTTCAATCAATGGATAATAATAGAAAAAAATAATGAACAAATACATTCCTGTGAATTTTAGGATATTAAGAAGGAAAACATAATCCATAATGTTGATATCTAGTGGTAAAGGTTTATCTTCCTTCTCAAACAATTTAAACCCCAACATAAACTATCACAATATAAATTGTAGTTAAGATTTCTAGTAATATATGAATTTCATTCAAATACTCTATGAGAATACAGGAAGAATCTAGGATTGCGATAGTCTAGGAACTCCTGGTATATGAACTTCCATCTCCAATTGCAGATATAGCCCTAACAGAAATGTCCTACGAAACTGCCCGAGAAGCATAAAACATAAAAGCACAAACAGGTTAGATCTGTGGCCCAGGTTCACACAGATAATTCAGGTCGGGTGGATTCTGAAAATAGATCATCCTAACTACTGTCCTAGAACTTAGCACCAGGGTTGTGAGAAAAATGCATTTATATCTCCATAAATTCTCCCTTCTCCCACCACTTAGAAGTAATTTCTAAATCATCAGACATTATAAAACTTAGTATTACTCTTTAGCCTTTACATACGTGTCTAATTTATATGATATTTATCTGTAGTATCTTCTCAGACTAAATTGTAAGCTTCCTGAGGGCAGAAACAAAGAATCCAATGCGCTTTATAGAATACAGTACAACATATTGCACAAAATAATTGTGCACCCATTAAATGAGCCAAGACAAGCAGCATCACCTATATCATTGAGGACTAAATAAAAGAATATTATAAGGTTAAAAATACAGGTGTGGAAGAGAATTTAGAGGTTTTATAGATGAAACTGGAGCAAAAGGAGTAAAATAACTTGCCCAAGGTCATACCAACAGTAAGTATAGGGAGAATTCGAACCCAGGTCCTCTGACTTTAAACGATTCTTTCCACTTAGCAAAGTATGAAGTGTTTTATAAACAGCATAAACATGTATCATTACCTCCTTTGTTATACACATCATCATCATCATCATCATCATTATCTGCATTCAATTATGTTTGTTAATATAAATAAATGGGGACTTTTTATTCCTGACCTCTGATAGAGGTTTCTGAACTCCTATATAGGTTGGATTAGTCAGTCAGACATATTGTAAACTTGACTTCAACATAGTGATGTCATTTTACTGAGAGTGTATCCACTTCTGCAGAAAAAAGAGAAGCACAATATAATTATATAGAAGGGAAAATTATAGCTAATTCATAGAAATAGCTAGCCTTTGATAGCATTTTAAAGCTTATATATGCTATCCAGTTGATCGCTCATCCTGCGAAGCAGGAACTATTATTACCCCCATCTTACAGATGAAGCATGAAGATCAGAGAAGTTAAATGAATTGTTCAGGGTCTTATGATTAGTAAAGTCTGAGTCAGTAATTCCCACTCAGATTCAGTGTTCTCAAGTTCAGGGCTCTATATAGCTACCTAATTATTTAAGCTTTGCGGTAACTAAGTTAAAGTCATCTTCCGCAAGAAGACTTTCCCAGCCCTAGATGGGAGAGCCTTTTGCATTCAGCTAATGCCCCACAAGGTCTAGATGTATAGTGCTTATTTTTGTATATTTTCTTTCTTCTGTTAGCATGTGCCTCATTGAAGTCATTGCCCATAGCTTTATCACAGTACCTGGCTTCTATATTCATATATACATATAGATTATATTCATATATTTGTATATTGTATGTTTATATATACCCATATATATATATATATATATATATATATATATATATATATTAAGTTGCTTAATGAATGCTTGCTAATTGATATATTGATTTCAATAATTTTATAGAATTTTTGGAGTTATGGTCATTTTTTTGTTTGTTTTTTGCAAGGCAGTGGGGTTAAGTGACTTGCCCAAGGTCACATAACTAGATAATTATTCAGTGTTTGAGGTCAGATTTGAATTCAGGTCCTCTTGACTCCAGGACCAGTGCTCTATTCACTGTGACACCTAGCTACCCATGGTCATTCTCTTTTTATTTTAATAAATTCTCCCATATTTGTACTATTGGCCTTGGTATGCAGAAAATATCTAACAAAACAATGCACAAAGTCATTTCCCAATGTAGCCAGTTAGAGCATAGGACTCAAATCTCAATAAAACGTTAAGTAAGATCCAGAATTAAAAGAAAGTAAGCAGGTTTAACTCTCATCAGAAACAACCTTAAGCACCTAGGACCTCAGCCATCTCCTAACAGAAGATGGCAGAAAACAATTTAGGGATGGTCCCCAAACTCCCTCAGTTAAAGTATTATTCCTCTAAGGGGTCATCGGCGAATTTTAAAATCATATCCTATTACTCTTTCTCTCTCCTCAGTTACAGATGCTATCTGCTAAACTGTAGCCAAAGCCTGTAAATAAATAAACCAAGCAAAAAGCCCTTGGGGGAAAAGTCCTTAATCTACACAATGGCAATTTCATAGCTTGGAAAACAAATGTTTGCAAAATAAAGTTTTTTGTTTTTTTTACAAAAAATAACACTAGCAAAGAAATCTTCTGTTATGTCCATGGAGTTCTTGCAAGAGAGATTCATTCAAATTGCCAGAAGCCTGCAGAAGCTCCGTTTCAATCTCAGCTACCTAGTGATCTTTTAAGCTACTTTCTTCTCTGTCCCTCAATTTCCCCTCTGTTGAAAAAAAAAGTATATGGTGTTGGGGGGAGTGGGGAGCAGAAAAAGCAATACCATCCACTCCTTCCTGCCCAGGGACATGTTGTGAAGATAAAATGAAGGTTAAGTATGAATTCTTCAGGAGAAAAGTGCTATATAAATCCACCTTTCAGGTTCAGCTGCTACCTCCTCTAGGAGACTACAACTAAAAGTGTTATCTGTCCTCTTGCTTTCCTAGAACATTATCTCACCATGAGAACTGACAAAAGGATGAATTAAGAGAAACTTGGGAGAGTTGTATGACCCTATGAAGAGTGGAAATTTATAGTAGAGAAGTGGAAGGGGGGGCTTTGGCAGCACAATGGTGCATACAATGATCATTCTATGATAAATGACAAAAGGATGAATTCAGAGAAACTTGGGAGAGTTGTATAAATTTACAGTAGAGAGAGAGATGGGGAGGGGGCTAAGGGAGCAGAATGGTACACGCAATGGAATAGAATGACAATTTTTTGGTTAGTTCTGCCTAAGGTTTTCTTTGTTACAAGAGGCTCAGTGTGTTTTTATATGTGTGTCAGTGTGACATATGTACATATCAGCATATAATATTAAGAAAAACAGTATAAAATAGTTTTCTTTACATAAGATTTTGACCCTGTTTGGCTTTTATCTCCTCTTTTCTTACTTTTTTTTATTTATCTAAGGCAGTGGGGTTAAGTGGCTTGCCCAAGGTCTCAAAGCTAGGAAATTATTATGTATCTGAGGCTGGATTTGAACTCAGGCTCTTCTGACTCCAGGAACAGTGCTCTATCCACTACACCATCTATCTGCCTCTGTCTCCTCTTTTCTTATATTTATTTATCTATGCACATGTGTCAATTGTCCTGTAATGAAATGTAAGGCTCATAGGTTTTCATTGCTTTCTTGTGTCCCTACTACCAAGCCAAGTAGGTACTTGAGAAATGTTTGAATCATTATTGTGTAGCATCCTCTTGGGGATTCACTACTCCCATTGAATTATTTCTTTGACCCTGGAGGAAAAATAAAACCGGTGTTAGGCTCTCCAGGATCAAAGACTAATATAAGCCCAAAGAAAAGCCCAAGGCTCTCTCCAGGTCTGATCCCCAGGCTGCTGACTATTTGTTGTGAACTCTGTTCTCCTGTTCAGATTATTTTGTGAAGAGAAGGACCTGTGTGGACAGCTGTAATCAGCAAACACAGGTGATTTCAAAAGGTAACACTAGATGCAGGAGGAAAAAGAGAATGTGCCAAACCACCTGGCTTATGACAAAGGTGAGGGATGCCAAAAAATTCATATTTTTGTAGTAAATATACATTTTCCTGTACTTTTTAAAAAGTTTATCATAAAGAACCTGTTCCTTTAGCATGGTAAACTCACATGGACTTCTCTATGGCTATCCTTAGCACCTGAAACGCCTTTTCCTGTAGACTTCACTTAACTGAATTCTATTTCAGTATTGGTTTACTACCCTACCCTGACTCCCATCAACTTCCTCTGCTCCTACTCACATACTGATTAAGGTCAAAGGAGAAAACTCCTTCAATAATTCTGGCTGAGTTTAGTACTGATCTATGTGATATGGTTTTATCTGGGTCATCATCCTTGACCCTTTCTGTTGCCATGACTGACTCTCGATCACCACCTCTGTGTCCAATCAGCTCTGTCACTTTCTGCTTGTATAACTGGACAAGTGACCTCCCCTCTCTAGGATTCATTTTTTCCCTCTATAAAATAATGGTGTTGGATTAAATGTCCCCTAAGTTTTTTTCTAGATCTAAATCTATGATCCTCATTTCAAGCCACTACAACATCCCATGCTTCCAGGGAACAACCTTGACTTATCTTTTATAGAGAAAATTGAGGCCATCTGGTGTGGAATCCCTTTCCTAATCAAATTTATACATTAAAACCCTTCAACAAGATGGCCATTCTGACTTCCTGAGGCTTAAATGAAAAAAAGACTCTTCTCTTCTCAAGTTCAAAGGGCTCCATTTCTGCCTTTGACCTAATCTCCCATCTGTTCTAGGAATTTACCTTTTTGATGAATCTCCCACTCAAATATTAGCCTTTATGCATTGATTTCTCTGCTACCTATAGACATGACCAAATATCATCCATTCTTGGAAGACTTGGCCTGACCCTGCTAGCATCTCTTCAGACTCTTTTCTTATAACTATCATCCATTTACACTCATTCTTCTAAAAATTCTGGTTATATCTTGAACTTCTATTTTCTACTATACCCCCCACTTCTAGTCCCCTCCTTTAAGTGAAACTTCTTTCAGCAAAGTAATTAACACTTTGTTGCCAAATCCCAAGACTTTTTCTCAATACTCATACTTTTTTGCCTCTCTTCAGAATTTGACTCTGTTGATGACCCTCTCCTTTTGGCCACACTCTTTTCTCTGAATTTCATTATGCTGTTTTCTTTTGTTTCTTTCCTCATTCCTATCACCAATTTTTTTCTCAATACTATGCTATATTTAATTTCTGGTACAGATGTTTGTGTGTACCACCAGGTACATATCTGTCCTGGACAATTTTCTATTTATTCTAGGAAAACTGATGGGTAATCATGGATTCCATTATCATCTCTACTCAGATGATGTTCACATATCCATATCCAGCCTTCATCTATCTTCTGAGGATCAATTTCACATCACCAAATGCTCATCAAATAGTCCCAAATGAATGTCCCCTATTTGTCCCAAACTCAACATGATTGCAACAGAAGTCATTTTTCCTCTCCTGTTGCTCTTTCTAATTTATTTTCATTAAAATCATTACTATTCTTTTTCTAGTCACCCAGGTTCACAAACAAGTTATTCTTAGCTCTTCATAATCTGCAACTCCCATATTTAATCAGTGGCAAAATCTTGTTCACCCTCGCTCTGTAGCCTCCCTCCCTTTTGCATGTCTTCTCCTCTTCACCCATATAGTCACCAACCAAGAAGCCCTCATTACTTCTCATCAGGGCCTCCTAATTTATCTCCTCCCCCCAAGTGTCTTCACTCTCCAACATGTCCTCCCTCTTTCTAGAAAATTGATATTCAAAGAGCAGGAATTTGATCATATCATCCTCTAATTCAAGAAGCTTTGATGATTCCTTTTTGCCTCTAGGATAAGACACATATGCATTGGCTTGGAATTTAACAACCTTCACAGGCTAAGTCTTCTCCGGACTGATTTTTAGGGTCTTTCTTGCATATATTCTGAATTCCAGTCAAACTTCCTCTCCTTGCTGTTCCTTAATAAAATGCACTCCTTCCATCGCTCTCTTCTATAACTTTTTCACAACTTTTCTAATCTGAGCATATTGTCCATCCTCATCTCTTTCTCTCTTTGGATCACTAGGTCCTTCCAGGCTTAGCTCAGATTTCACCTTTTTTTTGAACCTTTTGTTAGTGACCTCTTCCCCATTTTATTTATTTTATATGTATTTAACAATGTTTTGTACATGTTGCTCATCATCTAAACCAACTATAAGCTCCTTTAGAATCAGGACTGGTTTATTTGTGCCCAGGTTGCCTGTCTTCATTTCTTTCTAGGCTCCATTGCTGATTCTCCAGTTATCCTTTATGTTTTTTAAAAAATAATCTATTTATTTTCATCCATATGTACATGCATATTTTTAAGTTACAAAACTTCCTTCCACCCTCCCTTCCCACCCCCTCTCCTCAACGACAAACAGTCAGGTTAGTATTGTACATACATATTTTGAATAACCATGTTTACATATTAGTCATTTTCAGTATGAGGAATCAGGTTTAAGGAAAAGAGATTCATAAGAGATAATTTTTCTAAAATGTTCATAAATTCTGAGGAGTTGGTTTTTCTTATTTGTTTTGTTTTCTTCTTCTTCCTCTGGATGGAGATAACATTGTCCATAGCCTGTCTAATACAGTTGCCCTACCTCTCCCATTCTTTCTTTATGATACCCCTAAGGTTCTCCTTACCAATGGTAACTTGCTCCAGCCTTGAACACCCTGAAACTATTCTCCATACTTGTAACTTACCCCTTGGATTTACTGATTCTTTCCAGAACCTCCATTTAAAGGAAACTTTGCAGGCTACTTCTCTAAACTTTTTTCTGTAATGGCCCCCCTACCTAATTCCTTCATTCCCTAGAGTTTTCAGGTTCCTCTTAGATATTGTTTTTTCCTATTAGAATATAAGCTACATGAGAGTGGGGACTTTCTGCTTGTAGTTAATCTCGAGTTTTACTCATAACTCAACATCATTTACAGAAGAATTGCTTGTGTAGCCATGTTGGAACTTTGAAAATTATGTTTTTGACCTCAAGCATAAAACTTTTAATCTATCTCTACAAAGTTCTATCTCATTAGATTCAGGTCAGCATTCTAAATCGACAAGCTTTTGGTATCCTTAAACTGAAAGCTGGCACAGTATATGGCACATTGTAGGAGCTTAATAAATGTATATTGGCTGGTTGGCTTGGTTTATTTCCAGAGCCTAGCACAGTGCTTATCATATGTAGTAGCTACTTGATAACTACTAGTTCAATTGAACATTATTCTCCTCTCCTCTAACCTTTTTATAACATGTCTCTCTCCCTCTCGTGTTTACTACTATTAATAATTATTTTTGAGAGGCTGCTATTTGCAAGGTATGTTTTAACACTTAATTCATACACTGTTTAGTAGTTTCCATAATCATTTCCTCTATATGGCTCATCTGCTCAATAAAATGAGGTAGTCTTTGATGGCAAGGTACTTGTTATACATCCTTTATGACCCCTTAGGTCATAAAGCATACTAGCAGGCTACCAGTGAAAACTTGGTCAATTGAATTGGAACAAGATCTGAATAGCAATTTCATTGGGAAGCCTATGAACAAATGGGATAGGCATTACATGCTACCATTGTACATAGAAAGACATGAACTTTTTTCCCTTCTTTGCTGACAAAATCAAGATTTTGTGTTTTATGTGGGCATTCCCCATTCCCTTCATCTTTTTTTGTCACTGAATCTCATTGAGAGAGATGACACTGCACCTACACTTAGAAACTATTTCAATAAGTCATTTTGTTTTTGTCCTTTTCTTTGGAGGTTACTTGGGTAAGTGGGAGGGAGAAGGGAGAAGGTATTGTCCACCTCTTGAGGTCTCACATTCTACTTTTATATCACTGTATTAATTAGGGAGCTCCTGGTTCTGTCCTCTGGGGACAAATAGAATATTTTTTCCCACAACATTGGTTTTAGAATATATAAAGATGACTATTATGTCTCATCTAATTTTTCTCTTCTTTAGGCAAAATATGCACAAATCTTTCAAATGAATTTTGTATGCCACCTCCTTCAGACCTCTCACCAATCTTGTCACCTTCTTCTGATAGTTCTATCTTGGCTAGATTCTTTCTAAAGAATGGTAACCTGAACTGAGCTTTTTTGATTGCTGTATCACTGCAGTAATATATTGAGTTTCACTCACAATCCACCATCATTTTCAGAAGAAGTCCAGTCAACCACACCTCCTCCAAAAGTATAAAGTAGAAGACTTTTCATCTATCATCTATCATTATGAAGTTTTTTCCCTTATTAGATTCAGGCCAGTGTTCTAAATTGGTAAACTCTTTGAGATTCTGAAACTGTGATCCAGCATGTTAGCTTTCTCCCAAAGTTTCATGTCATTTGCAAACTTTGCACATGACTCCTATGACATCCAAATCACTTTTGAAGGTTTTGGATAGCATAGAACCAGGAATCAATCCTGGAGGACTACCTAAGAGACCTGCTTCAAAGTTGACTGTGAGTCATACAAGATTACTTTTCGTATTAGGCCATCCAAGCAATTTTATATATGCCCAGCTATACTAGCATCTAGCCCTCATGTCTGTCCTTTCCATGAAAATATCATGAGAACCACAGTCAAATGCTTCATAGAAATCAAAACATATTATATCCACAGTATAGTCCTAATCTAACAATAGTTAGATACACTATTAGAAAATAAATGAAGTTACTTTGGAATTATACCTTCTTGATTAAGTCATGCTGCCTTTCCATGATTACAAATTCCCTTACTATTTTTATACAAGCTATTCCTTGAAAAAAGTGTTTTAGAATTTTATCAGAAGAAGCAACTTAGAGACAGAACATTTCTCCCTCTCTTCTCTCTCTCTTTCTTCCTTCCCTCCTTTTTTCTTCCTTTCTTCTTTCCTTCTTTCCCCCTTTTCTTTTCTTTCTTTTCCTATTACAATCCTTTACCCATATTCCATCTAGTGGTACCTCTCTTATTCTTCATAAACTTTCAAAGAACATTGTAATCAGTTGAGTCAGCTGACAATGTAAGGTCCTTCTATAACTACTTTGTGAAGCAATTTATCTAGGACTGATGACTTGAATTCATTTGTTTGTCATCAGCTGCCTTTCTTTCATTGTAAACTCCTTGCAACCATTTTTGTTTTCTCTATTCATGTTTAAAGATCATTTCCCCAGTAACAGAAGCAATATATGAATCAGATAAAGAAGCTCTTATTAAATGTTAACTATTTGCCAGGCACCATGCTAAACTTAGGGATACAACTATATGGAGAAAATCAGAATCTGCCAATGAGGAGTTTGCATTGTATTAGGGGAAGATAACACAGAAAAGAGGCATGAAAAGCAAGTCGGTAGGGAAAAGAGCCCATGTTGGAACATGGTGGCAAAGTCCAGAGAATGAAGGATGGCAAGTCTAGGCACTTCTTCAAAGGGTCCTGAACAGGAAATCATGAATCAGAGAAGGGGCCTTCTAAGAGGAAGGAAAAAGACAGCAAAGGTATGGTGGTAGAGTGTTGTTGAGTCATTTTTAGTCATGTCCAATTCTCTGTGATTCCATTTCTTTGGCATTTCTTTCTCTAGTTTGCCATTTCTTTCTCCAGTTCATTTTACAGGTGAGGAAACTGAGGCAAAGAGGGTTAAATGACTTGATCAGGGTCACACAGTTAGTAAGTGACTGAGACCAGATTTGTACTTGAGTCTTTCTTACTCCAAGTACAGTGCTCCATCCTTCTGCCACCTAGTTGCCAGTAGCAGAGAAGAGAGTGAAATGGTTCAGGTCTTCACTATATTTTTGTGGAGATCAGTCAGTCTAGAAAATGCTACTCACATTTTGAAATGCAGCAAATATCTTAATATCGAAGAACAATAGATTGGTTGAAAAGAAACTTAGAGGTCATCAAGTCTAAACCTGTCTTTCTACAGATTAAAAATCTGAGGACTATAGAAGGTCTTCTGAGTTCTCTGTATGAGATAACATGGACAGGTAGTCTTTAGGGTTTGAACTCATGATACAGTTCAGAATTCTTCCAAAAATAACTCCATGTTGTCTTCTTCTCAAGATCCATAATATGTTGTTTGCATGTTAGGTTCATGAGCTGTTTTCCTGAATTTCTTGTCCAATTTCTCCTTTACTAGAATGCTCTATAAGATTCACCTATTACACCATTATTTCCTTTTCTACATCCATTGATCCAAATCCAAACACTTAGCATATACATCTCAACTTTGTTTCATTGAGCTTTTTTACCTTTGTCTTTTTTAATAAAATGGAAAGAAAGTCATGTTCTAGAATTGTCAAAACAATACCTAGAAGAGCAAACTTACCTCTTTGTATTAGAGTTTCTAGTTCACCTTCTTTATTACTTGAACTCATTTTTTATTTATTCTGATTATAAATATCAAATAAAATGGGCATTTCCATATACATGCTAAAATTAGAGGATCTTCCAAACTCAGGTTTGCACTCAAGTGTCATACTTAAATCCTTAACTTTTCTTCACTCTCATCATTCAATAAGTTAGTAGATGCTGTCAATTCTACCTTTATGTCATCCTTCACATCTCATCTTTGAGACCTGGGCTTCCTCTCCCTCATACTGCTAGTGATGTGGTCAGATCCTTCTTTAACTCCCCACAAATGAGGAAAGGCATTTAAAGATGTAATGCTCCAGATCAAATGTGGCATCATTTCAATCTATTGCCTTTTCAATATCATGAGCTACATCTTTAAATTTATAAAACTTTATTTACATTTCTTACTGAAACAAAAATTATTTTTCAGAAGGGGAAGATTCTTGCTCCCAGAAGATCATGAAAACCCTGATGTAAAAGACGATGGTTGAGCTGAGTCTTGAAGGAGAGATTCAAAGAGGAGGTCAATAAAAAAATGGAGATGGGAAATGAGTGCTAATTTTGTGGAAAAGCAAGAACATCAGTTTGGTTAGACCATAAAACATGCGGAGCGTGTATTTTATAATAAATCTGTACAGGTAGGTTAGGGTCCAATTGTCAAGGGCTACAAATGGCAAACAAAGGAATTTTCATTTGATCCCAGGGGCCATATTGAAGATAGGAAGCCACTAGAATTTACTAAAAAGGCAGTGACAAGGTCAGATTTTTGCTTTAGGAAGCCCACTCTTGCAGTTGTATAGATGGATTACAGTGTGGAGATAGTAGGGAAGCCAATAAAAATGCTTTTGCAATAGTCCAAGTGAGAGATTATGCGGCCCTGAATTAGGGCAATGATTTGTAGACAGAAGAAAACTGGAGAAATGGATGCAAAGTTAAAAGTATAAATTAAAGGTAGAGAGAAGATAAAATTATGTCAATTTAAATTTTCCATGATGGTTTACATAGAAAAACACAGAGAACCAACAAATAGATTATGTGAGACAATCAATTGCATCAGTAAAAACAAAATACAAAATAAATCATCAAAAACCATGAGTATTTTTGAAGCAAGAATAAAACATAAGGATTTTAAAATCTTATTCAAAAATTTTATTCAAAATAGCTACAAAACACACACAAAAATCTAGCCATCAATCAACCAAAATGCAATCAAGAAATGAGTAAATGAATGAAAAACATTTCTTAAATGCATACTATGAATTAAACTCAATGTTATTCACTCAAGGTACAATTAGAAAATAAAAATAGTCCTTCATTTGAAGGAGCCCACATTTTAATCTGGTTGAAAACACATATTGGGGCATTCCACTGCAACACAGATGGAAAGACCCAGCACTTCTGAAGTTGCAGCTGCTGTGGAGAAAACCAAGCAGAAGCAGTTTAGAATGTACTAGAACTCATATAAAACCTATATAAATGCACTTATAAAATACTTTAAATAAGTAAAGAATTATATAAATAATTGGGAGCATATTCACTGTTTGTGGTAAGCTGTGGTAATATAATCAAAATGACCGTGCTGCCTAAATTAATTTTCAGATTTGGTGCCACTCCAATTAAACTATCAAGGGGGTATTTTATAGAACTAGACAAAATAATAACAGAATTCATTTGAAGGAACAAAAGGTCAAGAGTCTCAAGGGAAATCATGAAAGAAAGTAGGAATGAAGGGGGAATAGCACTTCCAGACCTCAAATTATATTGCTAGGTAATAGTCATCAAAAACTATTTGGTACCTTTTTGAGGGGAGGGAAAGAGACTGAACTTGGGATTTCATCAGTGTTTGAAACATTGGTTTTTTTAAATGTAGACTAATAGAAAAGATTAGATGAAGAAAAAAATGTAATTAAATACATGAATGCAAGGCTCTCTATATCCCAAAATATAAGCTTCATGGGTAAGCACTCCTTATTTGTCAGGATACTTTGAAAGAAAAAAAAACAAACAAAACTGGAAAGTAGTTTATAAAAGTGTGGACTATCATCTAACTTGATATTCAGCAAAATACTCCAAATGTATACTTGACATATATAAACATTATATTACTTTTTTAATGTAAGGAATGGAGGTATTTTTCACAGCTCTAGCTTGAGCAAGAATTCTTAAACAAGAGACAGGAAATCACAAAAGATAAAATATATCATTTCAATTACATGAAATTGAAAAGCTTTTGTACAAACAAAATCAATGTAGATGGACAAGAAAGGGAAATATTTACATTAAAAGTTAAGAGTCTGGTATTCAAGATATATAGGAAATTTTATAAATATATAATACTCCAATAAATTCCCCAATTACATAAATGGTCAAACAATATGAATAGATGCTTTTCAAAAGAAAAATTACAAATTATTAACTACCATATAAAATTTGTTCCAAACAAAATGAGAACTGCAAATAAAAACCATGAAAGGTCTTTCCTTTTCCCTAAGCAAATTGGCAAAGGTGGCAAAAAATGAGAAGTCAATTTTGAAGGGTCGATGAAAAGATGGGTAAATTAACATTGTTGGTAGAGTTGTGAATTGGTCCAACCGTTATGTGAAGTGATTTAGAATTGTGGAGAAAGTCACCAACAGGTTTGGAATAATTGCTAGGCATATATATATCTTCAAAGATCTAAGAGACAGAAAACATGTCACATATTTACTGAAATATTCATTTAATTAATTTTTTTATGGAGGCAAAAAATTCTAAGCAAAGTAGAGAGCCATTAATTGTAGAGTTACCAAAGAAATGCTAGTATGGGGATTTAATAAAATATTGTTATGCCATGAGCAGTGATGAATATGAAGGCTTCAGGGAGACATGAGAAGACTCATACTAAATGATGGATGGAAGCAGAATCAGGAAAATACTGCATTTAGGTTACAACAATTCAAATGGAAAGAACAATAAAATGAAAGCAAATACCGTATAAATAAATGGTCAAAGTTGTGGCTAGAAAAGAGTTGAGTAAATCTGCCTTCTCTTTACTTCCAGAGGCAGTGAGCTATGAATGTCAAATGGTATCTGCTGTCAGACATGGTTGATGTGTTGATAGGGAGAGGAAAATATGTATCTGTAAACTGATGCAACATAGAAGCCAAAGACACCAATAACTCAAACAAAAATGTGATTGATAACAACAACCAAAAAACTATGATGATTAATTGAAGAAAAACAAAGCATAAGGACAGAGAGGTCATCCAAAACTAGAAAAAAGCATTAAATTCAGACATGGTGATATTTTGTTTACATCTGAAGATTAATCTAGTTCAGAGAAATCTATAACAGAAGGTTGACAATCAGGTGACCTATCTATCTATCCATCCATCTATTTAGATATGAAATGTTGGATAAAATGAAATGTATATTAAGCTGTTCCTATTTGGTCATATTTATCTAAATCTTACCCTGAACTTTATCTTTTTTGATTATTTATCCAAATGTTAGTAATTACTGATTAGTACACCCTTTATCTCTCAATCTAGTTATCTATCTACATAACAGTCTTTCTAACTAATCATTTAATCAAGTAAGTTCTACTCTGATGCCTTATCATTTGGTGGAACTAACCCTAAGTTTTCAAAAGCAATACCAATAGAAAACAAATTTGCTTCATTTTTATTACACTGGAAAGATTTCCACTATTATCCTGGAAATAGATTATGTCTTCTTTTGGAAGAATACTCTAATTAGGCATAAAAATACTCATCTCTATTAGGCTAGCCATTTGTTGTATTTGACCCAAGGTTTCCTATGAAACAAAGAAAAATAATATTTTATCTTAGTATGTTATAATTTTTGTCTATTCTGTAGTGATTGTAGCAGAGTTTTGAGAAAGAGATCAGAGGGTAGTAAGAATCATAATTTTTTTGCCCTTCTTTAAGTATTACACTGTATGTGAGGATATTGTCAAAACTCTGAAGAGTGGGTGGGCATTCTAATGTCAGTCTTGACATTCTTGCTGTTAAGGCATCCAAAAGATAAAAGGAGGTTGTATCTCCACAGGTGAATGGCTCACAGGTTGTCATTGGAGAGGCAAATAGAAAGATTTGGCACACTGAATTTTCTCGTGTATCCAAAGGCAACAAGAAGCTTTTTCATGGGATGTTGAGTCACGTTACATTGCAGTGCTCATGATAAATATTTGGAAAAAGACCATCATGAAAATAATTAAAGTTTATGTGCCAACATATTTTGCAGAGGCTAAAAAGTCAGGGAAATTCAATGAAGAACTAAAAAGTATGCCTTAAATTCAATACAGATACTCTTATTTTTGGTGACTTCAGTATGGAGGTGGGCATAGAAGAGGAATCATTTATACACATGTAATTATGCATATACATATATATATATATATAAATTCAAACATGTACACACATATAAATATATGTATTTGTGTGTTGGGGAAATATAATGTAGGAGTAAGATATGATAGAAATCAAAGACTTATAGACTATTGCAAACCTTTTCAACCATTAATATTTTATTTGAATAAAGAATCATAAGATGCTAAGCAAATCACACACAATAAATAGCATCAGAAAAAATTGATTTTTGCTATTGTTCAGTTATTTCAATGTGGCTCTTTCAGTGACTGTAACTGAGTTTTTCTTGACAAATATGCTGGAGTGGCTTGCCACTTCCTTCTCCAGTTTATTTTACAGATAAGGAAACTCAAAAGAACAGGGTAACTGACTTGCCTGGGTTCATACAGTTGGGAATGAACCCAATAGTTGGGTTCAAAGTTGGGAACTGTCTGAGGTTGGATTTGAACTCAGGTCTTCGTTACTTCAGGTCTAGTGTTCTATCTGCTGCACCAACTAACTGCTATGGAGAGAGAACGTTAAGTAACTAAAAATCCATATACCTACTTTTCATGTCTATAAGCTGCTGGTACTCATCCTTCCAAACTAGCTTGCATATAAATATAATACATATACATATACAGACACAAACACGGTTGAAATGATCCTTCCCTTCAAGGAACTTACATTAGATTGTAATGCTTTGTATTCCTGTCTTATCTTCTTGTTGTAATATAAACTCCTTGACTACAGTAACTGCGTCTTTTACTTTTTCTTGCTCAATATTTTACACTTGGAAGACTCTCCGCATATAATTCTTGAATTGAACTTAGAAAAAAATAGTGTTAGCTGATAGTTACATGGTTATTTAGGACCTGAAACATCTTGTAACTGTTTTTTACTTTGATTCTCCTTTGAGGTCAGTGTTCTATATGAAAATGAATTGTTACTTTTGCTATTATATATATATATATATATATATATATATATATTATTTTAAAGATTTTATTTATTTTGAGTTTTATGATTTTCCCCTAATCTTACTTCCCTCCCCCACCCCCCATAGAAGGCAATTTGCCAGTCTTTACATTGTTTCCATGGTATACATTGATCCAAATTGAATGTAATGAGAGAAATCATATCCTTAAGGAAGATAGATAAAGTATAGGAGATATTTGCTATTTATTATTAAATTATTTAGCAAAGCAATTTTTATAGATAAGTAAACAAAGAGTCAAATGGTCAATGACTCCCCCTCCCCACCCCTGCCCAGGTAATGGCAATGGGAGGATTTGAAATCAGTTCTACCTCGACTCCAAGCCCAGTTCTCCTTGTAACAGACTATGCCTTTCCTCATCAATCATCAAATACAAACCTCAGCTGGAATTTCTGATTTTGTCAGAAGTTAGGAAATGTAGGTTAAAGGAAACAGAACCTCTGGATAAATCATCTCTCTCGTATGTTGTTCCTGCTCCCATGAACTCTTGGTCTGGGAGTTATCTACTGCCTAAGATAGCAGTTCAACTTTAACCCTAGTGTCAGCTTGCAAAGTTGGATTGTAAAAGTGAGAGTAGCCATGGGTTAAGTCACTAGAGAATTTGTTCTTCATTCCAAAGGCAACATGAATTCTTTTGCCTTTCTTCCTTTTCTTAGAAATCATCATGAGAGCTTAAACAGTTATCCCTTCCACATTGAGGGACTTAGGAGCATTGTGCCCCCAAGATCTGAAAAATTCATTTATAATTTTTTGGCTCTATGTACCAAAGAAGCCTGAGCTCTTTTTGATTCTTCTTTCATAGATTCTTCTCTTTTTTCTCTCTATTTACAATAACTTATTGTGAAATTTGCAGTAAGTATTTGATCATAGATGTTGTATTATCAACTGATCTCGATGTGTCATTGGTGGTTTCCCCAAATTCCCCTAAAAGTCCCATTTAATTTTTTTATGCCAACCCATGATATATCAAAATCCAATGGAAAAAGTCAGGATTTGAAAGGGATAATTGTCTAGCATACTAAACTGCACAGTGCATGGCCCATTGGAAGTACTGAATAAAAACTTGCTGACATTATTATGGTTTTCCTAGTCTTGGAACAACCCTTGTTAATTTAATGGCTATTCTAAGAGTCTATTGGGCATTTTTGCCTGCTCTTCTCCACCTCTTCATTTGCAGCCCAGTTAAGCCTTTCCATCATTTGATGATTAGTTGGTCATGCCTGTTTCAGCAAGCATTCATAGGATCATAATCCTAAATCTCCTCTGATGTCATGTCTCTTGCTGACCCTAGTATAAATCAATCAATCAATAAACATTTATTAAGAACCCACTATGTGCCAGCTACTATGCAGTGTCAGAGTAAAGTAAAAGAATCAAGGGTGACTGAGCAAAGCTAACTTCGCTGTTTGTTTTTGTAGGAAGCATACAAACCAGAGAGGCACAGAAAATATGAGAGTGGGAGGGACCATCTGGAATCCATTGAATCAATATAGAGAGGACATTGAGGTACAGAGACTTGGGTTCACTTGCCCAAGGTCACACAGGCAATTAGTAGCAGAGTCAGGATTATGAGTTCAGGTTTATTTTATTTTGTTTTTTATTTGACAATGAGATTTTTCTCCATGGCTTTAAGGTTTAGAAAGCTTTTTTTTTCCTCCCCACCATTCAGCAAGGTATACTTGGAAAATGTTATATGTTATTTTACTGATGAGGAAACAGAAATTTAGAGATGAAATGGCTTGTCAAGAAACACACACACAGCTTGAAAGTGTAGGAGCTGGGAATCCAACCTCAGGTTCTTCTGATTTCAAGTGTTTTTTTTCTCCATAACTCACTCCACCCACTATTTACCAATTTAAAACAGCCAGCATATTGTACTATGCATTCAAACAGTTATGTTTGTATATATGGAATGAGGGGGGGAAGTTTTTTGTTTGTGCCAATGAGTCAAAATGTTTGTTAACAAGTACTGTTTGGTAATGATCATAAAAGTCCCATTTACCACAATTCTATACATTCTAAGTATCACCCTTCTCTTAAGAATCAGTAGAAGCAGATTTCCCAAGATGACTTTGGGGTACCTCCAGTGAGATTACAATTGTCAATCCTCTTTAGCCCTCTATGCTGGGTTGGTGGTAGAATATTTTTATTAATGACTCAGTAATTTGGTATTCATGGGGAATAACCCATTTTGGATAGCCTGGTTATTTTCATAGTCAAGTGCTTGTCCCTTTAAGAACCCAATTCATTTTTATTTTAGCCATTTGGGGAAGCAATCCTTCTAAAATGGATTTTTCATTTCTTTATCTTCTTAAAAAGTTTCCAGAATGAAATTTGACCTCTTTTTGATGATTTGGGGTCATCACTACAATTATAAATGAATATATGAATAAGTGATAAGTGATTCCCTTAGGACTTGGTGAAGTTAAGAGATCATTGCTGAATAGAAAGGCCCCAGAATATTTTAGGTGTTATTTTATATATTCCATATAGTTTTTGGTAGGGGTTGTTTTTACTTTTTTCTTCATATTTCCCATACTTTATGTAGCACTTAATATACATTGTGAGAGTCCGTTAATGATTGGTGATTGATCAGTTGTTGATAGCAGATCCACTAAACAATTCTAATCTATTGTGAGGGAGAAAACAGGTCATAGGATCATAAATTTAGAACTAGAATGGTTCTTAGAGGTCATCAAATCGATGTTCCCCTTCAGACAGATGAGTAAACTGAAGCCCAGAGACTTTAAAGTAGCCATAGTTACATGGTCAGAAAATGTCAGAGGTGGGAAGTAAATCTAGATTTTCCAGAATCTAAATATGTTGCTCATTCTACTGCAAATAAGTTTGCCAAAGTTCAGTATTAAGGAAGAATAAAGTTTTTAAGTGGCACATAGTTTCAAACTTTGAAAAGAAATATTTTGGCTGCATAGAGGTCTCTGCCCAAAATTTCCAGGTTCTTACCTAGGTTCCCTATAACTGAGATAGCTGGATAGCTGAATTTTATGTAAGAAAGGTGTCTATGTTTATTTTGAAACCAAGTATTAAAGAATCTAGACACATCCCACATTTTTGGCTGGGTCTTAAATTTCATTTTCCTGTCTTTAAGATATTGATACTGGTTATTTCCAAAATCAAAGAAGGTAATGAAGTTTGCTCCCAAATAAGAACCCTAAGAATTCAAACAGAACATTCTTGCTAATTTAAAAACAAAAGAAAAGCAAGGCAAATTGACTAAGAAGAAAGCATGACAAATATCTGTTGGGTCTTCCAAGAGTTTTTCTTTTAACCACTTCACTGCCATTATTCAGATGAACATAAGAACACTAGGAGTGATAGCTCCTCCAGTTGCCCATCTCCAGCTTTGCTTCCAACCTGGAGCTCAAAGTCATCCTCCAGAGAAGCAATTACTTTGGAGGAGTCAACCATCCCTAGCAACTCCCTACTGACTGCTATGTAGAGGTCAGGCAAGCCTACCTAGCAGCCAAGCACCCCGAGGGAGAGAGAGGAGGAAGAATGTGCCAGACGAGTCTTGACCACTATCTCCCCCTCAAACTTGATGGAGACAACCCAAGATCCTGGAGCCTAGAGCCTTGGGAACAGTGCCCATAGCCATCATGCTCAGGAGTAATCCTTAAAGAGATTCAGTCTGGCATTTGCTGAGAACAGGAAAAACAAAGTTCTTGCTATTATCAAATGGTTCAAAATTTGAAATGAGTTGATTTTTATCAGTGGAAATGTCTTTAAAGAAGAGACATTACCTTCTACTTTGCTGCTGTTCCCTACAGATGATGAAATCTTTCTGACTTGCAGTTGAAATTTTCCATCCATATAGTCCCTAACTTTCGAATCCATCAGTCAATCAAGTATTTAAGTACCAAGGGTCAACCAGGTGGCACATGGATAGAGCACTGACCTTGGAGTCAGGAGGATGGGAGTTTGGATTCTACCAGACATTTGATAGTAACTCACTGTGTGACCTTGGACAAGTCACTTAATCCAGATTG
Source organism: Macrotis lagotis (assembly GCF_037893015.1). Classification (NCBI taxonomy): domain Eukaryota; kingdom Metazoa; phylum Chordata; class Mammalia; order Peramelemorphia; family Peramelidae; genus Macrotis; species Macrotis lagotis. Next base: position 41,155,965 of record NC_133659.1, on the reverse strand, counting down.
TCTTACATCCAGGGCTATTTCCAGTTGTCCTGATTCACAGCTGGCCACTGGACCCAGATGGATCTGGAAGAGATGAGGCTTGTCTTAGCACAGCCCCCCCCCCAATCCAATTCACATGTTTATCATGGAATCACCACCCTGAGGTCATGATCTTCTTCAGGAATGAAGGGGGGAAATCATCATTAAGCACCATGTCTGGTTGTGGTAAGCTTGCCCTTTGGGAGCTCACAATTTGATGGGGAACAGTGTACAAACAATTCTGTATATCAAGATGCACATAGGTTGTATTGAAGATAATTTCAGAAGAAAGCACTATTGGGAAAGGTTTCCTGTAGAAAGATTTAGTAGGAACTTGAAAGATTCCAGAAAAACCAAGAGGTGGGAATGAGGAGGGAAAGCATTCTAGGAATGAGGGACAGTCAGAGAAAATACCCAGGCTATATCAGGACTTTGAGAGTGAGAAGTGTCTTACTTTTATATTTGTATTCCTATGGTTTTGCATAAAGTAAAGGCTTATTTTTTTTTCATTGCAAAGTCTTTGAGGACAGGGATCATATTTATTCTTCTCCTCACTGGAGACATACAAAAGAAATGGATCTGTTGGTTCTGAAGCCCTAACTCCTTTGGTCCTGGACCTACAAAGAGATAAACATGCCAATATGAGTATTCATGTTTAGTGCTATTTTTTCTTTCTCCCAGAGAATAAATGGCTTAAAACATATGAGTTGGCAATGTACTTTTTTCTTTTTTTTTTTCTTTTGGTGCCTGGCTGACCTCCTTGGAGTTATGCCTTGAGTGTGTGTAACTGAGAGATGGCCACTCATGCATGAAGAATAGAGGCTTAATGAATTGGATTTCAATTGTGAAAATAGTGTACTTGATGTGGTTGAGACACATTCCACATTTTTTCCTCCCTAAAGAATGTGACATTTGTGTAGGATTGGTGAACAGTGGGTGGAGAAGAGGGTGGGACAGGAAAGGAATAGCCAAGGAATGGATAAGAACCCATTAAGCTAGTAGGCCAGAGAACCCCAGGATCCATCTCTTACCCAGGTCCTACCCTCCCCTTCCCTCTACCACCCCCATATACTTTTTAATTAACTCTCCTAGTTAACTCACAGAGTTCCAAAACAATTCTAATTTTTCATTACATGTTTCATATAATTTATTGTACATAATAAATAGTTTGCAAGAGTTGGGTTTATGAATAGTCTGAAACAGGTTTTCCATGTCCAAATCAAACTGCCATAGAAACCATTTTTCATTTCTGCCAAATGTATGGCCTTTCATTCTCTCTCTCTCTCTCTCTCTCTCTCTCTCTCTCTCTTCTCTCTCTGCCTTGAAATATGTTGTTTAAAAAAAAATTCCAAATTATTCAGGAAAGTTGATCAGGTTTCATTAAATAGTGACTTCATTGTTAGTAACTGCTTACTTCAACTCCTTATGAAATGACTACTTCTTGAATTCTGAGCATTACACAGAAAATAAAAATATATAGCTTCAAATTTGAGTTTAACGATATTTATCATAAAAATATATTAAAATGCATTTCTGACCCCCTCTCACTTCCTTGTAAAGCACTCTCCCCCCACCCCACCCTCCCACACACAATTCTAAAAGAGACCACAGTGAAAAGGCCAGACTCCAGCATACTCTTATATGGAAGGTTTTGAAGGACTTTGGATCATGATCACTTGAACCTAAAGAGAATTCTCCATTTTTATGGACAGAAGACTTTTTTTAATGCTTTTTTTCACAGTGTCAGAGACTTAGAGGTAGAAGGATAGTAAAACATCTTTATTTTAAAGATGAGAAAACTCATGCCTAGAGAAGTTATGAGATTTGTCCAAGGATGTACATAAAATTAGTTCCGAAAGATTCGAATCCATGCCTTCCAAAATGAACCCTACTAGGATTCCCTTATATGATTATATTCTTGATTAACCAGCACAATTTGCCAACAGCTTGGTCCTCTTTCTCCAATCTCACCTGTTTTCTGGCTAAATAAAACATAAACTTGAGGGAAGATACTTTCCTAAGTAAACCAAAATGATCTGACTGATTTCTATCTGGGATAAATCTAACTTTAAAGTAATTCAAATTCAATCCTTGAAGCAAAATGTCCCCATGGCACCAAAACTACCTTTTATCATTATATACCCTGGACTTTTCTGATCCTTTTCCCTGATTGCATGTGAATTGAATTGAATAGCCATGAACATAAACCCCTTCACAAAAATTGGACAGGACTAAAAAAGACTCAACAAAAACACACAAACCTTGTAGAATCAAGATTTGACCCTGATTCCAACAATAGCTCTCTTTCCACTTTACCTTCTTACTTCTCATTGAAGAGAAAACTTAGAATAAAACTGGTTAATTGACCCAAATTCATATAGATCGTGAACAGTTCAGGGGAATTTTATTCCTAAGTCCAGCAACATCAAGATCATGACGGGAAACAGTCATGACCATGGAAACAAAACTTTATTTATCTTTTAAATCTTAGGTGGGGAAAAAAGTCTCTTGTCTAGATAACTTCAGTTAACTAGGAGATATAATAACAGTAGGAGATTTACAGTGGATGACAGAGGTTTTTTTTTTTCATTTTTCATTACCTTTTTTATTGTGAATTTAGTCATCATCATCCAACACAAGCATTTCAACATGTGAAGAATGAGAAAGAATATTGTAAAAGAGACATGAACTTCCAAGATAAGACATTTTAAAAAGCATACATTACATTTAGCCAGGAAATAACAAAATATCTCTATTTCTGTATCCTTTCTTTTCTTCTCCTTAAAAGAGAACATACCAGAAGTTTTCTATTTTCTTCTTGTAGGCAACTGATTTAAGTGACTTACCCAGGGTCACACAGCAAATTCATAGCTAAGGCTAGATTTGAACTCAGGTTCTCTTGACTTGAGGATTGGTGCCAATCCACTGCATCATGTAGATGCCCTGAAGGTTTCTACTTTCTGTTGGTGCGTACTTTGAGCAAAACCAGCTAGGCTTTTGTTTCTTTGTTTTGAAGGCAGAGATTCCTTAAATGGGCCTTTACGGGGATGATGGCCAATCACCAGGAGGAATATTTGTAGTTGACAAAAGCTAAATTTTTAAAATATGACTTTGGAGGTATTTACAGGCTTTTTTGTTTATGAGGACATCCTCAAACCATAAACAGTTTAATAGGATTCTAGATTTTAAGCTGTAATGGACCTTAGAGGCCATTTACTCTAATCCTTCACTTTAAAATTGAGGAATTGAGGCTTTGAGAGATTAAGTGATTAACCCAAATTCACACAAACAGTCATGAGAAAAGTCTGGATTGGAACCCTCATCATGTAATCTCCACATACAGCATCTCCGCTCTACCTCTCCATTCTGGGGTTAGTCAAAATATCTTATGAAGAAAAGAAGTTGGTTATGTAGGGGAATGCAGTAGCAACAATTTTTCTGTAGTTCATAAACTTCTGAACACAGTAACTAGAGACCTGGGTTCAGATTCTGCCTACTACTTCTTAGTTCTCTGCTCAAAGGAAAATCATTTTTACTTCTCTGCCTTACATTTTTCTTACTTTTAAAATGGGGGCTGTAAACTCCACAGTCATCTCCTTTTAGATTTCTGTGAAATTCTAATTAGATAATGTAATCAAGTGCTTTGCAATCTCTTTTAAATTAGATGCTCTTTTATCAGCAAAAACACTGGGCTGGTTCCTAGAGAAGATCAGGTTTCCTGTCTCTTCTCTTTGCTACTCAGGAGCTGTGGAGTAAGTCCCTTCCCTTGCTAACCCTCAGTTTCCTCTGCTATAAAGGAAGGTCAGTGATACAGGATATATCACCTATATCACTGGGCTAACAGAAAGAAGGGTACCTTATAATAACAAAGTTCTAAGTAAATAAAGGCATTGATATAGTAGATAGGGTGCCAGATTTGGAGACAGGAAGACTATTTTGGTGAATCCAAATTTGCCCTCATATGCTTACTAACTGGGTAATCCTGGGCAAGTCCCTTCACCCTGTTTGCCTCACTTTCCTCAGCTGTAAAGTCTCCAGTTGTCCTGGACCCAGATGGCTCTGGAGGAGAAAGTGAGGCTGGTGACTTAGCACGGCCCCTCTCAAATCCAATTCATGTTCTTGTCATGACATCACCTCCCTGATTAGTAATGATTGTCCTTCATTCTCAAAGAAAACCATGACACCTCCCTGATGTCATGGTCTTCATTGAGAACGAAGGACAATAATTACTATAAAATGAACTGGAGGAGATGGCAAACCACTCTAACATCTTTGCCAAGAAAACCCCAAATGGGATCACAAAGGATCAAAATGATTGAACAAAAAGTACATGAGAATGCTTCAATACTATCGTCCTGTTGATTTCACCATGATGAGTAAAATTAGGGTTAGGGTTAGGGTTAGGGTTAGGGTTAGGGTTAGTGATCTTAGTCATTTCTAGACCTCAGTTTCCTTGACTACAAAATAAGACTCACTATTATCTAGGAACTTGAGGATCTCTAAGGTACTTCTAATTTTTAGATCCCCATAATCCTTTGTTAATCTTATTTGAACCTAACAACAATTTTTGAAGCATGGAGAGGAGCCCAGTCTAGGTTTCATTCCCTTCCTGGTTCCATTCTTGGTTTCAGTACTTCACAATCATGTCTCTGGTACACTCTCGTATTCCAATTTCTCTCATTGCTAGGACATCATGAAACATTCAAGAATCCTAAATTCCCTTCTCCTCTGGTTTGGAGGTTGTATTTTATAGAAGGATTTAGGAGACTAAATTCCTCCTTCTCTCAGTCTTTATCTTAGTTTCTGAACTTTAAACTATGGCCATTGTTGAATGCCTTCTTTCCCTACCCTCTATCTTCAGTTCCCATTTGTGTGTGGTCTCCTTTTATCAGAATATAGACTCCTTGAGGGGAGAATCCATCTTTCCTTTTGCTTGAGTTTATATTCCAATACATACATTGTAAGGTATGTATATTCCTGTATCAATGAAATCACAGATCCAATTCCTATGCCCATTTTACAGATGAGGAAATAGGATCAATTACTGTCATGTGTCTGCACAATTAGTCATTAGAAGTGGAATTGAAAGCCAGGTTTTCTTGACTTCTGATCAAAACAGCAGCTTTTATACCACATTGCCTCTCCTCCTACAAATAGAATATTAATCTGCTCATATTCTTCACATCCAGAATGCAAAAGGTCTGTCCAAAACCTCCCTTGTCCAACTGCTAGCTCCAAACTTACCTACATATTACTAAACTACCTTAGGGAGAGCAAAATCTCTATGATTGGTAGAGAAATAGGAAGCAGAGTTTAGAAGGGCTAATGAGATGGGGGAGAGGGGGAAACACACCCAGCTGGCTGCCAGATCATAAAAATTGGATCAATTTGGACTAATCCTTATTCCATGGGAATGATTTGCCACTCCCTTGTTCTTTGCTGGAGGTATACCAAATTTACTTACTAACTTATCATATGTGAGAACTCAGCTCACATTTGATTAAAAAAAAGTTATGAAGAGGTCATAGATAATCTACAAGTCCATCCTTGGGTATCTGCAGGCAATCTCCACCCCACCCCCCATTCCTCAGAAAAAATAAGTCTTGTTCCAAAAGATGATTTGCAAGGCAGTCATTTGGAACTCTGAACACCCAGTCCCAAAGAAGCAGCTTATTCTCCGGGCTGGTTAGCTTCCCAGAATATCCCACAATAGACTATTTCGCCCATAATATACCTGAGACATTTTGTTAATGCAATCAATCAATGTCTCTAAACTGTGTTTAGGATGTCTTATACCCCTTTGGGGATAATGGCCTTTCCTGACTCCCCTGATCTTATCCTCCTGGAGAACCCCAGAGGAGTGTCTTATACTGATCTCTTTAATACTGATTGGAACTCAGAATGACATTGGCCTCTAATATTCCAACTCCCTCCTCTGAGAGATATAGGAGATAAAACAAGAGGGTTAAACTTTCCTGCTAATTTGGAGCCTGTGACCTGTTTTCAATATGCAGCTCTGTGTGACCTAGGACAAGAGACTTAATCTCTCTAAGCCCCCATTTTCTTATCTAGAAAGTGAGGAATCATAGAGTAGTTTAATGCTATAAAGCAATTTAAGAGGTCATTTAGTTGAATCTCATTTTTTAGATGGGAAAACTGAGGTGCAGAGAAATAACAGAGATAGTAACCATTTGAGAGAATTTCCAGTGGGGTGCTCTGAATCCATAGTAAAGTGCCCTTTTTTAGTATAACAAGGTTCCTTTTAGTTTTTAAGGCTCCCTTGTAGGATTGTGCGGCTGGAAGGGACCTTAAAGATTAACTAACCCTGTCTTTTGAATTGACAGATGAGAATACTGAGAGTCAAAAAGGCTGGTCATAGGGGAAGATATAAGAAGTAGTACCAACACTTGAATCAAGGTCTTCTGAATCCAGAAAACCATGGGTCTGCCTCTGATAAATAAAGCACTCATTGAGTATCAGATCCTACGTAGACAAGAGAGTGATTAGAGTGACAGACACAGAAATGAAAATCTTCTCAAGATGTTAGGTATGGGAAGAGAGCTTCTACTTAAATAAGAGGGGCAAGTTCTTGCTGCCCAATTATTTCAATCTGACTTTGTGACCTCAGCTGGGATTTTCTGGGCAAAGATACTGGAAAGGCTAGCCATTTCCTTTTCCAGCCGATTTGACTGATGAGGAAAGTGAGGCAAAAAGGTAAAGTGATTTGCCTAGGGGCTCACAGAAAGTAAGTAGTTGAGACCTCATTTGAGCTCAGGTCTTCCTGACTCCAGGACTGACAGTTGCTAACTTATCAAATGTAAGAACTCAGCTTACAATTGATTTAAAAAAAAATTTTTTTTTAGGTTTTTGCAAGGCAATGGGGTTAAGTGGCTAGCCCAAGGCCACACAGCTAGGTAATTATTAAGTGTCTGAGGCCAGATTTGAACTCAGGTCCTCCTGACTCCAGGGCCAGTGCTCTGTCCACTGTGCCACCTAACTGCCCCTACAATTGATTTTTAAAAAAGCTACAAACCACCCACACCTTGAATCTTTGGGTGTCTCCAGGCAATCTCTACTACCCCCCACTGCACCACTTCACTGTATGATATAATAATTTTTTATTTTGAATTTAATTGAAAATGAGTTTTTTTAATTAAAAAAAAAGTAATCCCAAGAGGGTAAGAAAACTAACTAGTAGTTAGGCAGATAGGTGTCAGAGGTGAATAGAGCACAGGATCTGGAGTCAGCAAAACCTACCTCGAGACACTTAATAGCTATCTGAGGCAAGACAATTCATCTAACCTCTCAGTTTCTTTATCTATAAAACAAGGATTATAACAACTTCTATGTCCTAGGGTTGTCTGGTGTATTAAAAAAAAGAGATAAAATATTTGAAAGTTGCTTTGTAAACTTTAAATTATCATTAATATTGATGCTAATAATGAGATAGATCAAAATAGGCTTCATGAAGCAAACAGCATTGTAAGTTTAAGTACACTAGGGAGTCTAAGACTAGGGAGGGAGAAAGGAATATATTTCAGACATGGGGATTAGTCTAAGTCAAGTTGTGGCAGCTAGAAATGGAGTCTTGTATTCAAAGAATATCTTGGGCAGCCTAACTGGAAAAAGAGTTATACTTAAATGGAATTAATATGATAAAAGATTGGATGTGTTGTCCATTGAAGTCATTTGGAGGAAGGCTTTAAGTTTTGAAGACTTTTCATATTTTACATTTTATCCTGGAGTTCTTGTTATTGCTGTTTATGATCCATTTCAAAGAGGACTAATGATATTGCAAGGGTAATGTCTTGACTTGCAAATGAATTGGATTCGAATGAGGTAGAACTATGGAAAGTCATCAGCTTCACTCTCTCCTCCAGAGTCATGAGTCTAGTGGCAAGCCATGGGTCAGAATCACTGGAGTTAATGAGTAGCTACTGGAGGAAAAAAAAATGAGTAAAAGAATGACTTGGTTATATGTTTTTAAGGAGATTGATTCGGTGGTTGTGTGAAGGATCGATTAGAGACCATAATCAGAATCATCGATTAGGTCATTAGTACAATAATCTAGCCAATACTTGATGGGTGAAATAGGATAGAGGCTGTGTGAGAAAGGAATAAGAGGGGAGAAGTGGAGAAAACTTGGAAATTGCATATGGGTGGTAAGAGAAAGGATCAATGATGGTGTCAAGACTTGAGATCTTGGCCAACAGGAAAGATAATGGTATTCTTATCAGAAAGTGGTAAATCTGGAGTGGGGGGGTGAGTTTAAAAAAAACCCCAAAATTATAATTGTTCCATGGGATATGTTGAGTATGATTTCAGCTAAGTCTGATTTGGTCTTCATCGTCCTATGCATATGAGCCTATGAACATAGCCTAGTTCACTGCTACCCATCTCGCCATTCATATGATAGTGAGTCACGACCTATCTGAACTTGAATGACTATAGCCTAAGGTATGTCAAACATTTCTTGTCAACATGTCTGATTCACATCTGAAACAGGAGTCAAATCTTGAGGGAAGAGATTCAGATCATTGAATTGACTTGGATGTATCTACATCATCTATACCTATAGCTCCATCTATATCTAAATATATTATACATTTTTTCTCTTGTTTTGGACATTATAGGTAGAAGAATTTTTAATGCTGACCAGATATAGAATGCTTTTGTGGAATTATAGCAGTCAGAATAATTGAGACCTCTAGTCTGCTAGGGTGTCTTAGAAGTCTCATTCCTAGAGTCATTATGAGCAGACCCCTTGAAAAAAATGACTTCATCTTTTAGTCATTTGATTTTATTGACACAGCTCAAAGGTAGGGTTCAGAATGGCAAAGAAGTCATCAAAATGTCTATCTCCAGTGAAATCTCATTAACTTGGACTCTGCTAATGCATTAAGAACTAGATGGAAGGCAATCCTTGCTTTATCAGAGGAGAGAAAATGGGGTGAATTAAAAGAGTAAACAAGATCAGGAGGAGGATGTTTACTTACTTAAATGAATAAACATGTTTTCAAGTACTTTGGAAGTATCAATGTATAGCATAAACAATGCAATTGCTCTGTAAACAGAGGCTAATAGCTAAGAAAGGAGCAACTAGGTGATTCAGTGGATAGAGCACTGGCCTTGAAATTTGGAAGATCCATTTTCCTGAGTGCAAATCTGGTCTCAGACACTTCTTAGCTATGTGAATTTGAGCAAGTCCTCTGTCTACCTCAGTTTCCTCATCTGTCAAATGAACTGGAGAAAGACCTGGACAAGAAAACCACAAATGGGAATCACAAAGAGTCAGATCAGACTGAAAATGATTGATAAGCAAGTAAAAGAAGCACAAGTTCAATTCAGTTCATCAAAGATTTATTAAGACTATTTGCAAAGCACTGTCCTATGTCCTCAGGAGAAAGAAGAAAACCATTGTTCCCTTCCCTCAAGGAGTTTAACCATTTGCCATTTTCCTTAACCACTGATGAAAGTGGACAACTAAAGATGAGATATTGGAAAAAAAATTCGGATTTCACATTTTTTCATTATTCCATAATTTAGATTTTCTACTAAAACAGACTGGTAATTCTACCAATTAGTCAAAATTTAGTATGTTTTACTTAGGTAAAAGGAAGCATCTTCACTTGGATTTCTGCTCTGGCCAGGGACTACATGTTCTGATTGAAAACATGATGAGTTTGGAGGCAAGATTGAATTTGGTTCAAGCCCCTGTTTGACCAGTTGGTACTTTTATGATTTCAGACAAATCACTTTATCTATTTGATCCTCATCTGTAAAAACAAAGGAAGTTGTATTTGACTTAAGTGAATATTCTTTATTATTACTTCATTCATTCTTTTATTATTGGTGTTGTCATTTTTCATACATATCTGGCTCTTCATGTCCATATTTGGGTTTTCTTGAAAAGATACTACAGGGCTTTGCCATTTCCTTCTCTAGCTCATTTTACAGAAGAGGAAACTGAGGCAAGCAGGGTTGAATGACTTGTCCAAAGTCACACAGTTAGTTAAGTGTCTGAGACTGGATTTGAATTTCTGACTCCAGGGGCTAGTACTTTTATCCACTGTACCTTTATCCACCTAGCTCCTTTTTATTGAGCACTTATTTAATGTCTACTATGTTAGGCATTTATATGATGTACAGTGAATACAAAGACCAAAAAAGAATTAGCATTTGACCTTTTAAGGCAGTCATAGTTCATTTTCATTGGCTGCCCTCCATGCCCAGTATTCTCTCTTTCCACATCTCTGCCTCCAGGTTTCCCTGGCTTGAAGATTCATCTTAAGTTCCATTTCTACAATGAGCCTTTCCCAGTCATCTTTCATCATAGTGCCTCCCATCTGAAATTATCTCTGATTTGTCTTAAATAATTATTCTTGGATGTAGTTGTTTGTATGTTGTCTCTCCCATTAGCCTTTGAGATCCTTGGCTGCATAGTCTGTTTTTGGTTTTGATTTTTACCTTTCTTTGTATTCCTGGTAAAGATATTATAGTGGTTCTGCCATTTCCTTCTCTAGCTCATTTTACAGAAGAAGAAACTGAGGTAAACAGGATTAAGTGACTTGCCCCAGGTCACACAGTTAATGGGTATCTCTGGTCCGATTTGAATTCAAGAAGATGAGTCTTTCTGATTCCAAGGCAGGTGCTTTATTCACCGAACTAACTGGTTACCTCTAAAACATCGTAGATTTTTAATAAATTCAGTCTGCCTGGCTCCAAGATGAATTTACCCTGACTAGCTATTATGGAATTTTGCTTTATCATATGGGTTAGGTTTCTAAGGATAAGAAGCAGGACATAATAAGGATGACTCACTTTGCTATCAAGCTGTTCTCTAAGAGGTATACAAATGTCTTATTAAAAAAAAATCTGTCAAATGTTTTACTGCCTGATAGCTGAGACATCATTATTTGTCCTTCATTCTCAAAGAAGACATTGACATCAGGAAAGTGATGTCATGACTTTGAAGTATGGGTAAATTAGCTTCACAGAACACAGGAGGAGAGGACAGTGTGCATCTTGTCAGGTTCCTCGTTCATTCATTTTTTTTCTCATAGTATCATAGATTTTGAGCTAGAAGGAAATTTGAAGTCTGCTCCATCCAGTCCACTGCCTCATTTTATAGATGAAGGACCTGATGACCAGAAAGGTTAAATGATTTGCCCAAGGTCACACAGGTAGTAATTGGAAGAACTGAGACTTGTACTTTCATCTTCTGATTCCAAATCCAGTATTCACTCAACAAATATTTACTGAACATCATGCTTTGAAAGGTATGTCATGTGCTAGGAGGATCAAAGAAAGTCACATTTGAAATTTATGTAGGGTGAAAAACTAAAGGTGTGTAGATGGAGCCAACTTACATGATTATTAATGATTATGATTATATGAACTGATTTTTCCACATTTGATTAATAGTTTTTATATTAACTATTGGACATACTCATTTTCTGTCTTAAGGAATTTCTCAAAATTACTGAACAAAGCCAGGGGGAAAAAGAAGACTTCCTGAGAGGTTAAAATTTTCTCTAAGAAATTGGTTGGACCTTCCTCTGTATAAAGCCAGATTGAAAGATGTGAATAGGCAAGGAAGGAATAATTCATCAAATAAAATATTTATTCTTGTTTCTTTTATGATTAGATGGAGACAGAAAATAGTATTGGGAGGAAATAGTTGTCTTTGGAAAAAGATATTTAAGATTAAATTTTGTCTAGCTCCATAATAGCATGTCTCTTTTTTCTCTGTCTCCCTGGCTCCCTGGATCTCTGATTCTCTGATTCTCTCTTTCTGTCTCTATTTTTCTGTCTGCCTTCTTGCCTATTTATGTCTTTGTCTCTGTCTCCCTCTGTCTCCCTCTGTCTCCCTGTGTCTCTCCATCTCTCTCTGTCTCTGTCTCCCTCTATCTCTGTCTCTTTCTGTCTCTGTGTCTCTCTCTCTCTGTTTCTCTGTCTCAATATCTTTCTCTGTCTTGCTGTCTGTGTCTGTCTGTCTGTCTGTCTGTCTGTCTGTCTCTCTCTCTCTCTCTCTAACACAATTCTCAATCCAGTTTTTAAATATTCTGCTTTTTTTCCTATGGTCATTTTTGCCTTTCATGAAGACTGTGTAGAAATTTCACATATGCACATATACACCAACACAAAAACAAAACAAAACGAACATATTTCCCCACTAAAAACCTCAAAATCTTTATTGTGAACAGAGAAAGTAAGCTTGACAAAACAAAGCAAAAAATCCTAACTTGCTTCCTTGACAACTCTCTGGTAATTTACTGAAATAATGAAATCTACCTAATGCTAAACTCCATCAATCTTCTCATTTCTATGTACAATATAGCCTAAATTTTTTTTTAAAAAAAACTTCTCTATAGTACAATGCCTTCTATTTGTAGCTCCATTCTCCTGTAGTTGATGATGAGAAAAATCAGAAATATATTATTCTCCCTAACTTGAGCTGAATGAAAGTCTTCATTTAAAGTAACTTAATTATACACAGAAAGTATGTAATAAAATAATGACCTCTATTATATATCATAATAGCAATCAAAATAATGATCAAATCAGATAATAAGTTTGATTATGTGGAGCAATTCTCTCTTTCCAAGGTATGTTATTACTACCAGAACAGAATCGGAAACAAAGAGACTTGGTTAGAAAAGAGACCTGGGCTATATCACGTGAGCAGTACAATTCTCTGCACCCAGTGGGTGCTTAATAAACATTTGCTGATGATGAGAGTGATGTTTCTGGAAAATATTGTTCTATGCAGGCACATGAATACGTGAGCAGCCTTCTTGTTTGGGTGATTAGATGGAATGGTAAGCATTCTGATCAATTCTCTCCAGAGAGATGGCCTATTGACCTCCTATCAGTTATATCAACCCAAACCTAGCTTCTTCCTTTTCCTCCTTGCTAGTACTCTTTACTCCTTCGTTTTTTTTTGGCAAAGATTTTGTATAGGCCTCATAGAATAGAGTCAGAAAGGTTCTAAATAATCATCTACACTAAAGCACACACAAAAAGAAATCCCATTATAGGATGATGCCAAGTGGTCATCCAGTCTCTGACAGAAACACACCAATGAAGTTGAGTCTACTGTCACCCAGGTAGTCCATACTCCTTTGGGAGAGTTCAGAATGTTAAGAAGTTGTTCATGACATTAGGACTATTTTTTTCTTTTGAGTCTTCCAATTGTGTGATTATTTGTCCTGCTTTCTGTGGATAAACAAAATAAATCAATTCCTCTGAACTCAGGGTAAAAGATGGGGGTTTCAGTTTCCACCCAACAATGACAATTGCCATTTATGTAGCACCTACAGTTTGATGATCACTATGCTAGATATTTTATGCAGCATCTACCATAAACCATGTATCAATCACTCTGCTAAGCATTTATGTAGCACCTACTGTATGGTGGTCACTGTGGTAAGTATGTATCTAGTACCTACTATATGACAGTCACTGTGCTAAGCATTTATGTAGCATCTACTATAGGGTGGTCCCTATGTTAAGCGTCTATGTCACACCTACTGAATGGCAGTCACTAGATTTAGTATTTCTCTAGCACCTACTATATGCAGTCACTTAGCTAAGCATTTATCCAGCACCTATCATATGGCAATCACTCTGCTAAGCATTTATGTAACACTATCATATGCCAGACACTTTGCTAAGCACTTTATACATATAAAACATGACCCTTATAACAATTTTGGGAGGTAAATGTCATTATTATCCCCACTTTAAAGTTGAAGAAAATGAGACAAATAGATGCTAAGTCTAAGATCCCACTTCTAGTAAATGTCTTCCAAATCTAGCTCTTCCCACTGTTCCAAAAGATCAATTAGTTGTGATAACATCCTTTGTCAACACGAAAGGATTGAAGTGTTTTTATGATTGGATAAAGAGAGATGATATTGGTGATTAGCTGAAAGAGTCAGACATATTCCTAGACTTATATATAAATAGAAAGGAAATTTGAAGTCAGTCAGTCAATTGAATCATGAATAAGAGAACTGAAGCCAGACCCTGGACAGAGAAAGTTTCTTGAAAGACAGGGGAAAGATTTGATTTTGGTTAAGGTTTCTTCCTCTCTTTCTTTTTCCTCCCTCAACACCCTATCTTTGACCCTAGGAGAAACTGGGTTATGCAGCCAAGGACTTGGAAAGATATGCTGAAGACTAAGAGAGAGTCAGAGCCTCAAATAAGAGGCTATCCATATCCTGCTCTCCATCTAGAAGGTACCCAGCTTCAGGAAATGTCCTGAAGAATGTGAAAGACAAGAAGGTTAGGCACCTGCCTTTCACCAATTATGAACATTTCACCAATTATGAACATTTCACCAATTATGAACATGACAAATGTAGTATGGGACACTTAAGGGGGACTGCATGAGAACTTTACAAAGGGAGAGAAGGACTTCACTTCATCAACAGTCTTGGGTTAGCTCTTGGCCACACAGAGTCTCTCATTTATGACTCTCTACATGTGTGCAAAGTTTGTACCTACTCTCCCCATAAACCATGTAGGTATTGGTGGGAGAGAGTGCCCCAGACTCTTCGTGGGAATGTTAGGTGGCACCTATCCTTGCTACATGCCTTAGTGCGTACTATTTAAAAGCTAATGGAATTCTCAGTGGAAATCAATGGGAAGTTCAGCGAGCTCATGAGTAGAAATACTAGAACCTCAGCCACTCAGTTACACTCGATACAGAAGGGGAAGGATTTGGAAGTAGAGGAAGAAGGGGGAGGGGAAGAAGAAGAAAGAAGAAAATAAGAGGAGGAGGGGAGAAGAAAAAAAGAAGAGGTGTCAAGGATGTAGCAACAGAGGGGGGAGGGAAAAGAGAAAAAAGAAAAGGGAGGAAGGGAGGAAGAAGGGGAGGAGGAGGAGGGAAAGGAGAAGAAAAGGAGGAAGGGGAGGGGGAGAAGGAAGAGAAAGAAGGGATGGGGGAGGGAGAAGGGGAAAAATTGGTGATCGTAGTGGTGGTGTTAATACTCTAGTAATTATTGCCTTGGAAAATTCCCTCACAGCCTCACACCCACCTGTGAGGGAAAGTTGAAAGAAAAACTTCAGAGGGCATGCGACATGTTTTTCCTTCCTGTAGAATATAAACCTCTTGTGGACAAGAGCTCTTTGTCCTCTATCTTTGTATTCCCAGGACCAAGTTCAGTGACTGGCACACTCATTTTTGAATGAATGATATCTAGTCATTTTCAGCTGTTTTAAGGCTTCACTTGGGTAAAGGAAGGGCCTAGGATTGAATGGCCCTTCCTGCTTTAGATCTTTAGTCCTATGTCACCACTCCCTGTGCTCCCCCTACCCAGACTTCTCCATTTCCAGCTATTTTGGAGATACCTTTTTGGTACAGTGAAGGGAGTGCTTCATCTGGAGTCAGGAAGACTGACATTCAAATTTACTTTTAGATACTAGCCAAGTGACTATGACAAAATTTTTAACTGCCTCAGCTTCCTCATTCTTAAATTGAGGTTAATAACAGAATCTATCTTCTAAGAGTGTTGGAAGAATAAAATATGATATTTGAAAAGTGTTTTACAAACCTTAAAATTCTAGAGAGTCTTTTCAGCATCATCATTATATTAGTATTTTGTTATTATTTTTAGTTCATTTATTCAATCTAAGAACTTTTAATGAATCTTCCTTTCCATTAAGTTTTATAAGGTAACATATTTTTCCGGACCAGTTATTTGGTTTCTGTTGCTATTTCGCCCAGAACACCAATTATCATGGGTGGATTTGTTACCTGCGAATGGTTAGTATGAGGTGAATTTCAATACAGGCTCATTACATTGGGCTTGTTCCATAACTGTAGTTTGATGCTCAAACCCCAGCCTGCTGGCAGTTACTATATGACACTGGTCAGAAAAGTGGATAATTGAAAGTGGATGGATGGATCCTAATCCTCTTTCACTTCTAGAGGGAAATAGCAATAACAACAAAAAACAACTTGGCAGACAGGCCCTATAGAGAGTAGGTCAATGGTACTATTATCTCTCATGAAATACGCATTAGTTCTTGGAACCAAGAGCATATATCAAGTCTCATTACACTTTAATTTATAAAAAAAATTTGGGATTATGTCAACTATGTTTAATTTCAACCATCAATTCTGATATTTAAGGAATACTGTTAATATTGGAGGTAGTTATGAGGGTCAGTAGATAGAGCCCTGGGCCTGGAGTCAAGAACTGAATTCAAATGTGGCCTCAGTAGTTGTGTCATACTGAGCAAGTCACTAAACTCTGTTTGCCTTATTTCACTGGAAAAGGAAATGTCAAACCACTCCGGGAAAATCCCAGGCACAGCAATGATGTACTGTAGTTCATGAAGTCAGACATAACTGAATTACAATAACTACTTAATATAGTGATCGAAGTGTGTGTGTGTGTGTGTGTGTGTTTGTGTAGGAATGGGGGGAAGGGACACTGTGCTAAGAACTTTATAAATAGTATCTTATATGAGTCTTTCAATAACCCTATGAGGTAGATACTATTAAGGATCCACATTTTACAGTTAAAAAAATCAAGACAAACAGTGACTTGTCCAGTGCCAACAGATAGTAAGTGATTGCAAAAAATTCAAACTCAAGTCTTCCTTACTCTAAGCTCAGGGTTCTACCAACCATGCCACCTAACTTCCTCTCTTGGTGTGATTTTTATTGACTTAAGGAACTTTCTGGTGAAGAAGCTCCCTTTAACAAACCCAGATGGTACCACTGAGAAGGGGAACAATTTTCCTGGGGCCACGCAACCAGCACATCTCAAAAGTGAGATTTGAATTTGTCTTCCTAGCTAAGAAGTTTGTTGTCCTTTGATTTTGAAGAAGAGCATGCCAACCAAATTAATGGTGGCATGAGTTGTACATTGTTTAGCTAAAAAGCCAACCCACTATCCATCCCTCCAGAACGTCTTTTATCACTCAAACAGCTTCCACAAGAACATACTTAGTACATGTGATCAAAGTAAAGTGCTAAAGTATAGGAGGGATTTCAACACTCTTCAATCCAACCCTTTACTTTGTAGTTGAGAAAACTAAAGACCAAAAAAGGTAAAGGAACTAGCTGAGAGTCATACTATTGGATAATGGCAAAAAACCCCAGAATTTAACGTACAGCTTTGCTAGGCACAAGATATGGACACAACAAATACAATTGGGATGGAGAAATATAATGGCAGGTACCACATGTCAGGGGATTTTAGAGGAAGCCAAGACTGTTTTTCTCCCGATTTTCCTTTAGCTTGAAAAGAATTCATTAATGCAACAAGCAAAGCAATCCACCTAGTATGGTTAATGCAAAACAGTGAAGAATATGGGTCCTGTTTTCAAGGAAATTATATTCTAGAGAAGTGGGTGGTCTATACACAGATGAGGAAATTGGAAATAATCAATGTGACAAATGTAAGCAAAGGCTGAATTGCCAACTAGGAAAGAAGGAAAGGTCCTTAATTTAAGTGAATTTGAGGTAATCTGCCACCTGGATAAAGTCTTTCTAAAGGTTCCTGCCACCATATTGAGGGTCAGATTGTTGCACTATTGAATTGTTTATACATGAAGATGGAACATTTCCTGAAACATTGAGCTGAGTGAGAACTCACCAATGGAGCATATTTTTGGCCTGTGTCAGTAGCAATGGCTACTGTCAATCTAACAGGAAGAAACTGGCTACAATGGGTTCAATTCTAGCAATTAGAGGAGTCACTGGAGATGGCTAAATGTCACAAGAGTGACCTTTTTAGAGGACATTCATGTCAGTCTTGTAAAAATGGAATCACTTCAAGGTTCTCTACATACCAGTTTTGAAAGAAAGTCCAAAATAGGATTTCAAAATAGGAATAAAATGTTGGCTATATTTCTGACAACCTTGCATATATGAAAGGATCAGGTATTCTAGGAATACATAAAACAGACTACACAATTACAAACTAAATTAAGATTACCTAATCTTATTCATACTTCAAATTTACAGAATTTATTTCTAATCAATCTTTACAGATTTCATTTCTAAATACTTTTGACCATAGTTTGGACATATTTCTTTGTCAAGGATTGTGCCTATTGAAGAGTTGAAGGAGGAAAGACGCCAATAAGTTCAGTTATTGTCTTCTCATTCATATTTTTCCCTGGACATCTCCCACCCCCATTATGCATGCTACACCAAATTTTGGTCAAAGACTTTAACAAAAATCTAGGTAAATGATTACTCTAGGCTAACTGGTCAATTCACCTTGTCTTCTGTCCTTTCTTTGATCCTTTTCTCCATCTTTGTCTCTCTCTGCCTCTATTTGTCCAATTTTCTCCAACTCCTCTGCCTGCCCACCCAAACCCTATCTACCACTCATAATCTCTTAACCTCTTGATAGCTAAATGGCACAGTAGACTTGGATTAAAGAAATCCTGCTTCAGAAATTTAACTAGTTTTGTGTTCTTAGGCAAGTCACAAAATTTCTTTCAAACTTCCTTCATCTGTAATAAATGAGGACAATACGGGGTAGCTAGGTGGTGTAGTGGATAAAGCACCAGCCCTGGAGTCAGGAGTACCTGGGTTCAAATCCGGTCTCAGACACTTAATAATTACCTAGCTGTGTGGCCTTGGGCAAGCCACTTAACCCCGTTTGCCTTACAAAAGAACCTAAAATAAATAAAATAAAAAAATAAATGAGGATAATAATAGCACTTGTTTACAGAGTTGCTGTTTAAGGTTCAAATGAGATTCTATGTGTGAATGAATGAATAAAACATTTATTTTTAAGCCCTTACTATTATCAAAAACTATATGTAAAACACTTTAGAAATCTAACAGCACTATATAAGTGCTAGTTCATATTTATATTATCATTAATATTATTCTTATTAATAAAACCATTCCTGCTCAGAGCATCACTTCACATTCTAAACATTTACAAGCCTCCATTTATAAGATTTCTTTGAGAATTTTATTTTATCCTTTTTTGAAAACTAGTACTATCATAGAAATGTTTGCTTTATTCCATTAATTAAAAATAAAATTAATGAAAAGAAAGCTAGAGTAGATTTTTTTTTATTTTAGCATGAAATAATCTCAAAGGCTAAATTACCCAATACATAGATGAACAAGAATCCTGTCTACCACATATCTAAGCAGTGTTCATTCAATCTTTGGGTATCTCCAGTGCTGAGAAAGCTTTTAATTTCTGAGACAGACTATTTTGCCTTTGGATAATTCTAATCACTACAGAGTTGTTCTCTTTTTTCCTTTATATAAAGCCAAAAATTTCCTCTTTGAAGGCAATTGTACTCTTCTCCAGACTTAGTATCACTAAGTCCTTTGACCCATCTTCATACAGAAGAGTAGATCTCTTTTTGGATTTTCCATTTCCCATCAATTTCTCAGCAACAATAACAATTAAAACAAAAACAAACAAACAAAAAACCCTTTGATGTGTCCTTGGCATCAGTTGTCAACTTCAGTTTATTTTAATCTTTAGTAAAGTTACATTTATGATAATCCTGCCATTTTGCATTTATCTTCAATTACATACCCTTGTTTCTGTTTTTCAGTTTTGTATTGTTTCTATTTTTTTTGCTTATGAATTTGCACAGAAGTTTAACAGCACCAATATGCAATAAGACAGATGATAATGCAGAAATATAAGCAGTACAGATACTATGTTATCTATTCTAATTTCATTTTTTATACTTAATATTTAATAGTCATTTATTTTTAATTCCATTTCTTTCTTTCTTTTAATAATGATTAAGGTAAGCTTTGCACGATATCAATAGAACTATGTATAGGAATACACCTATACATATATACATACATACACACGTCTATGCATATATGCACACATATATGCATACACTCATATGTACATATATGCAATATCCTTTTCCATTCTTTCCTCTGATTTCTCATGGCTTCAGAGTAATCATTTGTAATTTTTTTAGTTTTTTTTTTTTTTTGCAAGGCAATGGGTTAAATGGCTTGCCCAAGGTCACACAACTAGGTAATTATTAAGTGTTTGAGGCCGAATTTGAATTCAGGTACTCCTGACTCCAGGGCCGGTGCTCTATCCACTGAGCTACTTAGCTGTCCCCAATCATTTGTAATTTGAATTGTTTTTCCTTCATAGTTAATGAACTTTCTACTCAGTGTTTTCAGAGTGCATTAAACACAATCCCAGTGTAAGGGAACACTTACTAAATGCTGATTGATTGACTGATTGATAAGTCCCTGAAGGAATAGCCCTTGTATCAACTACTATACTGGGTGTATGGAAGCTTCAAAAGCATGAGAAAGTCACAGAATATTAGAACTGGAATTGAATGCAGAGGTTGTCTAGGTCACTCTACATCAATTGGGATATTATGAATATTTGGAAGAAAGCAGTGGGTGTCCCATGAGAACACCACTTACACTCAGAGGTAGACAATGATTTGTTCCAAGTACCGCAAGTAGGAGAACTGAAATCTGAAACCAAGTTCCCTGACTCCACATTCAATGACCTTACCAACAAATCATATCCTTTTCATTCAAGAAGCACCATATTATAAACAAGAAAGGAGAGAAATGTAAAAACTTGAGATTAATTACAAAATATCACCATAAGTACAACATAATATCTTTAATTGAACACATAATTGTTGGCAGAATGCTGATTAAGGGAGTGATAAGAGTTGGGAATGCTTAATCAAGTAAGATACCATGAATTCTGCCTTAGAATTAGCTCCTGAATGATTTTAAAGACACAGACTGTCAGAGAGATAAAAGGATGACATTCTTGGAAAGTAGAATCATATATGGAGTATGGGTGGGGAATGGACAGGTCATGAGGTCATTTTCTCTTTTTGTTTTTTCAAGGCAATGGGGTTAAATGGCTTGCCCAAGGCCACACAGCTAGGTAATTATTAAGTATCTGAGGCCAGATCTGAACTCAGGTACCCCTGACTCCAGGGCTGGTGCTTTATCCACTGCGCCACCTAGCCACTCCTGGTCATTTTCTCTTATAGTCCACAGATTGTCTTGCTTGGAAGATGGAAGCCGAATTGGTGAGTCCTGGAAACTCTAGGAAAAGCAGCTGATGGATGGTCTTAAAATGACAAACTAAAGAAATTCAGAGTTAATATTGGTGAGCGTGGGATAAAAGAAGAGAAATCTTCAGCACATAGTAATATAACCACCATTTGTGAACTAATGGGCCAGTTTGTGATAGTTAAAATTATAGCACCCAATACAATTTCCATAGAATTTGATTGAAAAACTATGGGGAAAAGTTTTCCTGTGGGACTGTAATAGATGAAAATTCCTATTGTCTTACTAGATAAAGGAGCTATAATCTCTAATCCTTATTCACAGAGAGTCTATGTGACTTCCAGCAGCTGTGTGCAGTCCCTGAGGCCAGTGTCTAGAGATCCACAGAATGAACACACAGTCTGAAGATTGAAGATAACTCATTTTAGTAACCATATGACAACCCTGCTCAGAGATGCTAAACAGGGTTTGCTGAGTATTTTATTCCCTAGTGGAAGCATTTACTTTTCATATCCATAGAAGTTAGATGATATAAAAGAAGAAAATTACCCTAATTCTTTTGGATCTGTTATCCATTATCTCTTCGCATACCCACATGCTTTTTTTTTTTTATCAAATTACCAAATTAATGGACAAGGAAATGTATTCAGTCCTTTCACTGAAGTCCAGTTATATTAGGATATCCTGGTATATTAAAAAAATGATCATATGCTTGCCTCCCTGACCAGTGTCTCTCTTCCATGTATATTGCCATCCAATGTCTCACCTCCCTCCTTCTTTTCTCTTTTTTTTATTCCCCCTCCCACTTTTCTCATCACATACATTGACTTCCACTGTAGAAAATGACAATAAATTGTGACTGCTCCCCACTCCTTCCCCTGGTTTGGGGGCCATATAACCTCACCTGCATTTTTTTCTTAAATGTAGAGGGATTACTGCCTATTCCTAAACCTTGCCAACCAGAAATGCCAGATGTTTCCACCAGCCTGGATCCTAAATGTACAGATTGGTCAAGGGACCCATAGGTAATCTTGGATTGTGAGAGAGAGAAGTATTGGACATAAGAAGACTGCAGCTGCATTGCTACTGTTAGAATGTCCCCCACTCTGCCCTTCCTTCTTCATATTTCTCATAATATGAAGAATTTGCTTTAGAGATAACTAGATAATACATTGGTCAGAGTATTATACCTAGAGCAAGGAAGAACTAAGTTCAAGTCTTGCCTCAGATACTTAACAGTTGTTTGACTCTGGACAACCCACATAATTTGTCTGTTAGCAATTCCTCATTTATAAAAATGGGACCTTCCAGAGTTGTGGTGAGGATAAAATGAGATAGCAGTCATACAGTGCTTTGCAAACCTTAGAATGCTATATAAATCTTAGTTATCCTTATCACATTGTTCTCAGCTCCACCCTTCCTTTCCCTTACTTAGTCATGTAGGGGTAGTGATATTCATTACAGTGGATTGAGTGCTGGATTTGGAGTCAGGCAGACTTGAGTTTGAATCCTGACTCTGACACCCCTCCTAGCTGAGTGAACCTAGGCAAATCATTTAACCTTTACCTATCTCAATAGTAAAATGGGAATAATAACACCTTCCAAGGTTATTGTGAGAACCAAATGAGATAATGACAAAGATCTTTCCAAATCTTATCGCATTATAGAAATGCCATTTATTGTTATTATCATCATCAGATCCTCAGATCTGCTTTCCTTCTCCATAACTTGCAGTGTTGGAGAAATAGTGATTCTCAACAGAGATAACTAGGTGAAATAATGACTAGAGTGTTGGGTCTAAAGGCAGAAAGACTTGAATTCAAATCCTACTTAAGACTTTTATTAGCTGTCTAACCCTGGGTAAATCACTTATTCTCTAACTGTTTCACTTATAAAAAAGGGAGAATAAAACACCAATCTGTTGTGGGGATCGACAAGGATAGCAAATATAGAATACATTTCAAACCTAAACATTTTAAGTAAAATCTAGTTTATATTTTTATCTCAGTGATAAACATGTCCATTTAATATAAGTTGAACTACCTAGAACATGGTAGCATCAGGAAATCATTAGCTCAACAAAACAATCAATAGTTGTGTCTATATAATAAAATATTTCTGTAGAAGAACAGACTCAATCAATAAACTCTGTATTTATATAGTTTTTCTTATGTGCCAGACAGTCTGCTAGGGCTGGGGATACACGTATGAAAAATGAAACAATCCCTACTCACATACACACAGACAGACAGACATGTACACACATGCATGCACTCACAAACATGAAATTACATTATAACAATTACAGAAGATTGTTAATGGAACTATGAATTTCTACTGAATGCTTAAAAAAAGTATAATGAGAGGTCAGAGCCAAGATGATAGAATACAAACAGCAACCTGGCTGAACTCTTTCAAAATTTCATCCAAACAACTTAAAAGTAAATCATCAAATCAAATTTACGAATGATAGAGCTTGAGACAGTTTAGGATGTCAGCAGGAGAGTTCTTTGACATAGTAGGAGAGGTGGGACATAGGAAAAGCAGCAGTGGCAGTAGCAGCCTCGGGGCTCTCAGTCCAGAGAGGGTAAAAGGTTCAGACAACTGCTCAGAAAGAAATTACAAGGGATTGTTTGCTGGCATTTGCTATGGCTGATGTTGATTGGCAACTATATTGCCCATAAGTACTTCTCAATCACAGTTCCAGGGCAGAAAGGAGTACTTCTCATCTATCATAGGGGAGCAGAGATCCTGGTCACAATTACAATATGGAAAGGAACACTAGTGTTTGTGGTTACAGGAGATCTTGAATCCTGGTCACAGCTCCAAGGCAGAGAACACTGGCTTGGGAGGCTACTTAGGGGAAGGATTCCTTCCTGAGTGAAGTCTAGAACCAAGATGAGGAGAACAGTGACCACATCTCTCTCTGGATCACATCTTTTTGGAAGCACAAAAAACTTACAGACCCCCCAGATCTACCTCTGAAAACAATGTCACTAAAAAGCATAAAGCTTGGAACAATACTTCCCTATCTGCAGATGAAGAGATTCTAACTTTAAAATAAAGTTCAAATTCAAGAAATAACTGGGGAGGACTTTTGGGGTGGAGTCAAGATGGCAGTACAAAATTTGAAAGTTCATGGACCTTTTCCTTTAAAAACCTTAAATGAAACCTCTACACAGACCCTAAAGCTGTCTTATGGGGGGGGGGGATAAAAGGGAAATACAGACCATATAGTCTGGAATATTGGAAAGCCAATGAAAGACTTTTAGCCACAGCACAATTCTGGTCCAGGCTCAACAAACCAGCTGTGTAGAAGGTCAGGCAGGACTAGGTTGGGCTAACCTAACACAAGGAACAAACTACTAGCAAGTGAAATATAGGTAAAATCATAGACAAGTGGCAAGCTAGGGACCACACCTTGACCCCCAGATCAAAAAAGTTTAGGCTAAACTCCCTGTGCCTCAGAAGTAAAGCTCAATGATCAAAAGAGCAAGAGTAGAAAAATATTAATGTCCATAGACAGCTACTATTCTGCGAGGGTGGAGAGAAATGCCAGAATAGGAAAGTGTGTCAAAATGCCTATATGTGAAGGCTCAAAGGGGTTTTCAAGTTGTTTCAAATCCAAAAATACCTCTTGGAAGAGCTCAAAAAGAATTTTTAAAACCAAAAAAGAAAGAAGAAAAATGAAAAGAAATGAGAATCAAGTGGGAGAATTATGAAAAATTGACCAAAGCAAACTACCTTTAAAAGTAAAATTGACTTAATGTCAATGTTTCTTTTTAGAAATCAACTCCTTTAAAAATTAAAAAAAGCTAACTGGAAAAGGAATATAACTCATCTAAAAGTAAAATTAACCACTTGGAAAATGAAACACCAAAGCTAAATAAAAAAAAATAAATCCTAAAAATTTGAATTGGACAAATGAAAACTAATGACTTTAGGAGACACCAAGTTTTCATTAAATAAAATCAAAAGACTGAAAAAATGTAGAAGAAAATATAAAGTACCTCTTTGGAAAAACAGCTGACCCCAAAAATAGATACTGGAGAGACATTTTATGAATTCTTGACCTACCAAAAAACTGATCAGAAAAAGAATTTGGACAATATCATACAGGAAATTATCATGTAAAACTGCCCTAATATCCTAGGACAAGAAGATAGAATAATCCTTTAAAGAATTCACCCATCACTCCCCAAAATTCCAAAATAAAAATCTCCAAGAATTATTATAGTCATATTTCAGAATTCTTAGCTAGATAAACCATTGCAAGTTGGCACAATGAAGCAATTTAAATACCAGAGAGCCATAGGTAAAACTACACTGGAATTATCAATTTCAACTTTAAAGGACTGAAGGACATGGAATATGATATTTCAGAGGGCAAAACAGCTTGATTACAACCAAGAATCAACTGTTGTGCAAAATTCAGCCTATTCTTTCAGGGGAAAATGGATTTTCCATGAAATAAAGGACTTTAAAATTTATCTTAAAAAAAAGACCAGAACTTAACAGAAAATTGAATCTTTAAATATAAGACTCAAGAGATACATAAAATGGTAAACTGAAAGGGGAAAAAAGTAATTCAAAAAGACTAAGAAAAAAAAGTTGGTCAATAAAATTAAATGGGAAGACAATATCATAACTCTTGAGAATTGTATTTCTCTTAGACTAGTTGAAAGGAACAAATTAGGCAGAGGGTGTGTGTATTTCTATGGAGACAACCAGAAGCAGGATATATGGACAGGGCATGTTAGTACAAAATGATTATGATGTGATAATGGTTATGGCTTTTGATAATTTTACTTCTTTTAAACAGTTGAAAAGAACATGCTTTGACAGAGAATACGGGTACAAAATAGGTATAAAACAATTGAAACTTGATAATGAATTATACTGGAAAAAAGAAGGTGGAGACATTCGAGGATAATTACTACCACATGAAGAGGCAAAAAAGACTTGCTATAGTAGAGGGAAAGTAGCCTTAAGAGGGTAGGAAGGAACAGGGGAAAGGGTAGTGTGAAGCAGGCAGCAATCAAAAGCAAAATATTAATGAGGGAAAAGGAGAAAGGAGAAAGAAGAGACAAATAAGGGGAATATAGGAAGGAGAGAAAGATAAAGTTTTTTTTTTCACAAATAAAGTCAATGCAACCAAGTTTAGAAGAAATGCAGAGAGTTGGGAAACAAATTTCACAGCTTGTGTTACTGTAAGAAATGAGTGGACAGACTATGAGAAAGCCTGGAAAGACTTAAATGAAACTGATGCTGAGTGAAGAAAGTAGAACCAGGAGATCATTGTACATATTAACAGCCACTTTGTGAGATGACCAACTCTGTAGCTCCTCTTGGCACTTCAGTGATCAAGGACAATCCTGAGAGATTTGTTATGGAAAATGCCACACTCAAAGAGATCTATGAAGTCTGAATGCAGAGTATCGTATATAATTTATACTGTTTAAAATTTCTTTTTTGTTACTTCTTTCTTTCTCACCGTCTTTTCCCCCATTAGTTCTAATTCTTCTTCCCAAGTTGCCTAATATAGAAACATGTTAAATATGATTGGACACAAACAAGATAAAGAAAAGAAAGATGGACTGGAAAAATGAGCAAACAACAATAACAATTTCATCATAGAAAGCTACTACAGTAGGTGGAAGACCAGATATAAATTCAGAAGAAGATAACAATGTGAAAATAGCTACAGTCAAAGTCTCAAAGAAAAATATTTCTTGGATCCAAGACCAGCAAAAATTCCTGGAAAAGTAAAAGAAAGGTTAAAAATGGTAGAGGAAAAATTTTAAAATAATAATAATCAAGAAAATTATGAAAAGAGAATTAATATCTTGGTAAAAGAGATGCCCTGAAATTTCAAAGAAAATACTTTATAAAAAAAAAGAATTGTCTAATGATAAAAGATGCACATAAATTCACTGAAGAAAAGAAATCATAAAAAAATCAGATGAAGTTGAATGGAAAAGGAAGTTAAAAATCAGTGAAGAATAAAACTTCTTAAAAAATAGAACTGACTGGGGCAGCTAGGTGGCACAGTGGATAAAGCACTGGCCCTGGAGTCAGGAGGACCTGAGTTCAAATCTGGCCTCAGACACTTAATAATTACCCAGCTGTGTGACCTTGGGCAAATCACTTAATCCCATTGCCTTGCAAAAAGAAACAAACAAAAAAGAATTGAATAAGTAGAAAACGAGGTAAAAAACTCACTGAAGAAAATAATTCCTTAAAAATTGGAATTGGACAAGTGAATGCTAATGATACCATCAGATATCAAGAAACAATTAAGCAAAATTAAAAGATAAAAAGAATTAAGAGAAAATTTGAAATAACACACAAGAAAAATAACCAACCTGGAACATATGAGATTTAACATAAGAATTATTGGACTACTTGAAAACTATGATCAAAAAAGGAGCCTAGACATCATATTTCAAGAAATTATCAAGAAAAATTGCTTTGGTTATCTTAGAATCAGAAGACAAACTGGAAATTGAAAGAATTCAACAAATTGTCTCCTGAAAGAAATTCCAAAATTACAACTTCAAAGAATGCTATAATCAAATTCCAGACCTCTCAGTTCAAGGAGAAATCATTGCTAGTATCCAGAAAGAACCAATTCAAATATCAAGATCAGATCAGATTTAACAATTTTAAATGAAAGGAACAGAGGTCTTGACTTATGCTATTACAGAAAGCAAAGGAGTTAGGATTACAACCAAGAAGAGCCTTCTCAGCAAAACTGAGTATAATCCATCAGGGGAAAAAATGAATATTTAATGAAATTCAGAACTTTCCTACATTCTTGAGTAGAAAACGTGACATTAAAACATAAGACTCAAGAGAGGGATGAGAGGCAAATATGAAAGAGTAATCATAAAGAACTCAGTAAAGTTCAATTGTTTACATTTCTTTATGGAAAGATGCCGCTAAGAACTTTATAATTGTTAGGCTAATTAGAAAGAGTCTATATAGATAGAGGCCATGAATGTGATTCAATTATGTTAAGATCATCTCAGCAAAATGGAGTGAGGAAAATGGATGCACAGGGAAAACAGGAAAGGGTGAGGTACAATGTAAGAAATTTCCTCACATGAAAGGTGCACAAGAAAGATCTTTTTGTGGAAATGGAGGAGAAAGGACAAGTAATACTTGAACCTCTCTCTTTTCAGAATCATTCATAAAGAGAACACACACACACACACACACACACACACATACACACAAACACACACATCTTCAGTTGTGTATAGAAATCTATCTTACCCAATAGGGAAATCAGAAGAGAAAAGAATAGAAGATAAGAGGAGTGATAATAGATTGGAAAGATGAATGAAGCTATGATTAGAGGGAAACAGATTTTTGAGAAGGGAAGGATAAAAAGTGAGAGAGAGAAAGACAAATTAAAGAAAATAGAATAGAAGGAAATACATATTCAGAAATCATAACTATAAATGTGAACAGGATGAATTCATCCATAAAATGGAAGTATAGAGGAGAATGGATTAGAATCCAGATTCCAGAATAACAATAAAACAAATATAATCAGAGATTTAAAATAAAGGACTGGAATAAAATCTGTTATGTTTTAATTGAAGTAAAATAAAGGCAAGGGTAGCAATCAAAATCTCAGACAAAGAAAAGGCAAAATTAGACCTAATTAATAGAGATAATCAGGGAGAGTGCATTTTTCTGATAGCTGATAAGTTAAGAGTTTCTGATAAGTAAAGAGTTCATTTTTTAAATATATAGGATACTGAGTCAAATTTATAAAAATAAAATCCCCAAAATTAAAAGGCAGTTTTGTCATATAAAAATGCTTAAATCACTTTTTAAATGAATAAAGAAATGCAAATTAAACAACTCTGAAGTGCCACCTCATACCTATCAGAAATGACACATACTGGAGGGAATGTAAGAAAATAGGTCACCAATAAACTTTTGATGGAGATATGAACATGTCCAAACATTCTGGAGAACAATTTGTAGCTATAAAATATGCATACCCTTTGACCCAGCAATACGACTACTACTACTACTACTATTAGGTCTATATCTCAAAGAGATGTGTGAAAAAATATTTATTACACTATAGTCCTTTCTGTGGCAACAGAGATTTGGAAATTTAGGGGCTGTTCATCAATTGAGGAATGGCTAAACAAGTTTTGGCAAATGATTGTGATAGAAAACTATTGTGTTTTAAGAAATTATGAGGTAACTGGTTTCAGAAAAAAAAAACATGGTAACTCCTATTTGAACTGATACAAAGTTGAAGTGAGAAAAAACAGAAGATTATTGTGCACACCAAGGTTATTGTGGTGATCAACTATGAAAGACTTGGCTAATCTTGTCAATTCAAAAACAATTGATTCAAAGACAACTCAAGGACATTGAAAAGGGCTCTTGATGAAAAAATTGCTATCTACTTCAAGAGAGAGAACACTCTGGGTGCATATTTTTAGGTATAATTTCCTTCACTATATTTTATTTTACTTTTTTATATATGGTCAATATGGAAATATGCTTTGCATTATTTCACATGTACAATTGATAAAATTTGCTTTCTGTCACAATGGGTTGAGAAGAGTAGAGTGGAGAGGGAAAAAAATGGCAATCCAAATAAAAAAAAGGAAAGTTAAAAATAATTACATAATATGCATATATTAAAAGTGTGTAAAATTTAACAAGATAGTACAAAAGAAATTATAGGGCTTTACTTGTCTCTTTATCTTTCTGATCTCTTTTGCATATTTTTATTTATTTGGTAAGGAATTGGTTAAGTAACTTGCACAAGGTCACATAGCTAGGTAATTGTCAAGTGTCTAAGAACAGATTTAAACTCAGGTCCTTCTGATTCCAGGTCTGGTGCTCTATCCACTGGGCCACCTAGCTGCCCCTTGGGTATTTTTAAATGCTTCACTGATGTTTTTCTCTTTTTTCTCTATCGCCTTCCTTTAAATAAAACCTGATTTTCTCCATGATCATAGTAGGTTAGTTGTATTACTTTTCAAATGGAAGTTGTTCCAATTTTGAATATGACAATATTGAGCAAACTGATCAGTGTCATTCAAATAAAAGTATCTGACTTGAAGTCAAGTCTTCCTGACTTCTGAGCCAATGATCTACCTACTGTATCACTTAATATAAAAAGAAGATTACTACATAAATTACTTTAAAGATTTAATTGACCAATGAAATATTTAACAGATAACTTAAAAAAAGCTAGACAAAAAATTATTCAGAGTAACAAAAAAATCTAGGATGAAAAAAAAGTAGTGTTGGGGTAACTAGGTGGCCCAGTGGATAGAGAGCAGCCCTGGAGTCAAAAGTACCTGAGTTCATGATGCTGAGTGAGATAAGCAGAACCAGAAAAAACACTGTACACACTAACAGCAACATGGGGGTGATGATCAACCTTGATGGATTTGCTCATTCCATCAGTGCAACAATCAGGGACAATTTTGGGATATCTGCAATGGAGAATACCGTCTGTATCCAGAGAAAGAAATGTGGAGTTTGAACAAAGATCAAAGACTATTACCTTTAATTAAAAAAAAAACATTATCTTATTATGTAATTTTTCTATCTCTTATACTTCATTTTTTCCCTTAAGGATATGATTTTTCTCTCTCATCACATTCAACTTAGATCAATGTATACCATGGAAACAATGTAAAGACAGACTGCCTTCTGTGGGGGGTGGGGGAGGGAAGAAAGATTAGGGGGAAAAATTGTAAAACTCAAAATAAATTTTAAAAAAATAGTACCTTAGTTCAAATTTGGCCTCAGATATTCAATAATTGCCTAGCTGTGTGACCTTGGGAAAGTCACTTAACCCATTACCTTAAATTTAAACAAAAAGGTAGCATAACACATACTTTAGAATTTCTATTTCAATGATCCTTTACCCTAATGAGTTTAGTCCAAAGATCATTATGTGTTTTTTTTGTAATGTTATATTTCTTAAGTAACACACACACACACACACACACACACACACACACGCACACACGCACACACACAAACACAAAGTCCTCTCTCTCTCCCTTTATCTCTCTCTCTCTCTCTCTCTCTCTCTCTCTCTCTCTCTCTCTCTCTCTCTCTCTCTCTCTCCTTTCCCTAAATATTAACAAGAAGGAATAAATTTGGTTAGACAGATGTAAATGGTTTTGAGAGGGTTATTTCCTAAGGTGGCAGAGTTGGTATAAGACAATCCTCCCTAGGAGTGTGTTGGCCAATCTTTAACAACCAGTGTTCTCAAAAAAAAATACACAAGACACTATTAAGTTTAATCTGAAGTATTACAAGTTTAGACAACAGACAATGACATAAATCAAGTCGAAATTTGTAGCCTGTCAATTTCTTCTTAAACTGAAAATGTAATAATTGTTTTGCACTCCTTGGACCCAGCTCCTGTACAGTTTTCAGCTCTTCACCTGAAAAATAAGTGTCCGTGTTCTTGTCCTTCACAAAGACATATAGCATTTTGAGTATAGGTGATCAAATTTGGAGCATTTAATGCATTGTTAGTGGAGTTGTCAATTAGTCTGAGTGTTCTGGCAAACATTTTGGAATTATTAAAGAAAATGACTTAAATAACGATATCCACTGACCCTGAAATGCAACTATTAGTCATATAGTACAAAGACAGCAATGATTAACAAAAGATTTGAAAACTTTTTATAGTAGAAAAGAACTGGAAGTGAAGCAATTGCCTATTGATTGAGGAATATCTAACAAGTTGTGGGACATGGATATAACAGAATTTTACTCTACTGTAAAAAACAATGAATAGAATATCAAGATGACATTGTCCTAGAGCTAAAGCTATTGCCAATTGTATTATACTGATGAGTAGTTCAAAATTTGAGAGAAAAGATTGTACTGATGATTCGCCCATCGAGAGACAGGTTAATACCTGGTAGTTCCATTCTGTCTTCACATGGCTGATGATGTACTGTGGTACCTCACTGCTGTAGGACGAATCAAAACCCATTTAAGACCAAGAGTCTCCCACATCAGCCAGATCATCTCCTATAGTTCTTTCCCCTCTAAATCAGGTCCTGGTATGGAACAATTCTGGTAAAGGCAAGTAAGAAAGATGCCTCACTATAATAAACATGATTGTGCAACTCCTCCAAACATTTGCTTGGTTGTATGATCCTTTTTTGATATAAAAGAACTAGTAGTAGTAATAATAGTTACAGAGACATGGGCCCAAGATATATTGAAAAATGCACAATAAAGCATATAGAATAACCACAACAATATAAATGTAAAAGGGAAAAAACATAAAATAATGGCAAATAAGTGATATGACATTATAACAATCAAATTTAGTCCCCCCAAAAGAGATGAAATGTACAAAAGCAGGTGGTTATAATGTCATATTCTATTAATGTGTTCACAACTTTTTCTGAACTATTTTGTTTTATTTTATCTGAGTTATTTTATCTGAGAGTGAGTCTCTAGGAAGGGAAAGGGATGAAACACTGAAGATTTTTGGTGATAGCAGTACCCCCTTTCTATAAGCTTATGTAGTTTTACTTTAAGGGGCCTAGGAGAATATTCTTATGGTCATCACTAGAAGGAAACAAAAAGGATTGCTTGATTAGGAATCAATTTAGTTAATACTTCAGACATAAAAAAGGACCAGAAGAAGGAAAAATGGTGTTAGGGATTTTAATGGAATTCCCGTTGCCCTGGTGGAGATGCCTTTCTGACCTAGTGTTGCTGATTGCTTTGGGGATTCTGGGTGCAGGAGGGAATTTTGTTTTATTTGAATTCAATTAGGAATTGTATACTTTTAAATCTCTTTTTAAGTAAAGTTGTCTTTATTGCATTTTATAGTCCATGAGGGTCTCATTGCTTTCTAATCCTGAGTCTGAATCACTGGATTGGTCTGAAGTAGATCTGGTACAGAATACTATATCATGTTAAAAAAAAATTTAACTATAAGATATGTTATTAAAATTGTAGTTTTTCTAATCCAAAAAGTAGAATGATAAATTTTAAGAATGGAATCTATAGGGGGAAAAATGAACACTAAACAAATTTTTCAGTTGATTCTACAACAACATTTTCTCCATCTCTTTCTTTAACCTAAATAAACAACAAAATAATGAATCAGGACTTGATTTGTAAGTTTTCTGATTTCTGTGGCTAGATGCTCACACTCAAAATTTGATAGTGGGTAATAAACTGGCTTTACCACACACAGAATGTATGCCCCCTCCCCCCAATGCGATTCTCCTTTGTTGTTTGACTTACTGAAATTTTGGTTCATTGGAGACTGTGGTTACTTCGCAAGTATGGTTAGATTTAGAGCTATTTATTACTTGGTTGGTTGCAGAGTGATGAATCTGGGGCTCTTATAATTCTTAAAACTACTAAGTTTTAAAATGTTTACAACCTTTATTAGTGGGAGGGCAAATTAATGAATTTGACACAATGATAAACCCTTGAAAGAGTCAAGTCATGATGACACTGGAGACAAGAATGGGGCCTGCAAACAATTACAAAAGGATTACCATTTCTACCATCTCCCTCTTCCATGTCTTTGTATGTGTCTGTCCTCCATTCTTGAAATTCATCTTTCTTAAACTCTACCTCATACAATCTGTAACTTCTTTTAAGACTTGTCTCATGAGTCATCTCCTCCAGGAAACCTCCCCTACTCACTTTGATTGTGTGTGTGAAAGAGACAGAGAGAGACAGTCAGAGTGATAGCCAGAGAGACAGGGACACACACACACACACACACACACACACACACACACACACACACACACGGGAGAGAGAGAGAGAGAGAGAGAGAGGGGGAGAGAGAAAGAGAGAGAGAGAGAGAGAGAGAGAGAGAGAGAGAGAGAGAGAGTCAGACACAGAGACAGAGAGAGAGTCAGACACAGAGACAGAGAGAGAGAGAGTCAGACACAGAGACAGAGAGAGAAAGAGAGACAGAGAGAGGGAAGTACATAGACAAAGAGACATAAAGATAGAGAGACAGAGAGCCAAGATGTCAGAACGAGGAAAGGAATTCCCAGAAACTCATCCCCCAAATCATCAAAAACTGTCAAATTATGACTCTAGCCAAAATTTAGAGGGGCAGAACTCACAGAAAGACTGAGTGATACAATTTCTCAGTTCAAGACAATTTGGAAGATCCATGGGAAAGATCTGTTTTACTGGGACCAGGGGTTGGAAAGAGCCCTTAGAGCAGTTTGGGCCACAATACAACTGGGCCAGAGAAAACCAGGAATAGCCCAGGGGGCGCCTGGGTGTGTGTGGGGGGTGGGGGGGCTGAGTCACATGGGGCACCTGGGTCCATGGCAACAGGGTAGTTTCCAGACCTCTTGGCCCAAGGATTGCTGGTGATGACTTGAAGGTTGGTAAGAGAACTTTAATGCAACAGAGTGAGTGAGGAGTGCTGGCCAGTGCTAGCCTCAAAGCAGCCCTGCGGTAGGAACCCGCAGAGTCACCCAGCAGCTGCTTCCAGAGCTCTCAGCCCACAAACAGTAAAGGGACCTGAAGAGACTGTAAAAGTCTTTCTGCTATCCCTGGGGCAGGACTCTATTGCTTTGTCCACACTCAGATCCAGGTTGCAGTATAGGGTCCTTAGTATCAGAGAGAAGCAGGGACCCTCCACACAGCTCCAAGACAGAGGGGAGAGCTTGTGGTTATCCACAAACAAGAAAGCCTCTCATAAGACTTTGAAGGAATTGGGGTGGAGGTTACCCCCCAAAAGCTTTGGAAGTGTGATAAATCAGTCATAGGCTGAGGAAATGAGCAAATAAGAGAAAAAGAGGAACCTGATTGTAGAAAATTACTTTGATCCCATAAAGGATCAAAAGAGACACTCAGAAGATGACAAGTTGAAGCTTCTATATCCAAAGCCTCCAAGAAAAATAATTGGGTTCAGGCACATAAAAATACTTTGAAAAGTAAATAAAGGAAATAGAGCAAAAATGGGGAAGAGAAATAAGAACAATGCAGGAAAATGATGAAAACCAACTCAGCTGCTTGGTGAAGGAGGTACAAAAAATGCTGAAGAAAATAACATGTTAAAAACCAGTTTAGGTAAAATGCAAAAAGCAGTCCAAAAGGCAAATGAGGAGAAGAATGTCCTAAAAAGTAGAATTGGCCAGTTGAAAAGGAGATTAAAAAAGTTCTCTGAAGAAAATAACTCCTTCAAATGTACAATGGAGCTAAAGGAAGCCGATAACTTTGCAAAACATCAAGAAACAATAAAACAAAGCCAAAAGAACTAGGAGGAAGAGTGAAATATCTCATTGGAAAAGTAACTGAACTGGAAAAAAATCCAGAAGAGATAAATTAAAAATTATTGAGCTACCTGAAAGTCATGACCAGGAAAGGAATTTGGACTTCATTTTCCAAGAAATAATCCAGCAGAATTTCCCTGAGATCCTAGAAGCGGAGGGTAAAATAGAAATTGAGGGAATCTACTATTCATCTCCTGAAAGAGATTGCCCACCCCACCCCCCCAGGGAAAAACCTCCCAGGAATATTATACCCAACTCCAAAACTCCCAAGTCAAAGAGAAAATACTATAAACTTCCAGAAAGAAACAATTCAATTACTGTGACAATAGTCAGGATTACACAGGATTTGGTAATGTCTAAATTAAGAGGTCATAGGACTTGGAAGATGATATTCTAGAAGGCAAAATAACTTGATTTACAACTGAGAATCAGCTACCCAGCAAAACTGAACATCCTTTTCAGGAGAAAAGATGGACTTTTAATGAAACAAGAGACTTTCAAACTTACCTGTTGAAACGATCAGAGCTGAACAAAAAAAGTTTCATCTCCAAATAGAAGCATAGAGAAGGTGGACAGGAAGGACTAATTATGAGAAATTTAATGATATTTTAATGATGTGTGTACTCCTGCATGAGAAGAAGATACTGATAACTCCTATGAACCTTCTAATTTATAAGAGCAGTTAGAAGGAGCTTATATAAACAAGATACAGGAAGGAATTGAATATAATGGTATAATATAGTACAAATATAGAGACAATGGGTGATAAAAAGAATATACTGGAAGAAAGGGAAAGGAGAGGTAGAATGGGCTAAGATATTTCATGTAAAAGAGACAAGAAAAAGATTTTTGCAATGGAGTGGAAGGGAGAAGGTGAGGGGGGGATGAGTGAGCCTTCATTCTTATCAGAAATAACCCAGGGAAGAAATAACATATATACTCAATAGAGCATAGAAATCTATCTTGCTCTAGAGTAAAATGAGAGGAAAGGGATGGGAAAAGGTGGATAAGGAAGTGGAGGGGGTTGTAAGTGACAGAAGAGAGGAAAGATCATAAGGGAGGGTAAAGAGATACAACACACTTCTGAGGAGAGACAGGAAGAAAGAAAAGAGAGAACAGAATAAATGGGAGTGGGGAGAAATAGAATAGAGGGAAATATAGCTAGTAATAGCAACTGTGAGAAAAGATATTGAAGCCACTTCTCTGATGGACTTGTGATAAAAAAAGCAACTCATCCTAGAGATAGAGTGATGGAATCTGAGCACAGACTAAAGCATACTTTTTCCCTCTTACTTAATTTCTCTTGGGGTTCCTCTATCTTTTTTTGGGGGAAAGGGTTTATGTTTACTTTCACAACAAAATTATTGCAATAATATGAAAATAAATAAATAATAAATTTTTTAAAAAGATAGACAAAGAAAGATAGAAGACAAAGAGACAGAGACAGAGAGGAAGTAGAGACAGTAACAAAGAGAAAGATATATACACACAACACATATATATATAGTGAGAGAGAGAATTAAGTCATATTTTTATCAAGCATTTTGGTAAGCAATGGAAATATAAAAAAGTTAAAAATCAAGGAGTTCTCATTTCTAATGTGGGGAGACAAAACACAAACCTAGGTATCATATGTATATGCAAGATATATACAGGATAAATTGGGAATAATCTCAGAGGGAAGATACAGTGATTAAGGACATCAAGGAAAGTTTCTTGCAGAGGGGACTTGAGCCAAGCAAGTCAAGTTCTCGTGTAAAGAAAAACAATGAACAATGTCATAGGATCACAATCAGGGTCAGGCAGATAGGGAAAAACAGTGAGAGGAAAACTAGAGAGAAGAGAACGTAAAGGAAAAGAATGTGATCAACAGTACCAAAGGCTCCAGAGTAGGCAAGAAAGATAAGGATTGAGCAAAAGTCATCAGATTTGGTTATGAGGAGATCTCTGACTACTTAGGACAGAGCAAATTTGTTTGAGTGAGGACTTTGAAAGCCAGACTACAAAGAGGTAAGAGGAAGGAGAGAGAAAATCAAATGGAAACACATATTATACATGAGTTTTTTAAGAAGTTTAGCCCCAAAGAGAGGAGAAATATAACTAGAGATAAGGTGGAAAAATATACACATACATACATGCATGCATTCATACACATATATGAATAGGCTATGTATGATAAATGTATAAAGTATCTATATAAAAAGTAAAGGTATATAATTAATATTGATGTATACATGTCTATAGAGACACAGCTATATTTAATATGTTATATACTTTCAGTAAAATACAAGTTCCCTAAGGAAAGAGAAAATTTCATTTTTATTTCTAATATCTAAAACAAAACTTTGCACAAAGAAGGCACAGAATTAGGGCTTGTTGAATTGCATTACATTTTACAAATTAGCTCCTACTTATACACTGCCAGAATTTTCTTGAGGTGTGGCTCCAATGCTGATAGTCTTCTTTGTATCTTTAGTTCATGAATTCAGTGTAAAGCAAGGGCTTAATAAATGTTAAATGGTGGATCAACTGACATCTCCAAGAATTTCACCTGCAATGGTCTGGTCTCATCTCCCCAGACATACCAGGAGTACCTCGAAGGAAGGGATTATATCTTATGCTGCATTGCCAACTCCTAGAGTAAATAACAGTTTGTGAGAAATATATAAGATATCCTAATAAATATATATTGATTGATTCAAAATAAAGCCTGAAAATACTACCAAGATATGACAGAAATAAAATCTAATCCAATCTATTGAGCTTCCAGTAATATATTGATAAGAAACTGAATGGCTGATAGTCACTGTAGAACAAAGGACCAAAGGTTCTAGTTAGAGTCACTCCAATTTTGGTATTCCCCCCAAATATCCAGCAGTACAAGACCAGTTTAAATTCTGACCTTCAGATAGGAGTTACCATGGAAGACAGTGTGCCAAGATAGTATTTATTCTCTATTCAAAAATAGCTATACTCTTCAGGGCTAGCATTAAGCTAAGTCATTTGATGGCACCCAGAAAAATACAGACCAACTATCTCTTCAAGGGGAGAGAAAGAAGCTCGAGAGAGAAATTTATGAGGAAAGATTAAAATAGCTAAATGTACATAACTTGACCAAATGAAGATCATGAAGGGGGAATCTCAGCTATAAAAATAATTGATGGGTTGTGAATGCTGAGAAAATTCATTCAGAGTAGTCTTGCTGGCAATTAGAGGATGGAATTCAACTAAAACAATGATAAGGTGCTATTAGGAAAAGGTGTGTGTGTGTGTGGGGGGGGCGGGAGGGAATCCCCTGGAACAGAATCACTGGTCTTTCCTGGGGAAGGTATGAAGGAAATCCTCATACTTAGAGGTGGACAATATATATTCTAGCTCTCAGATCATTTGAATTGATGGGGAAGAGAGAAAAGCATTCTTTTGGCAGAAGATGGTCTAACATTGACTTCCTGGAATTCTCCCCTTTCTCTTTCTTGATTCACTTAATTTATATGATTCACCATAAACAGACAAAACCATGCCAGGCCAGATCCATGAGCCAGAGGCTTCTATCATATTCAACTGTCTCCAAGCTGCTCTTGGTGTGGGGATATGAACCTTGGTCATATTATGGGGCTAGAGCTCAGGTTGTATCCTAGTGAGGCAAGGTTCCAAAGGGGCTCTGTCTGTGAGCAGGAACATTGATCTCATTAAGGCTAGGTGCATAAAAATTCTCTTTAATCAAGCAACTTTATAGCTCAAATTAGCATTCTTTTAGACAAATATGAACCACAGTAGTCCATCTCTCTCTGAACTAGGTTTGGGGATCACCAACTAGAAATCTTTGACTGTTAGAAGTCACATTTAATGCATTACACAGAGTCTGTGTTTTTCTTTTTTCTTCTTTTTAATCAAGGGCATATTGCAAATATTAAATCAAATTAATTTGCCAATTGCCTTGTACTGCCTGCTGCTTAAGAAATATCCCAACCTAAAGAAAAAAAAAACTTTGGCATGTGACAAAAGAATTTTATAACTGAGACCTCAGCTGTGATCTAATTAAACAATGAGAGTTGACAAAATAGTCAGCGATGTCTGTTAATGACCTCCTGGGGCAGTTAAACATACCAAGGCAAATAATGGACTGGGAAGGTCATCTTTTTCCCTCTGATAAAGATTCTTGGAGGATCAGGAACTAACTGAATCTCTCTTCAGTTTGTGCCTGAAACACCCCAACACACACAAATCCCTGAGGCAAGATTGTGTAGTTCAAGGTTCCCCAAGTACAACTTACCCAACAACAGAGAGTAGCTATTCCCCTACATGAAGAAAACAATGCAAAATGCATCAAATGTGTTCTTAAAAATCATTTAACAGCTTACAAGTTAAATAGAAGACTGAGGCTACAAATGGCAATGAGATACTATTAGAATTTAACTTTGCAAACCAATTTACCTAATGTACACTATAACAATATAGTAATATAATGTTATTTCATCTGATCCTCATTACAAAACTGTGAAAGATGTGCTATCATAATTTCCACTCTACAGATGAAAAGAGGATGGGAAATATTAGGTGACTTGTCTAAGATCATACAGTTAGTGTCTGAGTCAGGAAGGAATCTAATGTCTAGACCTCTATGTACTATTCCATCTAGGTGTTTTCTTCTGATAACCTCTGAAAACTCCATATAGAGGTCCACAGTAAAAATACAAGTCATCATAATTAGTAATAAAAAAGAAAAGTGAATAAGTGTATAAGCACATTTATTTTGACATATAGACACAAATATATCATCTCTGTCTGACTGTCACTCTTAGTCCCTCTCTCTCTCTCTCTCTCTCTCTCTCTCTCTCTCTCTCTCTCTCTCTGCCTTTTTGTCTATCTCTTTTACTATCTCTCATCTGGGTCTTGTGTCTCTATATCTCTCTTTCACTGTCTGTCTATTTTTCTCTTTCTTTTCTCCCATAGAATCAAACCCCACTCTTGAATAGCACATGTGGAAACATCTATCCAGATGTTGAAAACACCTGTTGATCCCAGATAGTTCTCTGTAACAATTTAGGAAAACATTTACAGATAAGATTTTTAGAAACAAAATAAAACAGAGGATGAAAACTATTGAATTCAAATCAGGTTAGTTCAACCCAAATGTATTTTAATGCCCTGCTATTTGCAAGTGAGAGTGCTGGACACTGGGGATAAAGGGCAAGAAAGGAGACTTGCATTCTGAGAGGGGTTATAGAAGTATAATGAGAAATGAGGTAATTTGAGAAGGGGGCAAAAAAAACACTAGCAACTGAGAATTTGGGTGGGGGAGAAGGGCAGGAAATCGATCAAGAATTCATTAAGCTCCTGTGTGCTAGGGATTGGGGAATAATAAAACTAAAAGTAAAAATCCTAAATCTTAAAAATTTCTTGCTCTCAAAAAACTTGCATTCTATAGGAGGAGAAAGTATGTGACCAATAAGTTTATGCCAAGTTCCTTTGAGGAAAGAGTATACTAGAATTTTAAAGGGTATCCCCCTCTAAGTTCCTGCAAGGCCTAGGTACAGTTTTGACTGAATCAATGTCAAAACATATAGAGGTGGAGTTCAGAGAAAAAATTGGATTAGAATGTAGGGGAAAGATGCCTTGTGACCTTGGGCAAATAATTTAATCTCTCTCTGGACCTCAGTTTCCTCACTTGTAGAATAAGAGTGTTAGATTGGATGACCTGTAAGAACCATCTAGTTCTAGATATATGAACTGATATGAATTCACATGTACATAACATTTTTCCAGGAGAATCTAATTAATTGTTATTTTTTTTCAGTTATTTGTGTGTAACTAGGTGGCTCAATAGATGGAGTACTGGCCTTTCAGTCAGGAGGATATGAGTTCTAATATGGTCTCTGACAATTGACACTAGCTGTGTAACCTTGGGCAAATCACTTAACCTTGCATCCAGGGTCATCTTCAGTTGTCCTGATTCACATCTAGCCCCTGGACCCAGATGACTGTGGAGGAGAAAATGAGGCTGGTGACTTAGCACAGCCCCCTCACTCAAATCCAATTTACAAACTTGCCATGAAATCACTTCCAGGATAATATGGTCTTCTTCAAGAGTGAAGGACACAATCCTCATCAATGCTTCATGATATCATTTTGATGTTTTCTTGACAGAGATACAGGAATGGCTTATTTTTTTCCTTCTCCAGCTCATTTTACAGATGAGAAAACGGAGGTAAACAAGGTAAATGGATTGTCCAAGATCATATAACCAGGAAGTGTCTGAGGCCAGATTTGAATGCAGTAAAATGATTTTTCCTGACACTGGGTCCCCACACTCTTTCCACAGCTCCAAATGATATTTAATAGATGCTGGCAATTTAACTTATTGCTGAATTTTATTTTTTTGTCATTTTTTCATATTGTTTGGCACAACAAGGATATTATTTCCATCATAATCATCAACAAAAGTGCTCATTGGCTTGCAGGTACTTTACAAGGCACTGTCAAAATACAATGCTCAACCTTTTTAAATAATTAAGGCTATATTTGAGAATAGGGAGGAGGACTGGAGTGAGGAGGTTTGTTGGTTCAAACTAAACAGATTCACATGCTTAATCTGCCTCATCAGGATTTATTCACCTTCTTGTCCTCTAAAACACTGAGATTTCTTTTTAAGTTTTTAATGCAGCAAACATTATCCTACCTGCCACTTCCATTGGGATTTCTGCATCACTTAGTCTAATTATTTTGGATGCTAGATCTTGCATACTATGAACAACTTCAAAGAAAAAAGATTAGAAAGGGGGAGTTTTCAGGTATGATATCAAGGAGACAAGATAGCGTTTTCTTGGGCTATGATGGACAAATCATATGGATAATCCATTAGAATGATGGATGGTACAAATTTTAATCTAAAACATCAAATGTGGTGAATTTCTTCTAGAATGTCTTTGAAATTGCTCAGTTTTTGACTCAAATGTAATAAGTAAAGTTTAAAAGTTTTTCTTGGTGTAAAAGAAAAAAAGAGGTGGATTGGGGAGGGGATTGGGTTGGGGAGAATCTGATTACATTTGATTCTTTTCTTGACCAACACTAGTAAAATGTTGGTTCAGAACAATGATTTTAGAAAGAAATACCCAAAAATGAATCAGACTTTCTGCCTCCAGGCCATACTGCCTCTTAAGCACAGTAGATGTTTCTCTCCTAACATAGATTGGATACCAGGGACCTATGCTCTATTTTTTAGGAAACCAAATAAGCCAAGTGCAAAATATTTTTAAAGTTAAAAGAAATAGATTCTTTCTTCCATTTTTTCTTTCTATTGCATTTTTTCTCCCTCTTCTGCTCTCCTTGCTTCCATAAATAAGACTATATAATCCTGATCACAATGAAGAGATCATAAAATCCTGGATTGAGAGTTAAAAAGAACCTCAAAGGCCATACAATCCAATCCTCTCTTTTACAGATGAATAAAATGAGTACCAGTAAGGCAAGTTGTTAGTCAACAAGTGTTTGTTATGGTTGCTACTGCTGCTGCTGCACCATTTCAGTTGTATCACACACCGAGTGAAAAACAAAAGTAAGACAAAAGAAGAAAGGAGAGAGAGAAAGAGGAGAGGAGAAGGGAAGAGATAGAAGATAAAGGTAAGAAAAGAGAAGAGAGAAAAGAGAGAAGAGGAAAGGAGAGGAGGGAGGGAGGGAAAGAGAGAGAGAGAGAGAGAGAGAGAGAGAGAGAGAGAGAGAGAGAGAGAGAGAGAGAGAGAGAGATTAGACTGGAAGACAGGAGATGCATGGTCACATCCTCACTGTGACACTTTTTAGCTGAGTGATCTTAGACAAATTGATTTATTTTTTTGAGCCCCATTTTCTTCTGCTAACTTAGAAGTCTATGAAAATATGAATAGTGACCTAATGTAATCCTCTTTTTTAAAGATGGGGGAAATATTTCCAGAAAGGAGACAAAGATCTCAATTCTCAGCTTTACATAGGGGTCTGCCAATTTTAAAATGGATCTGAATTCTCACTCATGCGACTATTCCCTCCAGCAATGCAGATCACAACTTATCCTGGATGGTCTATCCTTTGTGACTCACACCCACATTCTCCCAAAAGTATGCCAAAGAGGGGCCACCCAATGTTGTAGGCACTTTCCTCACTGTTAGCATTGGAAAGAAACCAGTGTTAACACCTGGACAATTATTACCGGTTATCTCTCCTTTACACCAAATGTCTTCTTGGTTCTTACATATCTTTGATGATTATGTATACTGTGGTTC
This sequence comes from Macrotis lagotis, assembly GCF_037893015.1. Taxonomy (NCBI): domain Eukaryota; kingdom Metazoa; phylum Chordata; class Mammalia; order Peramelemorphia; family Peramelidae; genus Macrotis; species Macrotis lagotis. The sequence goes on along the minus strand of NC_133659.1, from coordinate 41,112,373 downwards.
TTTATGGGTTTTTTTTTTTGTTAGTTTGTTTGCAATGTGTTACACCTAAAAGACAATGGAAATGCTGCCAAAATTAAGGGAAAGCAGAAAGCTGGTAATAATCTTCACAACCAGGAGTTCTGATAGAGGTCTAATTTCTAAAACATATAGAGTATTGCATCAAATTTGTAAGATCACATTCCTCAATTGACAAATGGTCAAAGGATATGAACAGTTTTCAAATGAAGAAATTAAAGTTATATATAATTATATGAAAAATGTTCCAAATCATTATTGATTAGAGAAATGTAAATTAAAACAACAATGAGGTATCATTTCACACCTATAAGATTGCCCAAGATGAGAAAAAAACGTAAATGATGAAATGTTGGAGAGGCTATGGGAGGGCTGGGACATTGATGCATTGCTGATAGAGTTGTGAACAGATCCAACCTTTCTGGAGAGCAACATGGAGCTATGCCCAAAGAGCAATAAAACTGTTCAAACCCTTCGACCCAGCAATTTCAATTCTAGTTCTATATCCAGAAGAAATTATTTTAAAAAAAGGAAAAGCCTACATTTTCCAAAATATTCATAGTAGCTCTTATTGTAATGGCAAAGAATTGGAAATTGAAGGAATGTCCATCAATTGGGGAATGACTAAACAATTTAAAGTACATGAATACTATAAAATACTATTGTTCTATAAGAAACTATAAATGGTTGGACTCTAGAGAAACATGGAATGACTTGTGGAATCTGATGCTGAGTGAAGGGAGTAGAATCAAAAGAACAATGTACACAACAGCAACATTATGAGATAAACAACCTTGATAGAAGCAGCTCCTCCCAGCAGTCCAGAGAGCCAGGATAACTATATTGGGCTTTATATAAACTATATTATTCCCATCCAGAGGAAGAAAAACAAAATAAAACACACACATACACCCAACAGCAACAACCCTTTAGCATCTGATGAACACACTTTATAAAAATTATCTCATGTATCTCTTTCCCTTAATCCTAATTCCTCATACTGAAATGACTAATCTGTAAACATGTTTTTCCAAATATGTATGTACAATGCTAACCTTACTGTTCATCACTTAGGGGAGAGGGGGTGGGAAGGGAGGGTGGAAGGAAATTTTGTAACTTAAAAATATACATAATTATATAGAAGAATGTTGAAAAATTTTCATACAAATATTTGTAAAAATAAAATATGAAAAAAAGAAATAGAACTCAGAACTCAGGATTAACAATGTTTTGAGCAATGATCCCTGACAATCTGCTCACCAATTTTAATATATGCCCTAGTTGGGGTTGTGTCTCCATAAGGCTAGCAAAGTACCCAGCAGAGCAGTAAAGGGCAAAAGGGCAAATCCACAGAGATCTCTGGTTAAGTATCATAGATCTAGGATAGGGTCACTGGGACTTTATCCTTGAGTTTATTGCCAAGAGCATCTGAAGTGCTTTAGGAACATATGAACAGCAGAGATTTGCACTTACTCATTAGAAGAATGACACTTTAGAAATTATCAGATGGTTTGCTTTCCCCCCCCCCAGGTGATCTACCCCTTGGCATAACCCCTTGACATACATGTACCTTTCATACCACTTACCCCAGGGGTAACTTATTTATCTCCGGACATAAATATTCCTAGTTCCAGCCCTGCTCATACTCAGAATTCACACTCAATTTTCCAGCACTTACCATAGCTTTTTCCCCCTCCTCTTCCCTATCATACACCACCCCTCCCCACCATCATGCCATCTCAACCGAATCCCCAATCAGCAGCATCAGATTCGAATCTAGCTGACCTGGGCAAGACCCCTTGGAACCTCTGCTCCTTCCATCCAGAAAAGGAATGGGTTTCTTTTGTCCTTTTCTGCACTTGGTCGGCCTTGTCACAAATTACATTGTGGTCCCGTTCCATTTTCTGGAGTTAATGCTCAGTCTCCATCAAACAGGAGGCAGCATTTTGCCTTGGGAAAGTCAAACTTGTCTTTACTGAAAGAAATGGTAATCTTTCACATTTGACTTGGTAGTAGGAAGGGCTCCATGTGTCACTAGGACAAGTTTGAAAAATGCTAAGACTATAAGAATACGAGTCAGCCAAACTGCATCATGAGTATGCAGAACTGCAGCATCTAATTGAAATTTGCAGAGTACTTCATAAACACTTTTTTCATTTGATTCATTTCTCTGATAGTCAGCAATTATTTTAGCAAGAAAAGAATCTTGTATGGCATAAGGGAGAGGGAATTGGTCTCCATAAGTCCTGGGTCCACACTCTGCCTCTGTCACATACTGATTGGGTGACCCTAGACCAATCACTGATCCTCAGTATAATTGGTAGCTTTCTGAAAGTGGGTATTGCAGAGAAGGGGGTTGACCTAAATTGGTAGAGAGAATCCTTTCATGAAGAGTTTATGAAATGAATGAAATTGAAAGTCTCATTACCATGTGTACTCATTATTTATTTGTGAAGGAAACCTGTGATTTTATTGGTGTAGCAGCTTCTGATATGGGAAATTTTTCCACCAAAGCTATTTGTCATCTTTGGAATTTAGAATCTAATACAATTGCCCAAGAAACTAAGCTTTCACCTGGGTGGTGTAGTAGAGTCAGGAAGACCTAAGTGCAAATCCAGTCTCAGATATGACTAGCTCTACCACCTTAAGCAAGCCACTTTACCCAGTTTGCCTCAATTTCTTTATTTGTAAAATGAGCTTGAGAAGGAAATGATAAACCACTCTAATATCTTTGCCAAGAAAAATGTTAAATGGCATCAAATGAGTTCAGTTCTTTTATCTGTAAAATGGATATAATTTTACCACTTTATAAAGTGATTGTAAGGATCAATTAAGATAAAATATGTAATTTGCAAATCTTAAAGCACTATATAATTGTTCACTATTATTATCACTATTTGTACAGCAAATATGAGTCTGAATCAGGACTTGAACTCAGACCTTTTGCTTTTTGGAGAAAATAAGGGTCAAGTGATTTGCCCAGTCACACAGCTAATAAGTGTCTGAGGTCAGATTTGATCTCAGGTCCTCCTGTTTCCAGGGCTGGTGGTCTACACACTGAGCCATAGAACTGTCTTGTGAATTCACATCTTCTTAAATCCAGGGGAGATATTTGCTTCCTGGGGGGGGCTCTGATTTTCTATTGTTATGTTTTAATTTTAATCATTATTATGAGAGGTCATTATATTATGTTAAAAAAAGATGTAAACACACCTGTTATTATATAGTACAAAGTTCTCTGATTTAGGAATCAGAACCTGGATTAGGTTCTGATGATTACCACTTATCTAAACATAGGCAAGTCGTTTAACTTCTCTGGGACTTAGTTATCTCAACTGTAAGATAAAGGGCTTGGGCTAAATTTGAGAGGATAAAATAATATTTAAAACATGATGATGGGGACAGCTAGGTGGCACAGCAGATAGAGCACCAGCCCTGGAGTCAGGAGTGCCTGAGTTCAGACACTTAATCATTACTTAGCTGTGTGGCCTTGGGCAAGTCACTTAACCCCATTTGCCTTGCAAAAAAACAAACAAACCTAAAAAACCCCCATGAAGATGGGGGGAAAGTTATCTTTAACCCATCAAGCTTTTCATTTTCTGAATTTTATTAACCTTAAAAATTACTTCAACATCTCAAAAGAACCATGTTGTTATGATATAGCTTCTACCTTCATAGGCACAAATTTAAACCCCACTGTGCCTTATAGATTGTCTTTCTGAACTTTTAGTGCCAGTAATATATGTTACCTTATGACCAGCCATAAAATGATCAAGTCTTCTCACAAGCTCATGTGTCAGACAAAAGCTTTATCTACAGGCTAGGTCCATACTTAAAGTTTTTTCAGCTTGATAAGATTTATATTTCTCCAATGTAGCCTTCAATACAGGGTTCCTTCAATATCATGTGAACCAGAAGAAGACTTTCATAGTCACCATCAAGTCTAACAGGGTTAAATCTGAAAAGAAACGTATTTTGAAAGCCTACTCATAGACAGTAACTAATGATATATAATAGAAAGAGTATTAGATTTAGAGGGAGTTGCTTTCTTCAAAGAATAAATTTGAAAGTTCTATTTCCCCCTTTAAATCATGTTTCTGGATTATAATAGATCATCAAAAACTCAGAGAACATGAGTAGCAAAGGATAATAGATGTAGGCTTTGAAGGTGTCTTAGAGATTAATCCAACTCTTCTATCTTGGTTGGTTCTTGTTCTTCATTACAGAAGAAGACCAAAGAAGAGATGAGTTACAGCGTATCCATGTGTCCAATTGTGACTGATCAGACCAATGTGAGCTCTGAATGCTCTATCACAGGTCAGGCACTCATTTTCCATGTAAATACCCAGAATGGTTATTTGTTTCCTTTGAGTTGATTCCATTCTGTCCTTCTCATTGAGCACAATCCCCTCTCTGAAGAGGGCACACCATACTGGGCAGTCTTATGTCAATATCTCCAATGTTGTACAATCAATTCTAAAGTTCTTGAGAGAGACCTTCAGGGTGTCCCTGTTTCATTTCTTCTGATCCTCTTGAGTGTTTTCTCTGTATGAGTTTTCCTTAAAATAATCTTTTCGCCAAGCATACATCTGACATTTGAGCAACATGACCAACCAGTCATAGTTGCACTCTCTCTTTTAATGTTTGAATGCCTGGCAGTTCAGTTCAAGAAAGGACCTCAATGCCTGGTATCTTCTCCTGCCAGATGATCTTCAGAATCTTCCTAAAATAATTTAAATGGGAGCAATTTAGTTTCCTGATATGGCATTGGTAGACTTTCCAGGTTTCACAGGCATACAACAGTGAGGTCAGCACAATGGTTTTGTAGACTTCAGTTTTGTGATCAGTCTAATACCTCTTCGTCCCCACATTTTCTTTTGGAGCCTCCCAAATACTGAGCTAGCTCTGGGAATGCCTGTGTCAACTTCATTATCAATGTGTCCCTCCCCGGAATCCAACCCTTTTATCTTACAAATAAGGAAACAGATGAAGATGGGAAGAGTGGAGGGATTGGTCCCAGGCTACACAACTCATAAGTAATAGATCCAAGATTCCACTTTTAGTTCTGCCCATAATGCAATGTTCTTCCTAATTTTCACCATTGGCTATGCCCATGATCTTTACTCAGAGGTTAGTCTGGGTTTATCAGACATGGAGAAAGAGCTTTATTTTTTTAATTTAATTAAAAATTTTAAATTTTAATATGAATGTTTTGTCAACATCCATCCATATGCATATGTATATTTTTTAAATTACACAATTTCCTTCCACCCTCACTTCTCTTCCCCTCCCTTCATTGATGAACCATCAGGTTAACATTGTGCATATTATATACATATATATATATATATATATATATATATACAATTTATATATATGATAAACATGTTTACAGTTTAGTCATTTTTGGTATGAAGAATTAGGATTAAGGGAAAGAGATACATAAGAGATAATTGTTTTTAAAGTGATCATCAGATTCTGAAGGAATTTGTTTTTGTTTTTGTTTTGTTTTGTTTTTCTTCCCCTGGGTGGGGATAGCACTATCCATAACTGGTCTACCAGGGTTGACCTAGCTCTCTGAACTGCTGAGAGGAGCTTCTTCCATGAGGGTTGATCATCTCACAATGTTGTTATTAATGTATACATTGTTCTCTTGGTTCTGCTCCCTTCGCTCAGTATTAGATCCAGTCACTCATTCCATGCTTCTCTAGAGTCTGACCATTTATGGTTTGAGAGACACTTTTAAAGAAATTTTGGCATGATTTGGGGGAATGGGGAGAAATGGCAAAGGGAAAAAAGCAATGATAGGGAAATGGGAGCATAAACACTTCCACTGAATGCCATCTCTATACTCATCAAGACAGATTTGGAACTTGACACTTCTATTTGAGTGAAAGTAGTGACTGACTAAGCACAGTACACTGAACATAATAGGCATTTCATAAGTGACTAATAAATTTAATTAAATTTCTCACCCATCCATCTCCACTTTTTTACTTAGTGTACAACAAAGGATCTTGGTTTAGTCTCCCAATCCCCATTGCCCTTGTCAAGTCAAACCCTCCATGTAGCAGCATCTCCTCTAAGGGGTAGAGGGAAAACCTGAGCAGTTAGGTCTAGTTGTGTAAAATCATAAGCCACCATCAGTATTCTTTCCTCCATGTTAAGTTAATATCATCTAGTTAGCTGAATTTAATTAGCTTTTAGATACAACAGCTAAGGCCAGTGCTAAACCCTGACATATTGAAGAATGGACTTAGAGGTAAGAATATCAAATCTTATAATTCTCTTTCCCCTTTTATCTTATAAAGTCAATAAGATGTCAACAATCCGTCATGAACCTCAAAGAAGTCTGATTCACAGACTTTCTCTATCAAATCACCTCCTTCCTTCCCTGCTTCAAGAAAACCCCAGTTAATGTTTACCTAGCTCCTGGGGAGCAGATAGATTTCTCCAGATGTCCCAAATGAAGCCAGCAGATTGTGAGACACTAAGAGAGAGTAATTGAGACTAGGAAAATTCAACATGGCAATTAGCAACACTGGACTTTCCTACACCCTATTGAACTAAGGAAGTGAATATGTGATTGATCCCATCACCAGCAGAGTCCATGATAGATGGACTGTTAGACACAGTCATTACCTTATGGCATGAAAGGCATGAAAACTTAGAGCTTAGCTAATTGGAGAAGGAAATAAATGAAAATAAATAAGCCTTTATATAACATCTATTAAATATTTGGCACCTCATTAAGTGATTTTATAAATATTATCTGATTTGATTCTCACAATTTACTTGGGAGATAAATGATATTAATACCCCCATTTTACAGCTAAAGAAATTGAGGCAAACTGAGGTTAAATAATTTGCCTAAGGTCACATATCCAGAAAGTATCAGAATCCAGATTTGAACTCAGGGTTTTCCAACTCTAGGTCCAGCATTCTATCTGTCTAGCTACCTCTAAATTGTATATATTATCCAAGCATTGAGAATTTTTTTCATTGAACTTAAACTACAGGTTTTACTATTCTTAGATGATAGCATCATATTATAACTAAGAGAAGTATGAGATCATGTAGTCTATTCATTTTTTTTTTCAGTTGTTTAGTTGTGTTCAAGTTTTCTTGATCCCATGGACCATACTGGCCCTGGAATTTACTTCGCAAAGATACTGGAGTGGTTTGCCATTTCCTTTTTGCCATTTTACAGATGAGAAAACTGAGGCAAACAGGGTTAAGTGACTTGCAAAGGGTCACAGAGATAGCAAGCATCCAAAGCCAAATTTGATCTCAGGTCTTCATGACTCCAGAGCTGGTACTATATCTACTGATCCATCTACCTACCTCTTATTCTAATCTAGTGCCCCTCTCATTCTGTGGTTGAGGAAGCCAGAACCCAGAGAGCTTATATTGCACAGGAATAATGGTAAAACTGGAATTAGAATCCAGGTTTCTACGCCCAAATTCTAGGTTAATGTCCAGTCTTACCAGACCCTTTGCCTAAGTGACATTGAAGACAAGTAGATCCTCCTCATCGTCTTTTATTCATTCAACAACCATTTATTAAACTTCTCCTTAATGAAAGCAATATGGAGTTAATGAAATCATAGCACCCTTGCTCGAAATAATTACAATCTGGCAAGGAAAAGGGAAAAGAGGAGAAGAAGATGACACATGGGGGACAATATGGCATAAACAAAAGTATGGAGTATTATACAGTGAATAAAAATGATAATGAATAGTAGTAGCTTAATGAGGTCAGAGGAAGGAAAGGTTATTTTGTGTTTTGTAGACAGTGGCGTTTTTAATAAAGAATAAAGAAGATGGGGCAGCTAGGTGGCACAGTGGATAGAGTACCAGCCCTGGAGTCAGGAGTACCTGAGTTCAAAGCTGGCCTCAAACACTTACTAATTACCTAACTGTGTGGCCTTGGTCAAGTCACTTAACCCCATTGCCTTAAAAAAAAGAAAAAAGAAGAAAAAAGAAGACAAAGAGCAGTTAGGTGGTACAATAAATAGAGAGCTAGTCTTAGAGTCAGGAGGTCCTGAATTCAAATCCAACCTCAGACACTTATTAACTGCAACTCTGGCCAAGTCACTTGCCCCTGTTTGCCTCCCCCCCAAAAAAAACAAATAAAGAAAATAGCTATAAGAATAATTCTAATATCTCTCAACTAACATATGAAAGAGGAATTGTAGATGAGGAAGAAGGGCATTTAAATAAATATATTTTTTAAAATACTATATGCTAAGCATTGAGGTTATATTTATAAAAAGCAATACTGCCCTGGTACTCAAGAAGCTTGCATTCTAACGGAGATCACATATAGGGAAAAACTTAAAGTACAAAAGTCAAATAGAGAGCCTCTAAGGTCTTTAAGGTACAGCAGCAAACCTGCTTCTTTTGTTTCATCTTTTGGCGTTAAAAAAAATCCTATTCATTTCTAATGTTTGTCAAAGCCAAGGACTTGGATGTCAAAAATTGACTTTCTGGGGATCTTCAGTAACTGAGACTTCTGAGGATTGGGGCAGGACACAGCATCTGAAGAAGAATTTACCAGGCACCACCTCCACAAGGATTGCTGCCTTCTGTGGTGACTGAAGCAGCCTAGGTTAAGATCAAGTACAATTTAATTCTGTGAATATTTTTAAGCACTAAAATGTTCAGACAATTGAAAGTTAACAGCAAAAATTAAAATAGTTTCCTTTGTCCTCATGGAGTTTCCATACAGGAAATTAAATCCAATATGGATGAAAAGTAATTTTATGATGGCAAAGTACTAACAGCTAACAGCTTAGGAAAGTAGGTAATACTTGTGATGAAATTTGAAGGGAGCCAAGGATGATTCCTGGAGCCTGAGGAAAGAATAAGTATGTTCTAGACTTGTGGAAAGGAAATGGAATGTTGTGTATTGGGGACAAAAATTTGGTTAGTTTAGCTGAAGCAAGCATTGCATCATGGGAAATGATAAAAAATATTGCAAGTCTAATAAAAAACAAACTAGAAGATCAAGGAGTAGTTTATGTCAGATCTATGGAAAGGGATAAAACAAACTTAATAATTTTGATTACATTAAATTAAAAGGCTTTTGCACAGCAAAACCACTGTAATGAAGATCAAAAGAAATGTAGTAAATTGGGAAACAATTTTTCACAACTAGTATTACTGACAAAGGACTCACTTCTAAAATATACAGAGAACTGAGTCAAATTTTCAAAAAAAAAAAAACAAGCCATTTCCCAATTGACAAATGGTCAAAAGATATGCAAAGGCAATTTACAGATGAGGAAATCAAAGCAATCCCTAGTCATATGAAAAATTGCTCTAAATCATTACTTATTAGAGAAATGCAAATTAAAGCATCTCTGAGATGCTACCTCACACCTCTTAGATTGCCGATATGACCAGAAAGGACAATGATCAATGTTGGAAGGGATGTGGGAAATCTGGGACATTAATACATTTTTGGTGGAGGTGTGAACTAATACAACCTTTCTGGAGAGCAATTTGGAATTATGCCCAAAGGATAACAAAAATGTACATACCTTTCATCCAGCAATACCACTACTGGGTCTATACCCTGAAGAGATTATGAAAAAGGGTAAAAACATCACTTGTATAAAAATATTCATAGCACCCCTGTTTGTGGTGGCAAAGAATTGGAAATTAAGTGAATGTCCAATTGGGGAATGGCTTAAGAAACTGTGGTATATGTATGTCATGGAACATTATTGTTCTATTAGAAACGAGGAGGGATGGGAATTCAGGGAAGCCTGGACAGATTTGCATAAACTGATGCTGAGCGAGAAGAGCAGAACCAGAAAAACATTGTATACCCTAACAGCAACATGGAGGTGATGATCAACCTTGATGGACTTGCTCATTCCATCAGGGCAACAACCAGGGATTTTGGGCTATCTGCAATGGAGAATATCATCTGTATCCAGAGAAGGAATTGTGGAGTTTGAACACAGACCAAAGACTATTACCTTCAATTTAGGAAAAAAAAAAACATTATCTTATTATGTAATTTTTTTATCTCTTATACTTTATTTTTCTTCCTTAAGGATATGATTTCTCTCTCATCACATTCAACTGAGATAAATGTAAACCATAGAAACAGTGTAAAGACTAATAGAATGCCTTATGTGGGGGGTGGGGGTGGGGGGGGAGGAAGCAAGAATGGGGGAAAAATTATAAAATTCAAAATTAATAAAATCTTTCTTAAAAAGAATATTGCAAGTCTGGGAAGAGAGATTGGAGTCAGTTTATGAAGGGATTTAAATGCTAAATAAAAAAGCTTGTATTTAAGCCTAGAAAAGGAAAAAAATGAACCAAACTAAATTTAATCTTTGAATAATGATTTCCAAGTGTTTTTAATCTCTCTGCTAATTGGACATCAATTTGATAGAATTACTAATAGATGCCATAATACATTAATTGAATGAATCAATAAATGAAATAAAGATTTATTAAGTATTTATTATATACAAAATACTGTGCTAGGTACCAAAGATAAAAATGGAAAAGGAAAACAAGCTTCCTGTACTCAGGAAACTCACTTTCTAGTTGTGGGAGGTAACACATAGGACAAATTTTAGCTGAAAATCAGATGGAAAGATCCTATGTTCCTGCAGTGGCTGGGCAGATAATAATACATCTTTAATGTTATTTCAAGTTATATTTATTTCTGCTATTGAGTCATCTAATAGTGCTAAAGATTTTGGTGGTGAGAACTTTCTTTTCTGTGTAGCTGTGGCAGCTGAAGAGCAGTAGGCCGACAGCACCAGCATGGGAGACAGAATACAACTTCCTAAAACTTGATTTCTTGGCTACTGGCTATGAGAGTTGGGTTGAAGACAGGACCAATAGCTTCTTATGGTTTGCAAGTCATAAAAATGACACAAACCTTCCCCTCAAGGACTTGACATTATCTATTATATTATGATGCTGTTGACAAAAATGATCAGAAATAGCAGATTTCCGCCACTAAATGCTAAATTTATATAAACTGAAAGGAAAGTAATACTAAGGGACACAAGAATGGAATTAAAAAAATAAACCATTCTCTTCAAAAAACATTAAACATTAAGCTCAGGGTACTTTGTTAGGAATACTAGGTGGTTATGGGTATGGTATAAAAGCCATTGCTATTTGGTTCAAAATCTTTGCCTCTAGATCTTTGAACCACCAGAGAGCCCTGGGTTCAATACTGTCTTTGCCAGTTACTAGCTGGTTGACTTGCCACTTTAGTTTCATACTGATCAGCAGTCATAATAGTTACTTCATATGACTGGTGTGAAGGCTTTTCTACGCTAAAATGGATAATGAAGATGATCATGATGATGCTATGATTCCTCACCACTTCTTACAAAACCTTGTTGCAATTAACTTTTCGCCATCATACATTTTAACCTTATAAATATACCTGTGTCTTCTCAGTCCTAAATATGCCTCTCTCCGATCCTCCTAACTCACCTAGCTTTCTTTCATTGCCAAACTTCTTACATCTATCTACATTCAGGGGCTTTATTTAATTCCATTTCATCTCTTCTTTATCTTTAGAATCTGGATTATTTTTCTATCTGTAAAACTATTCTTTCAAAGATTACAAACAACCTTGGTTGTTTTTGCCAGTAACCAATTCTAATGACCTCTTCTCATTCTTCCTCATCCTTAATTCTCTCCATAGCATTTGACACCCTTCACTATTCTCTACTTCAGTATATTTTCTCCTCCATTAATTACTGACCTTATTTTCTCAATCCAAGCTGCTGTTTCTTTTCCCTCCCATAGATTCCTTACCCTCTTCCCAACCCCTGAGGTATTTGATTCAGATCCTGTCTTTGATTCTCTTTTCTTTTTTTTTAATATGATGTCTCCTTGGTCATTCTTGTTCTTTCCTACAGATTCAAATATAACCTTTATATAACCCACTTTCAAATCTCTCTCTTCAGTCCCAACCTCTTTCCTAAGACCCAGACCTGTTCCTCCAGCCACTGATAGAATGTCTTGACTTTCATGTTCCCCTAGCATCTTGGATTTAACATGATCAAGTCTGATTTTACTATATTTTCCACAAAAGTCTCTTTCCTCTTTCAGTTTGCCCATTTCTGCTAATGGCACCACATTCATCCATTTGCCTATACATATAGCATGTTCTTTTTAAACATTGCCTTCTCTTTCTGATCTAATATCATTTCAGTTAAAAATTCCTGTCCCTTACTTATTTACAATCTCTCAGACAGATTAGCTTCTCTCTAGACCCACTGTCAGCATTCCTGTCCAGATCTTCATTATGCCTCAGTCTCCCCCCTCCAGGTTTCCTACTTTTACTCTCCCTTTCACTTCCTCAACTGCAAATGACCACTTTACTGCCAGACTAACCTTCCTTATGAAGAAATATGACTATATTTCCTTTTCAAATCAAAATTCTACAATAGCGCTTAAATTGAAGAGATTCAATTTATAGCCAAAGGACTTGGTTTCAAATTCTGGTTTTTCCACTTATGAACCTGTATCCCATTGACCTAGCTATTTCTCTGCTTGAGGTTCAATTTCTTTTCAGCAAAATCTAAGGAAGTTTGAGGAATTGATGAGTTTCTATCTGGATGGAACTATTGGAGCTATCCAGCCCAACTTTCCCATTTTATTAATGAAATAAATGAGGCATAAATAGGTTTGGTGATTTCAGTAAAGTGACACAGATCATGAGTGAGAGAGCTAAGATCTGATTCAAGTTCTCTGACTCCACACCACATAGGACTCCTATAGGCACTTCAAATGGTCCCGTTTGCAAGTTTCTATTACATCTCAACATGTCCGTGGTATGGGATTCACTCTATGTTTTCTTCTAAGAGCATTCAGGCAACTACATCCCTGTCAATATTAGAAGGAACATCTTGCTCTGGTCTACTTGTGGCCCAAGATTGCATTAAATTACACACTTGTTGAATAGGCCAAGTGGTGTTTTAATCATCTGCCACTGAAAGAGCAAAGTGAAAAATTATTACACAATCTCTAAGCCCAGATATAGACTGATCAGAACACCATACACCATCTATTTAAATTCAGTAAGATTTTATTTTATAATACAGCAAAAATTTATTAAGCATTTTCTGTATACAGAGCATTATAATAAGCTAGGAAAAATAGAAATGTCTACTAAGACACAGTTCATGCCCATAGGAATCTCCCAGTTCAGTAGAAGGATGATACCAATACAGGTGATTTTCATGTACATGAACCAATATGAAATCAATAATATTTGATTCACTTCCTACTATTTGTAACTTGCTCTTAGAACCTGGGAATAAAAAGACAGAATTTAAAATAGCCCCTATTCCCAAGGAGAAAATTCTGTTGGGGAAATACAAGATAAAATAGTAAATCGACATTTATTTAGCACCTTCTATTTGTCAAGTACTGTGATACATGTTAGGAATATCAAGAAAGACAAAATATCCTTTTTAAGTATTAGTTGAATAATCTTTTAAATGAGGGAGTCAGAGGAGATGATCTATGATGGTTTCATTGCCAAGCTGAAATGTCTGTTTTCACCCTGGAGATAAGAGGGAGCCATTGAAGTCCGTTGGGAAAGAGAAAAAAATGGATACACTTGAGATTTTGGAAGATAATTTTGACTGGAGTGTGGAGGATGGATGGAGGAAGGGAGAGACTAGTAGTCTAGAGTCTAATTAGGAGGAAAGTGGTGATAAGGACCTTGTTAGTGGAGGAAAGGTGACAGATTTAAGATACATTATGGAGTTATAATCAGCAAGACTTAACAACTAATTGGATATATGAATAGATATGGGGTGAGAGAAATAAAAACTTTTGTGAGTATCAGGGAAGAAATAAATTCTTAAGAGTAAAAGTCTTTGCTGGGTCCCTACTATGTGCTTAAATATCTATATATTTATATATTATTCCATAAAAGCATATTTAAAAGTCATAAAGTTCAAAAACATGATATACATATTTTAGAAAATGTCAAAATATTCTGGAGATAAAGTGAGCATGTCTTGTAAACCAGGAATTGAAAGGTACTAGGTGAGAAGGTAAGAGGAGGCTTCCAGATCTAACTCTACCAAAATGACCTCCATAATATTGGGAATTCACTGGATCTTTGAGGAACTAAGGAATCAACACTCTAGAGGGTTGGCAGACTTGGGAGAAATCAGCTCTGAGGTCAGAGTTGAAGTTGTGAGATTGACTTCAGGGTTCCCAGGCTACCTTTGGGGGCTTATCTCCTTGATCAGAATTAAGTCAGAATTTATGTAGAAACTTCCCTAGATAAGTGAAAACCTATTAACAGTATGAAAATTGTGCTGTTCTCAGAATATCTCTGTATTTGGAGGCAGGGGACTTGATTTCAATTCCCACATGCTGCCACATCTGGAGTATGGGATCATGGACAAGTCATATATAAACTCAATTCTGAGAGAAAAGGTTTGGGTTAATAGCCCCCAGGGTCATTCTGATTCTAAATGAATGATTTAATCTTTTCTCTGGGAACTGGGATTTCAATAAGATAGGGAGCCCCATGTTGGGAACCTGTGCTAACTACCCTCACCAGCCCTGGTTCTGTGGTTGAGTCTTGGAGAGTATCTGTAATTCAGATAATCTCAAAGGTCCATCAAACTAATGGAGCAGAGGCCAGATTTGAACCTTAACCTTCCTGACTTCCAGCCCAGATCTCTCTCCACCATGTCCCAGCTGCCTCTCATGATTCCATAAAATATATATATATATATATATATATGTAATATGTATATTCCAGAATTTACAGGATGACTTCACTCCTAAAACAAACAAAAATGCTGATGTATTTGGCATATTTTTGAAAACACTAATACATTTTGTAGATAAAATGCCCCTGGCTAAATTTGTTATTTATTTATCATGGAAAACTAGATGGAAAGTCTTCTTAGTTGGGGGGATGGGGTATGTGGCATTCTTACTATAAATACTCTCTCCCCTAGTGTACTGGAGAAAGATGTCCTCTCTCTTCTACTTGTAAATGTACATTCCATACATACATAGGAACATGTTTGTCTTTAAACATGGGCTTGTATGGGTGCTGTATGGTCACATTTAGTTTCTTAGCCTGTGATTATATTTGATGAACCTGTTAGGGTCAATCATATTAAATAAATAATTTTTCTTCCTTTAAAAAACCCCCAATATTTTAGAAATCACTGAAAATAATTATGTCCTACGCTAGGGAGGCTTATTTCAAGCCTTGGCTTAGGCCCCTCAGTGGCCAGTGCTTACATTTTTCAAAATTGATTTTTTTTAGAAACATATAAATAGTGACCCTGGGGCTCCACGTGGCATTTCCTCTCACTAACAATGACACAGTATCTATGAAACATTTCCTGCTGTCACACAATTCTTCCTTCTTTCTGAATTGCTCTATGTTTAACCCCTTTCTCCTAGGAGAGATGGATCATGGTGTGGAAGTTAAAGCATTGAGGTTGAAATCAGAAAGACACAGGGTTCAAATCTTGTCTCAGAAACTTGATGACTTTGTGATTGGGCAAGTGATTTTAGCCCTCTCTACTTGTAGCAATTAAGAATTGTAGGGAGATTTAATTGAGACAACAGATATGAACAGTCTACATATCATAAAGAAATCACTTTGGTCTTTTTTTTTTTAATCAATTGGCAAGAATCCTATTAATATCCAAGAAAATGAAGATTGGAATGGGGGAAATATAGAATTATGGTTTCTAGAGTGGTCGTAGGTGTCTAATTCCCTGAATATTAATTCAACAATTAGATTCAACAAATATTTAATGAATACATGCTATGTGAAAGGCAAGATACTAAGTACTTAGAACTTAAAGGTAAAAAAAAATCAGTCACAATCCCTGCCCTCAAGCACTTTACCATCTTCTAAGACATATCCATGAATAATTTTAAGTCCAATTGGAATGTAATTAAGTTCATGAGGAACGTCAAACAGAAGTACAAATGGAAAGATAATTTTTATTTAGGATAATGGGAGACTTCAACCAGAACTGGGTCTTAGGAAGAAGAAATTATATCAACAACAATAATTATAAATTTATATAACATTCTAAAGTCTGAAAAACAAAATATTCAAATATTATTAACTCTATTTTAATAAATAAGAAAATGAAGACTACAAGTTTCAGTGACTTCTCTGTGAGAAGAGAGCTAATAAATGCCTGGAGTAGAAACAGAACACTGGCCTCTTGACTTCAGATCTGATGATCTATCTGATGTACCACACTGTCTTTCAATAAAGAAAATATATGTTGGATGTGGCAGCCCTGTGGCTGTGAAATGATATGTACAAATGTTTGGAGACAGGAGATGGCAGAACAATACTGGGAAATGATGGGTTATCCATTTAGCTGGAGCAGAGACTGAAAATAAGAATAGAAACAGAATTTGGAACTAGCCTGTGGAGGGCCTTGGATCAAAAGATCTCTGCAAATAGGACATTGCTCCTTCTCAATATATTTTAATAGTTCCTTCTTACTTTCTTGAAGTATGGGTGCCCCCTAAGGCTCTACCATTGATCTTATTCTATAGATTTGGAGAGATTTGTAGACAATGTTTGTATTCTTGTCTACCCTAATGACTTTAATTATCACACCTATGGAGAAGACTCCCAAATCTATAAATTCAGAGTTAAGGTCTGCCTTGGACTGTAATTCTTTATATCCAGCTCATTGCTAGACAGTTCTACTTGGATATTCTGATGAAGGACCATCTCTTGTGACGTGAGAAGAGTGGAAGTTATGCTAAGAGAAAGACGGAAAGTTGGACAAGAAATCAAACAGAAGGAGTTGACCATTGATAAGACTTTATTTTCCTTAGTTACCTTCACTTTCAAATGTAAAACTTTTAGAATTCTTCTGCCATACCTGGGATTCTTAAAAAACTCTTAATAGCAATTAGAATTAGACAGAGAGAGACCTAGGAAGCAGAGTGATTTCAGTAGGCTTCCCACCTCTTCTTTCGAAATTGAATAAACTTCCCTTCTCTCCACCCCAACACCAAGTTTCCTCCTGCCACCCATCCTTTGGATATCTATGCTATTCCTCTTCTCTGCTTTAAAGGTAATAAGTACCTCTCCAAATGAAGGTTCTTTTTATCCATTCTTTCCCATAATATCTTATCTTATCCAAATCAGTTTCCTTTAAAGTTTTTACTCTTTGCTTTTCAATGTGGCAGCACACTATGGGAAAACTAATCTGAGCTAAGATATTAAGACTGATAATTGGCTATTTTAGAGAGGGGACTTCTGTCTACACTGCTTGCCAAAACAAAACAATTTCTGATTGCTTGAAATTTTCTATGATGGAAAGATCTAGAAGATTCTTTTGGACCCATGGCATTTTGTGGGCCTTCTAAACCGGATCCATAAAGGAAACCTCTATTCTGTCTAATTACCCATTCAGGGCTTTCTTGTTTAATTTTTCTATTTTAAAGAATTATCATTCATTTTCTGATTAGGTAGAGTATCCCGCCTTCCCCTATTTGTAGTTTTTCTTTCAGAGAAGCTCCTGGAAGAAGAAACTTTGTGTATGAAAACTTTATCCCAAAGGAGCATGAGCCTTGCAATGCAGATGCTTTCCCTTGGAGAATGAGAATTACAATGATATCATTTATAAAGTATAAACCAGTGCATGGCTCACATCCCTGCATGTAGGCTTACCAAATAAATTCAGGGCAAATAGTACAAACAAGGGACTGCACATTCCTCAGACTCATTAGGAACTTTCAATGCACCCTGCAAAGGAGGTAATTAAATAGTGTGTGGCCCAGGCTGATACTCAGAAGGAACCAGCTGTTGAAAGGGCTCCATCTTTAGTATATAGGCATTAGAAGAGGTTCAAGCCCTAACACCTGTTCCCTGAATTTTCTGCCTGCTTCCAATTGTGAGGCTTTAAATTGTAGTCCTAGGAATCGTTGTCCTGGGGATAAATACAATTTTGGGGGTGGGGGTCAGACTGGAGCAGCTGCACAAAGGATCATTCATATACTGGAGTGATTCAGCTGTGAGAAAAGGAAAATATCACTCAGAGTAGTCAATCTAGGAGGATTGGAGAAAAGAACAGAAAAGGTCTTAGAAGAAGGGAACCCAATCAGTTCCTCTACAAGCATATATTAAGTGAATGCCATGTGCTAGATACAGAGAAAGGTAAAAATATAGTTTAAGCCTTCAAACATCTCACCTTCCAATAAGAAAAACTACATTTAAATCCTCAGATGCTAACCTGGGGAGAGTCATCCAGGGTCATGGAATAGAACTATCCACGTTGGTTTGAAGAGTTACAGAAATGATCAATCTAGGTAGACAGCTCTTTCTCATTCCTGCAGATACTGAGAGAGGTTCCAGTGGTCTCTTGATAATTATGGTCCTGATTAATTATAAATTTAGAGGTGCTCAAGGAGATAAAGTCTTTAAATAGACAGGAGAGAGGTATAAAAGAGAAAAAGGAATAAAATGGTTGAGATTCAATTTTAAAACAGAATAAAATCAGCAATAAGCCAACTACCATCCAATCTGAACATCTGTCCCATGAAGATGCTCATCTTCCAATAGTTCAAACTTCAGAACAGAGGGCACTGATAGACTGGCCAGAGTACATCTCCTGGCTCCAAGATTCCAGGATTTCTGTGACCGTGGAGGAATAGCACACTTCACCTGACTCAGTTTGGAAAGCTCTACGAAGACTTCCAGTTTCAATTGAAATACAACCTTAAAGATTCTCCTTCCTCCTTCCCTCCCTCCTTTCATCCCTCCCTCTCTCCCTTCCTTCTTTTTATCCTTCTTCTCTCTTCTTATTCTTCTTTTTCTCCTCCTCCTCTCCCTCCTCTTTCTCCTTCTCTGTCACCACTATCACCACTACCACCAAACAACAACAGCCAACAATTTCCTCTGATTTTCATCGGCTTTAGACATGGTTTGTGATATTCCTAAGCATGCCTTGATATCACTATTATAAATAGATCTGAATGCATTAACTACTAAAACATAAAATACCATCAAGTGAGCTAATGCCAATAAGAGAACTCTACAAAGACTTCTAGCTTCAATTAAAATAAAATCCTAAAGGTTCTCCTTCCTTCCTTCTTTCTTTTCTTCTTCCCTCCTCCTTGTTCTTTTTATCCTCCTCATTCTCCTCCTCCTCCTCCTCTTTCTTCTTCCTTGTCACCACTACCCCCACCACCAAATAGCAACAAAACAACAAATTTTTCTCTGATTTTTATTGGTTTTGGAGATGGTTTTTGATATTTCTAAGCATGCCTTGATATTACTGTTATAAATAGAGCTGAATCCGTTAACTACTAAAACATAAAATGCCATCAAGTGAACTAAATTTAAAACATATTGGTGAGACTGTATTGAAGGAAGGGAAGAGGAGAGGCGAGGAGAGGAAGAGAGGGGAGGAGAGGAGAGAAAAAAGAAGGAAAAAGGGAATAAAAGGGGAAAAGAAGGAAAAAGGAAAGGGGGAAGGAAAAGAAAAGGGAGAAAATGTATAAATGAGAAAGGAAAGAAAGGAGAAAAGGTGAACGTTGAAAGGAGATGGTAGAAAAGGAGAAAAAAAGAAAGGAAAGAGGAAAGGAAAAAAGGAAAAAGTAATAAAGGGAAAAGGAGGAACAGGAAAAGAGGACCAAGAAAAGAGGAACCAGAAAAGAGAAATGGCAGGAAAGTAACAAGAAAGGGAAAGGAAAGGAAAAGGAAAAGGGAAAAGGAAAGGAGAGGAGAAAGGGGAAAAGGGAAAGGAAAAAAAAGAAAAAATGAAAAAGGAGAGAGAGAAAAAGAAAGAAGTAGAAAGAAAAGGAAAGTGAATAAAAAAGGAAAGAAAAATAAAAGAAAGGAAAATACAACTAACTGGCACAAATCTTACGAAAATGAGGATCTATTGACTTGTTTCCAGTTGTCAGAGCAACAATTTGGAACAAGGAATAGATCAGTGGGCTCAGAATGAGGAAAATGTGAATTCAAATGTGACTTCAGGCATTTTCTAGTTTTTAGTGACCCTAAGCTAATAACTCAAGGCGCTTAATAACTCAATCTCTGGCTATCTCACTTTCCTCAATTCTAAAATGCTAATAATAGTACCTACTATTTCTGAGGGTCAAATGAGATACTATTGTAAAGCACTTAACATAGTACTTGGCATTGTATTCATGTTGTTACTATTATTGGTAGTAGTAGTAGTAGTAGGAGTAGGAGTAGTAGTAGTAGTAGCAGCAGCAGCAGCAGTAGTGGCAGTAATGGCAGTGGAGGTACTGACAGTTCCATTTTGTTTGTTATTATAAATCCATTGATTTTTCCTTTAGTGTAGAGTTAGATAATGTTGATATAATCGGTGAAATTTCCCATTTTGTTTCATTTGGACATTTGGAGCCCCTTGAGTTGCCTTAGTTCCTAGAAAACAACTGGGCATGTTTTCTCTTAACATGTTAAAGCATATTAATCATATTAAAAACCCTGTTTTCTGGGCAAGGCTCAGACAAATGTGAAAATGTCTTCAGAATTTCCAACCCCTAGTGCCGTTCTTGTCTTTTAGATATCTCTGACCCTTTCTTAGCTATCAGTCCCCTCAATGAACAATCAGTTGCCAAATCTCAATAATTTGACCTCTATAATATCTCTCATATCTGTCATTTTCTTTCCACTTGCACCACCTCTACTTGAGTTTAGACTTCTTAGCTAGATTATTTTAAGTTCTGTCTCATTGGACCTCTGGTCTCTCTCTCCTCCACACATCTGTCAAATGGATCTTCCTAGAATGTAGATAGAATCAGTTCACCAGGGGCACCTCAATCTACTGAAAATTCTTCAGTGTTCTCTTAATACGTTTAGAACCAAATATAATAGCCTCAGGCTGACATTTAAAGCTATTCATATTTTGGCTTCCTTCTTATCTTTCCAGTTTTTAATGCATATTAATCCCCTTATAAGCTCTCTGTACCAATCAAACTGGCCAACTGGTCAGTTGTTATGAATGATAGTTGCATTGCCTAACTTCCAACCTTGGCAAAAGTGGTCCTCTTGTCTGGTCCTCTGCCTTGTAGAATCCCCAAAGTGCACAGTATTTGTTCCCTTTTGAAATTGTATATATGTGTATGCTTACAAGATTGTTTGGTTATGTGCATATGTGTGTGTGTGTGTGTGTGTGTGTGTGTGTGTGTGTGTGTGCATACTTCTCCCTGTGAATCAGAAAAATCAGTTCCTAAAATTCAGAAACTATTTGTCACTGGGAGTTAGGCAAAATGTGTAGAGTTCTGGACTTGGCTTCAGGAAGATCTGAGTTCAAATCCTTCCTTAAGCATTTACTAGAGGGTCAACCTAGGGTAAGTCTTTTAGCTCCTCTGTGCCTCAGTTTCCTCATCTGTAAAATGGAGCTACTAATAATAATAGCACTCCCTCCCAGATTTGTTGTGATGAGCAAATGAGATGTCACACAGAAAGAGCTTTGCAAACTTTGGAGCACTATTATTAAAGCTATTATTATTAACTATTATTCGTTGTGACAATGTCGCCTTATGCTTAGGGCAAATCATCTGTAGCAAATTACAGTTCAGGAGGACAATAGTAACTCCCCCACGCAAAGTTGGCAACTTGGCAGAGACTCTTCTACATCACAAGAGCTGAAGGGAAGTTGCTTTGTTCATTAAACTGACCTACACGAGCTGTTATTGCTATTTGGCTCTGAATTATTACAAATCGGTAGCAAAATTTAACACCCCTCTAACTTGGAGTTCTTCTGTACTTTAAGATAAAAACAGCCTCCTCTTGGTGCTAGTTAGAAAACACATGTGAGCGAACCAGCACTCAGCTTCCAGTGATAACCTTGTTAGGGCTCCATATAACGGCATGTAACCACTCAGCATGACATCCTTTTCCATCTCTCTTTATGAATAATTTTGTTATACCTCATCCATTTTCGAGTGCTCTTTATTACAGCATGCTCCTCCATTTATTAGACTTCCCATCAGAGAATTCTTCTTCTTGTTATCCTTAATAGCACCATGTACTGCCCTCTTTTGACTGTAAGCTTGGTACTGTTCAAAGCACATTTATTAGTTTATAACCCTTACATTTTAAATTCCTGCCAAGAACTTTCTAGGTGGAAATCAAGCTTGTATTAAATATTCAGACTCCAAAACCCAACAGCAACAACACATAAACAAAGGCAAACAATAACCAAAAACAAAAAGCAACTCCCCCCGCAATGTCTCTTTGTTAGAATCAGGTTAAGGCTTTTCTTTAGCAAAGAAATAATTTCCCCCCTCCTTTCCCCAGCCTGAAAAAAACTCATGAGCTAAAACAACTTCTTTCCCTCAAACTGTTTATTCCCTCTACCTCTCAGAAACTGGCATCTTTGAGATGTTCTCCCAGCTCCTGATCCCTCATCAATTTGGGCAGGAGATGTGGCTTGGCTTTCATTATTTTCCTCAATGACTAAACTTCACACCTGTACTTGTGAAGGGCAGAACAGTCCTCACTAGTTCCAGGCTGAGATGACGTCTCACCAGTCTCCCCCTGAAACCTCTCCCCATTTGAAGTTGGCCAGATTAGACAAGGGCTGTTTGACATGGGGAAATTGTCTCTTGTGGCTCCACTCTAATATCTCCTTTGAAACGCAGACCATTAATATTCAGAGATCAACTGGAAAACAGAGTACAGCGTGTCCCTTTGTTGTTTAATTACCTGTATCTGAGCTTGTAGAAATTGGTTTTCCTGAGGGACAAAGCATTAAGCCTTAGTCCATCCTCTGTTCTTCAAAGAAGAACGGGTAATCAGGGCTCTGAGAGGGAGAAAGAAGGTGGAGGCTGGGGAGGGGGGGAATGTAGTCTGGAAGGAGGGAGGAGAAGAAGAGAATGGGAGGGAGAGAGCAATGCTTCTGCCTGGCCATTAGTGCCATTTATAAAAGCATTCAGCAATGGAATTCACAGAATGTATTGCGTATTAGCATAAAGCTATAAAAAGCTTTAGATGTTTTTCCCCTCTCAAGTGGATGCACTCCTTCTCAAAACAATAGCATTCGTGGTTACAAGGAGATAAAAGGACAGCCAAGCCAAATTTCTCATCATTTTGGTGTTCCCAGAATCCTCTTCTAACAGAAGCCCATTTCCATGTATTCTAATGCAATGAGAGAGCCAGCTAGCCCCAAAGACATACATGGATCTAGGGGCCTAAAAATAGCAAGAAAGCACAGGGGAAATCCACCGGGCCTCACTCAGAATTAGGATTAAAGTCATTTCCCATCGATATATATGTTTGTTCACTACTAAGTCCAGCAGATTTGATTCCATATTAAGTAGTTATCAAAGGACTTTCAAAGATTAGTCCCTGGAGAGACAGACAGTCAGATGGGACACATACAACTAAACTAAGTTATCTATCCAGCCTTTAGAAATAGGACAGGAAATTGTGTTCCACTGATGAAAGAAGGGATTGTTGATTTGGGCCAAGTCAGTCATTACTTGCTCTGTTTCCCCAAGCTCTGTTATCACTCACTCTCATCCTTACCCTTTCCTCTGGAACCATGGTCTCTATTTCTCATTGAGCCCTGAGGAATTTTTTCTTGCCCTTCCTGCTGCTCTCCCAGGTTGGGTCATTATTAGGACAGTATATTATTTACTCTCCTCTGAGCTTCCTGGTCTACTAAATTTTCTGCCATTTATATTTCTGTTTTCGGCCTAGAAATAGAGGTCATCTTTGTGGGATCTCAGTATTCAGAAATCAGAGGAACCTGAAATTTGAACCTAAACTGGTGGGATTATTTTTAGTCCAGGCTCCAGGCTGGCAAAGTATTTAAAAAAATTTTTTTTATTCATTCATAAAAGCAGCAAATACTACCCCCATCCCTCACCCATCTGCTTCCTGGCATTGAGTTCTCCACAACTGCATCCGCATGTACTGATTGCAGATTTAACTCCACATTGGTCAACACAAGGGCTGTTTCCTACTTGTCTTTTTCAAAGAAAGTGACTGATGTATAAAAAGGAAGGGTGGAGGTCAACACAGCACAACAGACTCAGTAGTCTACATAGTACATGCTAATAACAGGACCAAGATAGGATTTTGATGAGAGCTTATTTAAAAGAAAAATAAGAACAAAAGAATGACATAAAGTATTTGAACAACCTAGTGGGTGGAAAGGTTCAAGCAATTCCTAATTTTGACACCTGCTGTTTGGATAATAATGGATAAGTCCCTATCTTTTTGAGTCTTCGTTTGGTCATCTAAAAATTGGGAATAATAGCTTGTGCACTACCTACCCCATCAAGTTGCCATTAATGAACTACTTTGAAAAATTTCCTAGGCCTGGAAAAGTATTTTTAGTGTGAGCTCCTTAACAGGTCCAGAATGAAGGCTGGGATAAGAGGATTTCCTGCTCTGTTTTCAGCTTCTGGAAGAATCAGGCAAAGATGAAAAGACCTAATAAAGAACAGGGATCGAACAAATTAAGGAAAATTGTGTATATTCCCTTTGGCTGAGACCAGTAAAGGACTGAAGAGGAGAGCTATCCAATGGCATAGAAGGTCAAAGAGATAGCAAGTAGAATCAGAAACTGTGAAACCAGGGATGTGGAACCTAGACTAGTTAAATGAACCACCTTGTTTAAAAAAATGTCTGACTTAAACAGAGCAAGGATCTAGGGAATTCAGGACGATATTATATATTTCTTTGAGCTGAGAACAGTAAATGACTGAAGTGGAGAGTTCTCCAATGGCATAGACAGCCAGAGAGATAGCAAGTAGAGTTAGAAGCTGTGAAACCAGGGATGTGGAGTGTAGACTCAAAAGGAGGACAAATGGACCACCTTGTTAAAAAAACCAAACAAAACAAATCCAACCCTATAGTACAGATGGTTTTATTTTAGATACAATTGTACTTGGAACAGGGAAAGTCAACTGGGGCCCGGAGGGGGGCAAAAACTGGAAACAGAAGGCAGAAGAAGAGTTAGACTTATAAAGGCCAACATTAAACAGATTTCAGCACCTCATCCCAACCAGTTCCATACCTTGAGCTGGAAATGCCCATTGATTGCTTTTTTGATGACAATTGGTTTTGGCATAACACAAACTGCCTGGGTGCTCAGAAAAGGGCTCCAAGGTGCACAGGAGAGTGTCCTGCCTGGATAAGCCCAACAGGCTCTTCTGACACCTTGAAAGATGTGTTCAATATGGGGCTCTCCAGATGCATATTAGAGAACTCTGACCTCTTGTATAAACATATGTTAGTAGCTTTTATTAAAAAACAAAGTGCCTTTTTCTATTCCTTTTAGGCAGTAAAATGTTTATCCATAACAGCAGTATTATCTTATATCCTTTAATAAATAATATTAGAACATATACATATGCACAAATATTTTTACCATTCTTTTAATCATTAAAATATTAGATATGAAAAGGGTCTTAAAGTAAAGGTGAGTTTCCAGGAGCTAGTATGACTAGAATCCATGGATTCCATTCAAGTGTCTTTCCAAAAGTACCTCCCATTGATGGGTTACTTTCTATGAGTGATGTATGAGTGTTCAGGGAAGAGTAGTACCTCTGCTGTGAGGGCTTATTGAACCCTTTTCAGGGTTGCTTATCTATCTTTGGTGTCCACCTGTACTTAACTCTCCTGTAGCTTCAACAAGCAATGTACAATGTCCAATGGCTACATGCCAGTAATCCATCTTCGCAGATGAACTAAACCCGACTGAGTGGGTCTAATGGACCTGCAATCCATTGGTGAGTTAGGGGAGTACCCCAAGCATGTGAAGACCCAGTGAAATAGGCAGATAAGAGCAATTCATTCCTGAATTGAAGCAGGCTCTGTGGACCTTGTAAATTTTGGTCAGACATCAAACAACATCATGATCATCTACTACTTCCTGGGTCATTGGCCTTAGTCCTGACATTTCACTTGCCTCTGAACTTTGATGACTCTACAAAACATAATGACAATTTTGTGTATCTCTGTCTCACTTAAATCCAATTAATGCATGAGTCAAAGTATCATTCCTTGATGTCACTGGTACTCTGGAAATGAAGAACAAATAACAGTTTCTAAGAAATTTTGTTGATACTGGGTTATTGCTTTTTTTTTAATGTGTGTATAAGTTTCCCTTCAAGGATTCAAAATTATTCTTAAAGTTTATCCAAAAAGACCCTGGCAAAGATCTGATATTCATATGGCCACTGTGCCTGAGAAGTTTTCCAAACATATTTTTTAATCTCTCACTCTTCTCTTCCCTATGTAGTTGGGTTGTTTGGATAGCCTAGAAAGCCAAATAAAAGCAGACAGCAGTAATACATACCTACTTTAAGAATTGTATGGAATTTCAGACTTAGACAATGGCCATCAAGTCCAAAAGTATGGATGAAATGGTCAAAGATTTCCTCTATAACATGTCTTTAAGATGCCAACACTTTAAGTTCTCCAACAACAGAGACTCCTCTTCCCCCTGAAAAGAACTATTTTGTTTTTAACATCTCTCTAATTGCTAAAAAAGTGAATAGAGTGACTGACCTGAAGTCAGAAAGACTCCTTTTCCTGAGTTCAAATTGGGTCTCGGACACTAGTAGTGTGACCCTGGGCAAGACATTTAACTCTAATTGCCTCAGTTGCTCATCTATAAAGAAATGAGCTGGAGAGGGAAATGGCAAGCCACTCCAGTATTTTTTTTTAAGAAAACCCCAAACGTGATCATGAAGAGTCAGGCATGATTGAATTGACTCAACTAAAACAGCAAATTGCTAGGAATTTTTCTCTTAGATTGAACTTTAATCCATTTCTCTACAAATTTTCCCCCATAATTCCCACTTGTGTTCCCTAGGGACAAATAAAAAGGCATAATCCCTTTTCAGTCAGTCAATTAACAATAATTATTAAATGCCTACTATGTCTTTCTGAAGTTCTGCCACTTTTTGTTAGCATCCTGGTCATTCAAGTCCATAGACCAATGCAATTTTATAAAATAAAAGTTCTTAACTAAGCTATTATAGAAATTACGTCACAGAAGACCTAAACCTAGAGATTCTGACAAAGTATCTCCCTTGTAATCATTGAGGATAGAAAGGACCATTGCAAAAAAGGAAAAAAAAAATAGTCATCTTCATTCTGGAACTCATTCAGGTACAGGGCACTTCTCTTGGCATCTGTAGTGATTTGAGTCCAAGGGAATTTGAAATGGCTGTGCTGAGACTTATTGATGAAGTTGTTAGAAGTCAAACTTCCTTCATTGATTTCCTCTCCAGAAGTATTTTCATGCTACCTGAAGCAAAAACCCAACTGGAAATAGGTCATTTTCTGAATGGTCAGTGCATCCCTCATAATCCCTTTCAGCTCTATTATCCTATCAGTTACTGTGTCCTGTTATATGTGTTCTACTCAACACTAAGGTGTTCAAGAAAACTCAAGAAAACTGACCCCATCTGTATGTACTTGTTGTTTAATTGTGAATTTCTGGGATCCCATTTGGGTTTTCTTGGCAAAGATACTGGAGAGCTTTGCTATTTCCTTCTTCAAATTATTTTGCAGGTGAGGAACTGAGGCAAACAGAGTTGAGTGACTTGTCTAGAGTCACACAGTTAAGTGTCTGAAGTCAGATTTGAACTTTTGAAGATGAGTCTTTTTTATTTTTTTTTGGCTGTTTTATTAAATAACCATTTTATAAAGAAAGACTAGTACAGTGACTTCTTTGGGAGGCAGGGAAAGGGGAATATGGAATTAGTGGCTATATCACATCAGTTCCTCTAAGTCTCATCTTGATTGCAAGGCAGTACACTAAACACAACACAAATTTGAATAGGGTTTGTTTTAAGTATAACACCCTAGCTCCTGTCCACCCTTTTCACACCACGACTTTAATATGTCCATGGGCTAGAGTCCCCATCCAAGTAGGTAACATATGGTTTCCACTTCCAACATAAGTGCCCCCTCTCCTACCCCCACTAACCTATTTAGAATAAATCTGCTTTTGGGAGAGGTCAAAAAATAATCATGATCAATAATAAAATGGGTAAGGAGGAAGTGACACAGACAGAAGAAAAATATGTGGATTCAACTCCATAAAAATGCTTTTGGAGAGGGAGATTCCCGAGGGCCTCATGGAACTTCAAGTTCTACAACAGATAGAGGGATAAGCTAAGGAAGGATTTCCAGGAGCACATTTCAAAAAATTCTGAGCATAATAACGATAATACTGCTGTCTCCTGCCCTGGAGAAATCCCTGGGTACTAAGACTGGAATCTCATAGTAGAACCATATTGACTATGGCTATCTCCAAATTCAGTCAGAGAGTGCTCTCTAGGGTGTTGTAGTTATCCTTAAAACTCTTCAGCTCTAGGAAGTGCTTAGCTCTTTTACTCTTCTGGCTGGAGGGCAGATAAGTGACTTGGATAGTTGTTGGGGAGGAAACTTCAGGAGACTGTGTTAGATCCTTAGCTGCTGACTGGTGCTGCCGCTGGGAACTTCCACCTCGAGCTTTGACAGCAGCAGCTAGTTCACTCAGTGCTTCCTGATAGTGTAGATATTCAGTCTGGCCAAAGACACCAGTTCCATATCGAGCTGTTTCATAACCATCTAGCAAGGTATCAATGAGAGCTTTGCGGACACCCTTGGGGGTACTTGTGTTTCGAAGCTCCAACAGATAGGAGCGGAAATTCTTGCCCATCAGAGAATGAGGATGCCGGCCTTCTGAATGGAATGGTATCTCAGAGGCATGAATGGCATCCAATGCTTTCATTCTGTACAAGTAGTTGTAGCAATGTTGATTTCCTGGTGTCTCCAGCTGCAAAAGTCCTCTTCAAGTCCTCTTCTGCATCGTCCTCTTCAAGAAGCTGGGGTTCATACTTTACATCCTGGACCTTGGATAGTCGGATGTCAATCTCTTCCTTCAGATCCTTGGGAGCATTGTGTCCCACAGGGACATGAGGACCTCTTTGAGACTTCATAACAAAGCACATGATCTGCCTCTTCACAAAAATGAACAGCAGCACAAATACCAAGCTCCCATAGGCCATCACCAGCACCACGTTCACCCCGGACAGCCAGTTGCTGCTGGACGCCAGGGTCTCCCTCCAGCTTCGTTAGCTCGGGCTCCTTAGCAGCAACGGCCCTAGGGCTCCAGGACCGGCCCTGGCCATTTCCCTATGGGGGAAGCCAAAGCCGGGTCCTGTCGGAACACATGGTGGCCTGGGAGAGCCGAAGAGTCTTTCTTGACACCATCCCAATGCTCTATTACTGTATCACTGGGCGACTCACCCTGCTATGGAGTCTGTCCTTAGTGGAAGTTGGAAGTTTGCTAATGTAAACAACAAGTCGAGGGGACAGCTGCCTCTTTATTCCAGAGAATCATTGAACATCCAAGCATCATGGAAGCCCCTTTGCAGTGCACACCACCCAGTTAAAACCTACTTTCCTTCAGGCTGTTGAAGATCAAGGGCAAACATAAGGTTTTTCTTGCCTTCAAGGAGCTTTTACCTTTTTCTCTATCTCCAGAGCTTAGCAAAGTGTTGGCACAGTGTAGGTCCTCAGTATATGTTTATTGACTGTCCATTAGAAGGATTTTAAGATTTAGATTTGTAATATTATGAATCAAAGTAAATAGTAGCTTATGCAGAATAATTTCAAAAGGAGAGAGCTGTAACTGGAAAGAACCTGGTAAATGTGTGTTGATGGTTGTTCCATTTATTCATTAATTGGGAAAAGATGTCAGCACCTTGCGTGTAGACTCCAGTATATGAGAGGGAGGGTTTGCTATAAAGAAAAGCCAATTTTGTCAAAGACTAGAACAGTGTTTCTCAAATGTTTTGCAGTGTTCCAGTCCTTCAGTTTAAACAAAACTTTGGCAAACTTATAGTTGAAGCCTATAAAATTATTTTAATGTCAAATGTCTAACAGCAAAAGACATAAATAATCTGAAAGTGGTTGAAGGATCCTTGTATATGTCCAGTGTATATACCTGTTGTTTCCTCCAGTAAAATAAAATTCTGTTATTAGTTCTCTTTCCAAAGATGATTAGGGAAAAAGCAAAGGAATCTACATGTTCTAAAATCCTTATAACAGCAAAGGACTGGAAATTGCCAGGTATTGACTGAACAAGATGTGGTATATGATGGTAATGGAATACTACTACTATGGTACAAGAAGTGTTGAGCTTAAAATGATCTTAGAAAAACATGGAAATACTTGCATGGAAAAATGATGAGTGAAATGAGCAGAATCAAGAGAAAATTATTTACAGTAACAACAAAATTGTTTTAAGAAATATTGAGTGAATTTTGACTATTATAAATGTGCAAATTATCCAAATTATCTATAAACATTTAAAAAAGATATCTCCATTCAGAAGAACTGATAAATAAAAGTATGTATAGAATAATTTTACATATATAAACATATTTGTGTCTAATGTAGCTATCTCTAAGGTGGGGTGATAGGGAAGAAAAAGGAAAAGAGGAAGTTTACATGATATTTTTGCTGCATATTTTAAAGGAGTGCTAAGTTATACATTGATCTGCAATTTCATGTACAATTGTCTTTTTATTATTCTGTACGCTAAAACTGTTTTTATTCCATAAATTAAAAAATAAAATAAATTTAAAAAACAAATGGCAGATGTCCTTCTTTCTATTCCCTAATTCTTAGTGCAGTGCTTAACATAGAGTTAGTTAAAAGCCAGTTAGTGAATAAACACTTCTGATAGATCAATTGGAACAGAATTTGAGAAACAGTGGGTTAAAAGATAAATATTCCTTTCCCCACATACAGGCTCCATATGGCTGAGCACTGCTATTGTTTGGAAAGTTGTGACAAGAAACATCTAGACATTGAAGCAATTACTATGACTCTATAGGTCCAGAAATCATTTGCTATTTCTGTACAAAAATGGAGAAAAAAATGAAGACCCTACTTGTTCAAGGTTTGTAGTGGGGGGAAAGGCACGGTTCATGATAGATAACTTCTCAGGACAAAGCAAGACCATAGTTTGTCTGGCTAGCAGGTTTAATGTGAAGTCAAGTAACAGTGCAAGAGTGAAGCAGTTGTCTTTTATTCTGAAAGTCTAAAGAAATCACTAATAGTTCTATAAGAAAATGTTCAGGAATGGGACAAGAAAAGTTTGTAGAAATTTGAGAGGTCTGGTCTTTCACTCCAGGTTATCGAAGCAACCTGTAGAGAATATAAATGGTCCTTTTTGGTCTTATCTAGCTCTCTTTGAAAAAGCCCTCAGAAAGAAATATATTCTTTTATTTACTAATTCATTTATCTATTTAGCTAATTAGGTCTATTTTTATTGTTCTTAGATTTCATTTTAAATGACCTCGCAAATATGATATGAGAGAATGTTTCTGGAAATGGGATGGGGGTTCAAGTCTCATTGGTAAAACTTCTTGTATGGTGTTGGGCAAATTCCTTAGCCTTGATGGTGCTGTCACATAATTTCTCTCAGACTCTGTTCTTCTATAAATTAAGAACAAGGATATCCAACTTGTGTCTGACAGACTTGTCATGAAGCTCAAATATGTAAAAATACTCCGTAAACTTTAAAATATTATATAAATGTCAGTTATTCATGTTATTATTAATATTAAGTAGAAATTATTCAAAGCAGCAAATTAAAAATATCAGTGTTCCCCTAATGACCAATAATGAATCAATAATCCACTTTTCTTAGTATATGGATTTTCTTATTCCCTTCAAGGAAATAAAGCAAGATAGATTTCCATTTGAATGGCCCCTTGCTGATGTTAGTTTTAACATAAATATCTGAATCATTTCTCTGCTTCAACCATTCATAACTCTCAGGATACTAGATATAATATCTACATCAGAGCAATTAGCATTTTTCATGAATAAAACATGTTGCCAAAAATCTCTTAGTTCTACTAGTCCCCCCAACCCCATAGCTAGTCAGTTCAGTTACCAAGATAATTGGAGGGTCCTTTATTCTTTTCAGGTAATTATACTTTCCATCAGCCGATTGGGTCCAGTTCCACTCTTGGGAACCATATGCTCCACCAGAATAAGTTGATCAGCTGAAATCTAATCATCATGTCGATTTTATCAGTTTTAATACCCAACAGTTCAACTCCCTCAATTACCTCCTCTCTCTTATTGGAAGGTAGAGCGCTAAACTCCTCCCCAAAACCTGTTAAAGAGGTCCCAGATGTTTTGTCGTTGATGTTAAGTAGTTCCAATCCTCTGACTCTCTCTGATACCATTTGGTGTTTTCTCCATGCTTTGCCATTTCCAGCTCATTTTATAGATGAGGAAACTGAAGAAAAAAGGTTAAGTGACTTGTTCAGGATCCCACTGTCTGAGGCTAGATGTGAACTCAAGAAGATGAGTCTCCTGATTCCAGACATGGTGCTCTATTCAGTGAACCAGCTAGCTGCCCACTACGTTTGTCAGTTTTCCAAATAACTCCACAGAGCATCATGGCAACTGGATGAATGCTCTTTTTATTACCACCTTCTCCTTTCAACTTCCTTTTGTGTATCATCTGATCCCATGAGATTGTAAACTTTTTGAGAGAAAGGATCGTCTTTCTTATTAACTTTTCTTTTTCTTTTTTTTAAATTTAATTTTATTTCTCTTGTGCTCCCAGTACTGAGACTGCATCTGGTACATTATAGGTCCTTAATATACATGAATTGAATTGAAATTCTCCTGAAAAGCATCGGTAATCTTCAATTAAGCAGCCACCACCTTAGTTCAGTCCTCATCACCTTTCACCTGAATTATTACAGTAGTTTCCTAACTAGTCTCATTTTAGTCCTATCTCTGAGCTGCACATAATTGAAAAAATAATCTTCATGGGAAAAAAACAAACAAAAAAAATACCATATCTGATTTTGACACTTCCCTGCTTACGCCACTTTGGGAGTCTGTCTGTTGCCTCTAGAAGAAAATGGAAACTCCTCTGATTTTCATCCTGCAGAGTCTGGCAGTAGGCAAACTTTATAGATTTCTTTCATACCACTCTTCAACACCCACCATTCTAGCCAAACCAGCTTCCTTATTATTCCCATAACTAGAATTCCATCTCTGCCTTTGCTTCCAGACTGTTGGCCATGCTTAGAAAATACTCCCTGCTCATCACTACTGCTTAGAATCCATAGGTTCAATCAAGCCTCAACTCAAGAATAAGCATTCATGGAGAGAATTTTCCTGGTTTTCTGAGTTTTTAATTATTCCTTTTTCTCTCCAATTATCTTGCATTTATTTCTCAACTTACATATGATATCTCCCAGGAGGACGTAAGCTTTCCCAGGGCAGTCACTATTTGGATTTTTTTGTCTGTATCCCTGGGACCTAACCTAGTATAAATAGTTATTGTTTTATGTAAATTCACATGCCTACCAGATATTACTTAAAGAATTCTTAAAGGTATGAGAAGACATAACAGAAACATGTATGAATAGAAGTCAGGGAAAAATATGCCTGTGGTTCTTTTTGTGATTTTTGTGGCTTTGACAAAGATAGAGTATTTGAAAAAATGAGTATCAAGATTGTAAAATTAGTATAAGAATTGAAGCTAGAAGTGGGTGAGAATGATGTAGGGGAGTTGATTGAGTCTCATGGAGAAGAATTGTTGAATGAGAATCTGATTGAGTAGCTAGCTGTAAAGATTGCAGAAAAAGAAATGGAAGCTTCAGAATTCAAGGTCAAACCAAAAAGGCTCACAACAAAACAGTTTGCAGAAGTATTTAATCATTCGAGTGGATTTTTTTCCCCTTATAGTGAAAAGATGGATCCAAATACTTTAAGATTTTTAAAAATTCAAAGACTAGTTGAGGATAATATTGCTTGCTAACATCAGATATATCAAGGGAAAAAAGAGACCCACTGTTCAAATATCTCTCAGTAGTTTCATTTTAAAAAGTTGCACAGTCAACCCCCAGTGATAAAGGTTTGGTGCAAATAGTGGGGAAGGGGCAATAGTCTGCGCACTTCTTTTAACTTGACTGTATGTCATTGTGCATCCTTCATCACTAACTTTACCTTTCATTTTATCATTCTGTTTATTTACATGGTATTGCATTGAATGTCTTCATTTTAGTATATTTATGATTTATGTAGGGTATTATTTTTTGTGGGGTTTTGTTATATAGGCTAAGTGAAGCTGGTATGTAGGGGCAAATTTGCATTACTTAAAAAATCAATTTGCATTGAGATAAGCAGAATGGTCCATTTATGTAAAACACTAATTATCTAAACCTTCTAGAACAAATTTCTAACAAGTACTTGTGGAATTGAACTAATGTCAGTAAGACAATATGAGAAAGACACAGAATAGAAGGTAGGAGAGCAATGGGGTAAGAGAGAGAGAATAGCTATTAAGATTTTTCAGTCTGGGGCAGGCTTGTAGTCTAGTGGATAGAGCACTCACTGGCCCTGGAGTCAGGACCTGAGTTCAAATATGACCTCAGACACTTAAAACCCTTGTGATCTTGGGCAAGTCACTGAACCCCATTGCCATAAATTAAAAAAAATCAGTCTTTTAACATTAAACCTTCCATTGACATCTTTGAGCATAGTCCCTTTTGTGTGACCCTAAACACTGACAGAAGAGATTGCCTGTGTCCTATAATTTGGAGGCTAGCTAAATGACATGATGCATAGATTACTGACTTCAATTCAGGAAGACCTGAGTTCAAACCCTACCTCTTATCTTTACTGGTTGTGTGATCATGGGCAAACCACTTGAGCTCTTCATTTGTAAAATGGAGTTAAAAACAGGACTGACTCCCCAGGATTATTGTGAAGATCCAATGAGACAGAATATGTAATCACTTTGCAGACCTTAAAGCTCTATAGGGATTCTATTATTATTATTAAATATTTTCCACTGGAGTAGAGTAGTTCCTAAAATTCCCACTAATCCTTGTTTTAAAAATAAAGTATTGAAGGAGTTTGTTGAGATACAAATGTATTTTCTGAGATGAAAAATACACTTCACATAAATTAGATTATCTTCTGTCACCTAGCTAGGTTTAAAGAGGGAATGGATCAGAGGAGAAATAAAACATTATAGAAGAAGAGAGAGAAACTGACCTATGTCCATGATGCTAGAGTGAAGGACACTGGAAATTTTGGGGGGCAATGTAAGGACACTAGGACTCTGAGAATTAAGAGGGATCTATCTATCTATCTATCTATCTATCTATCTATCTAGAGAGAGAGAGAGAGAGAGCGCAAAAAATTGCATACTTTTTCTTCAAAATTTGGCTCTGGAATGGCTCCATAGCCAAGTGACATGTGGAACACATAAACACATACTTTATGCATCTTGACTCAAACTAATTGAAAGATTTATAAGATAAACTGGATCAGACAGTAGGGTTTTTTCCTTATTGTTGTTCCTTCATATTTCTGATTTAATAGTTATGGATTTGAAGCTAAATGGGTTCAATCACTGAGGTTCACACAAAGGTGAACCCCCTACAAAGGATTCCTCCACACAAAGTCCCCCTACAAGGGACTCATGTAGTAGCATCATGAAAATCATTCAATGACTGTCCATCTTTAAGTATTGTCACTAAGAGGTAGCTTCAACTTTTTTTGTGAAGTCAACCATAATTGTTTCCAAATTTGTAATGCCTCTGAAACTTCTGATCTTATGGAA
This sequence comes from Macrotis lagotis, assembly GCF_037893015.1. Taxonomy (NCBI): domain Eukaryota; kingdom Metazoa; phylum Chordata; class Mammalia; order Peramelemorphia; family Peramelidae; genus Macrotis; species Macrotis lagotis. The sequence goes on along the minus strand of NC_133659.1, from coordinate 41,076,731 downwards.
AGTGATTCTAAGAATAAAATTTGCTTCACCTTCAAGTTAATACAAAACAAAATATACTTTACCAAGACTGCAATAACATAGCACATATGTATCCTCCAATAGTCCAGTGGGTCCAAGATCTCATCAATTAAGCAATGTACCACGATAATACAGATCATAACCCAACACATGGGCTCATGTTCTGCAACATGGCAACCAATGAGATGAATCTGACATGTTGGTCTCCATGCTACTAGATTTGCATTTTATCTGATGTTCCCATTGAAGATAAGCTGTTATGCTATGAAATCCTTAGCATTATGTCCCATAAATATGTTATTTTACTGTCTAATTTTTCTTTTCCCTTCTTTTCTTGGAAACCAATGTCACATAATTTTTAGCATGATGTTTTCAGCCATGTTATCAAATGGCTTCACTGAGGATGAACATGACCTCAAAGCCATCTACCACACTGGTGGCAATTTCTTCAACTTTGAAAGGGCTACAAGCCAAGACCAAGGTGGAAGGAGTATTGGTACATAATCTCCTGTTTGCAGATGATTGTGCCCCCAATGCAGCCTCTGAAGATGAGATGCAATAAAGTATGGATCAATTCTTGGCTGCTTGTGCTAATTTAAGACTGACACCAAATTGATGGTCTACAGAGTCATTGTGCTGACCTCATTGCTATATTCCTGTGAAACATGGACAGTCTACCAGTGCTATGTCAGGAAACTGGATCACTTCCATTTAAATTGTCTTTGGAAGATTCTGAAGATAACACTGGTTGAGACCACTCAACACCAAGAAAATCCAGGTGCTCCATCAGCCAGCACTACATCATTCATATGTGGAACCATTGATTACAGCAAATGAAGAAGTTTTGAGGACTGTGGATAAATTCACTTACCTTGGCAGGGTTTTTTCCCAAGGAGGTACACATTGACAATGACATGCATTGCCAGAGCTAGATCAGTATTTGGGAGGTTCCAAAAGAAAGTGTGGGAGAGGGGAAGCTAGGTGGTGTAATGGATAGAGAACAGGTCCTGGAGTCAAGAGGAGCTGAGTTCAAATATGAACTCAGCTACTTAATAATTGCCTAGCTGTGTGACCTTGGGCAAGTCAATTAACCCTGTTGTCTTAAATAAATTAAATTTTTTTCTAAAAGTATGGGAGAGAAGAGATATTAGTATAATTACCAATTTGAAGGTCTACAGAGCCATTGTTTTGACTTCATTGCTTATGCCTGTGAAACCTGGTCAGTCTACCAGCTCCATATCAGGAAATTGAATCACTTCCATTTAAATTATTTTAAGAAGATTCTAACAATCACCTGGCAGGAGAAGATACCAGACATTGAGGTCCCTTTCTCAAGTTAAACTGCCTAGCATTCCAACATAACTACAGAAAGTGCAACTGTGATGGGCTGGACACACTGTTAGAATGCCAGACATACACTTGCCAAAAAAACTATTTCATGGAGAACTCACACAGGGCAAATGCTCACAAGGGGGTCATTGAAGAAGTATAGGATTGTTTGTACAGCATGGGAGACACTGGCACAAGATGGCCCACCATGGCATTCTCTCATTAGTAAGGGTGCTGCACTTTATGAAGAAGGCAGAATTGAAGCAGCCCAAAGGAAAAGTGACATCCATAAGTTTAGAGTACCCATCCCAGGTGTTCACATGGACTATTTGTGTCTAATTTGTAGCAGAGCATCCCAAGTTTATATTGATCTGAACAACCACGGTCAGACTCACTGCACTTTGTCTCAAAAGTAGAGATGTCATGTTGTTCTTCTTTGACAAAGAACAAGAACCAGTCAATGTTACATCATCTCACTTTGTAGGTATGCTTATTTTGTATCCCAAAAAGCCTGGACATCCTCCTAGTGATGTTTTCCTATGCTGTAATATCATATTATAATAATAGAATTAAGCAGAGAGTGTAGCATCTAACTCACCCTGAGAAGTCCAATGTCAATATCAATGAATGAAGGCGTTCAATGAAGTATTCAGCTAATACTTGGAAGAAGAACCAAGGTTTATTGTAACCCCAGGACTAATTACGCAATCAATGTCTTCTCTTTCAGGTACTGAAATTTGGCAGTGTCCAGTAACATTCATGTCCTCTTCGCCCTCACCTCTACTATGAAGATGGGCAAATAGGGATTTTATAATAGAGATATGTATTATTGCAGAATTTACTACCAAACCGAGACCTTGCATGCCACACTAAATTTTTATGACAGTTATAAACACCTAAAAATCTAAGTCTATCATGGGACTGCTTATAAATCCTAATCATAACTCTCCTTCCAAGCAGCTTCATAAAAGAGTCTAGTGGCTAAAGTCGAGGATCCCCATACAGTAGAATTGGGTTTTGTTCCTAGCTTTATTTTTGATTCACTTCCCCCACACTTAGTATGGTACTGAGGAAGGGAGGGAAGTGGTCAAAGAAAATGGATGACTCTTCTTTTTTAACTTTCAATTTTCTGATCTATAAAATGGTATTGAATTAGAATTTCCATTGTATTTAATCCCTTCAGGAACTGGGAGATGACAAATGTGATTTTGGAATCTTTGTCATCTGAATGTTACTATCAGAGGTCTTCCCCCATTTTGTTTTGCTTTGCCTCTTTCAAGAGTCTGAAATCCTATAAACATATTAAATATTAATGAATTTATAAGACCAAATTAGACACAGAATGCCTATAAAGTAATGAGACTGAATCCACCATAATCTCATCAGTTGATAATCATTTTCATATTTTTTCTTCAAAGGGATAATTACATCAATGAATTAGCATAGAATTAACTCAACAAACTTATTAAGTATTTAGCTTAGTTTCGGTTATAATAAGAGAGAAATGAATCAGTGTCTGCCTTCAAGGAGCTGATGGTTTCTTGGGACTGGGGAATGGGTTTAACTTTTACAGAAACACAAAGTATATCTACATAAATAATATGCAGTAATACAGGAAGAAAATAGCAACTGGGGAGGGGTTGGAGGTCAGAGAAAATCTCATGTAAGGGGTAACACCCAAGACATCATAAAGGTGAGGAGAGAGAAATTGTAAGCTTGATGGACTTTGTGTAAAGGTATGAAGAAAAAGGGAATCTGAATATCACAAAATTCCTTTTTTTGAAGGATCATTCCTAAAGCACTCTAGAAAGCTGGTTAGTTAACTTATTTAACTTATTTTCAAAAGTCAACATATGAGATTTCTCAAATTATCAACATGTTCAAAGTCCTACTCAGTAAATTGTTATCATGCATCTCTGTGACTCTTGATGAACTAATGAAATGGATGGCATTTATCCATTTGTTAATGGAAACAAAAGCTCCGGCTGCAAGAGATCCATCCCATCATGTATAACTTTGTGAAATTCTTTAACTCCTTAGACCTTGATTTATCTAGCAGAAAAACAAGGAGCCTGAATAAGGTGAAGTTGAAAGCCTTATCTACATCTATAATTACATGATTTGATGATTTGCTATGAAGCATTTAGATATAAAAGAAAAGTAAATTCTTGGTCTCAGTCATCTCTTAATCCATTCAGTACTCCCAACTTCCATTTATTTCCCCATGGCTGGTTTGTTAATGTTTTCACCCTAGAATATACCAAATGTTGACCTACACACACACAGACACACACACACACACACACACACACACACACACACACACACACACATTTTCTTTATTTTTCTCATTACTAAGATACCAGGAAACAAAATTCACTCTTTCCCTTCAGCCATCATTCTTGAACTTCCCAACCATGTGGATGGAAAGGCGGTAGGAAACATTCCTTTTAAAGCTTTGATTTGCCTCATCCACAAAACTTTGATTTGCTGCCACAGGCAGGAGCTGACAGATGAGGGGGGAGGGAACCATGTCCCCCAAGCAAAATGGATCCATCCATTGGTTTTTCTGACTCTTGGGAGAAATTGGCTGTATATCCTGGACTGCCTAATGTTAAGAAAATTTATCTTGGTAAAGACTCAGGAAAATGAATGTTTTTATATTACCCAAAGTAAAAATATTGGTCAACGTGAAATTAAAAAGTGAAAATAATACTCCCCCTTGTCAAAAATCCCAGTCTTCTACACCCACTGCATCTTTTCAACTTCTAAAACAAATAATATGCATTTATGTGTTTTTTCTATTAACATTTTATTGGTATTTATAATGTCATACAGAAAAAGACTCTTAAGAGAAAAAATATACAAGTTATAACAACATACCATAGTGCTTAGTAAAGTTTGAGATTGCAAAGGATACCCATTCCTGCCTTGCTAGCTTCACTTACCAAGTGAGACGTTGACAACAGAAGCAGAATGGGATATAAAGAAAAGTTCTTTATACTTCCTATTTTCCATCAGACCATTCACAGCAACTTCAATCAAAATAGTTTTCTAGGCTACTAATTTAAGAAAGAAGGGAAAAGAAAAAAAAACTTTTACATCAGTAGCTACAAACAACTCCCACTGTAGAGAAAGCATTATGGGACTACTAGAATGGAGACTAAACATCATAGTGGTTCCACAGGTTTTAGCAAGCAATACTGTACCACAGAACATCATCCAGGAGACCAAAGAAAAACTAGAAGTTTTCATTGAAACACACAGAATCCCAAATCTAGAGCCTGAAGGTACCACAGAAGTCATCCAGCCTAGTTTCTTCATTAGAAATGGGGAATGTGAATCACAAGAGGTCAGGAAACTTGTTCAAGTCACATGGGAAAGTGTCAGAAAAAGAGTTTGGGGCCATTTGTTCCAAAAATTTTCATTGGTGAGTAGAACATGTATATTTGCCTTGTAAAGTGTCTTAGAATGCTTGAAAGCTTTTCATAATTTCCCCAATATTATCTTGTCTTTTTCAGTTCTGGGTTTAATTCAATAACTGGCCAAACCTAGACATAAATCTCTCTCTCTCTCTCTCTCTCTCTCTCTCTCTCTCTCTCTATATATATATATATATATATATATATATATATATATATATGTGTGTGTGTGTGTGTGTGTGTGTGTGCATATATTAATATATACATGTATAGCCATGTGTTTGTGTGCCTACATTTATATAAATATATATATATATTTATACATAATATTATACTTCTATTCACTGTACTATATATCTATAGGTACAAATTCACATATATTTATTGGGGGTGTACATTATGTGTATAGATATCTATATCTATATCTATATCTATATCTATATCTATATCTATATCTATATCCATATCTATATCCATATCCATATCCATATCTATTTCTATTTCTATATCTATATCTATATCTATATCTATCTATATCATCTATATCCATATCCATATCCATATCTATATCCATATCCATGTCCATGTCCATGTCCATGTCCATGTCTATCTATATCTATATCTATATCTATATCTATATCTATATCTATATCTATATCTATATCTATATCTATATCCATATCCATATCCATATCCATATCCATATCTATATCCATATCCATATCCATATCTATTTCTATATCTATATCTATATCTATATCTATATCTATATCTATATCTATATCTATATCTATATCTATATCTATATCTATCTATATCATCTATATCCATATCCATATCCATATCCATGTCCATGTCCATGTCTATATCTATCTATATCTATATCTATATCTATATCTATATCTATATCTATATCTATATCTATATCTATGTCTACGTCTACGTCTACGTCTACGTCTACGTCTACGTCTACGTCTACGTCTACGTCTATATCTATATACATATACATATACATATACACATACACATACACATACATATACATATACATATACATATACATATACATATACATATACATATACATATACATATATGTTTGTACACATTTAATCAATGGATTAGAACATATGTCAAAAGATAGACAATGTCATCATCTTTCAACAACTTCACCTTCTCCTACTGCTGGGAGCTCTTCAAATCTAGTCAGATTCATGTCTATCTTGATTTTATACCACCCACTGATAATGCTGCCATCTTTTCCAATCAACTGCCAAAAATTTATTGAATTCTATTAGGAGGTTGCCTCAACAACAGAAATAGAAAAAACTAAATTGATGAAATTAGCAAATGAATATAAAAAAACCATCTAAGAGCTAAGTATGTTAGATATACTGTGCTAAGTAGAAGATATCTTTAGAGAAAGAGGTGAGTTGGAACTAACTCTAACTGGCTCTTTGAAAGTTGATTGTCAACTTCTGGCCAAGATGGCAGGGAGAAGTGAGACACTGTCTTAAGTTCTCCTGGTTTTCCCTAAGAACTAACATGAACCAAGTTTCTTAACAGAATTTGGATCCACAAAACCCAGAGAAGAACCAAGAAGAACATCTACCAACAAGGTCTGTGTCAGGGGAGCATGGGCAAGCTGGCAGCAGAGAGCAGAGAGCCAGTGTGGAAGCAGCAGAGTGAGACATGGGGATTAACCTGAGAATAGCAGTGGAAGTGTCTTCTGTGTGCACAGCAGCTGCAGGGAGATCTCCAGCTGTGAGGCAAGAGAACTTCACCTCTGGGGCTAGACATCAATGGAGTCAGCTCAGCCATGAACCCCCATGTTTTCAATGAAGTCCATGCATTTCCAATTGAATCCCCCCATCCCCATTCCTATGGGAGAAAGTGACTCTTCCCAAAATAAACACAATAAGCCCTCCCACTCCTCCAGGCTCAGGTCTGGGTGGCAGATCAAATACAAGTGTACAAGTGCAAAAAGAAAATAATTTTCTCAAAACTACAATTGGGCAAATGGAAAACTCATTCAAAATTAGAATTGATTGATTAGAAAAAGAGTTGCAAAAGGTAAATGAAAAGAATTATTTTCTAAAATAAAAATTGGAATCTGCAAAAACTAATGACTGAGAGACAACAAAAATCTGTTAAACAAAGCAAAACAGTGGGAAAAAATAGAAGAAAATGTAAAATATCTTATTGGCAAAACAACTAGCCTGGAAAATAGATCCATAGAGACAATTTAAGAATCATTGGGGTTCCTGAAAACATTGAAGAGAAAAACCACCTGGAATCTATACTTCAGGATGTAGTGAAGGAGACTTGCCCTGATATATGGAAGCAGAGGGCAAAATAGTTATTGAGAGAATGCATTGATTTCCTTCTGAAAGGGAAGCCAAAATGAAAACACCAAGGAATATTGTGGCCATACTCCAGAACCATTAGATAAAAGAGAAAATCCTGCAAGTAACCAGAAAGAAACAATTTAAATACCAAGGAGTCACAGTAAGGATTCCACAAGAACAGTCTGCATCAACATCAAGGGATCGAAGGGCCAGGAATGTGATATTTCAGAGAACAAGTGTGTTTGGAATGCAAACAAAAATTCACTGTCTAGCAAAACTGAGTCTTCTCTTCCAAGGGAAAAGATGAATATTTAATGAAATAAGAGACTTTCAAGTTATCCTGATGAAAATAGCAGAGTTAATCAGAAAATTTGAACTTCAAACAGGAAACTCAAGAGATAAATGAAAACATTAAGAAAAGGGAAAAGAAAAAAATCTGATAAAATAAGATGAAACTGGCTATATATCCTCACCTGGAAAAAAAAGATTCTCATAACTCGTGAGAATTGCAACTCTGTTAGAGAGAATATACTAAGCCAAAAGGAATGGACACTCATGAATTGTCCATGACTCTGATAGAACAATTTAAAAATATTATCTCTTTAAAAGGTGGGGGGAGAGTAAAGAGATGGCAGGATGGAGGAGACTGAATGGGGTAAATTACATCACATGAAAAAGTGCAAAGGACCTATCACAATAGAAGGAAAGAGAGGAGGAGGTGAGAACCAACTGAATCTTACTCTCATCAGATTGACTTAAAGAAGGACTAAACACACACACACACACACACACACACACATTCAGTTAAGAAACTTATACTACCATTTAAGGATTAAGAGGGTAAAGGGGAAGGGGGGAAGAAGAACTGACAGGAGGAAATGAAAGAAGAAGGGGCAAGGGGGAAAAGGGAAAGAAAGGGGAGCAGAGTTGGATATAATGGAGCAAACACACTGAAGGAAGTGGAATTCAGAAGCAAAATACTGGGAAATAGGATTAAAGTGAAAAAGGAGAAAAATACAGAGGAAAATAGCATGGAAGGCAATAAAGAGTTAGCAATTCTAACTTTGAATATGAATGGGATGAACTCTTCTATAAAACATAAGCAGATAGCAGGGTAGATTAAAAAACCAGAATCCTACAATATGCTGCTTACAAGAAACTCATTTGAAGCAGAAATATACATACAGAGTAAATGTAAAAGTTTGGAGCAGAATATATTATGCTTCAGCTGAAGTGAAAAAGGTAGGGGTAGCAATGCTTATCTCAGATAAAGCAGCTGCAAAAATAGATCTCATTAAAAGTGATAAGGAAGGAAACTATATCCTCCTAAAAGGTACTATGGACAATGAAGCTATTTCAATACTAAATATATATTTACCAAGTGGTAAAACATCCAGATTCTTAGAAGAGAAGCTGAATAAGTTACAGAATTCATAGGCAGCAAAATTCTACTGGTGAGAGACCTCAACCTCCTTCTCTCAGAATTAGATAACTCTAATAAAATAAACAAGAAGAAAGTTAAGTAGGTAAATAGAATGTTAGAAAACCCAGACATGATAGGCCTTTGGAGAAAATTGAACTGGGATAGAGGAATATACATTTTTTTCTGCAGAACATGGCACATATACATAAATTGGTCATATACTAGAGCATAAAAAACTCATAATCAAATGCAGAAAGGAAGAAATAATGAATATTTCCTTTTCAGACCATAATGCAATAAAAATCACATGCTATGGAGAGACAGACCTAAAACTAATTGGAAACTAAATAATCTCATTTTAAAGAATAAGTGGATCAAACAACAAATTATAGATAAAATTAATGATTTCATCCTAGGCAACGTCAATAGCAAGACAACATACCAAAACTTATAGCAAACAGCTAAAGCAGCTGTTAGGGGATACATTAGATCTCTAAATGCTTACATGAATAAAATAGAGAAAGAGGAAATCAATGAACTAAGCATGCAACTAAAAAAATAAAGAACAAATTAAAAATTCAATTAAATATGAAATTCTAAATTCTAAAAAATAATATTAATATATTATATTATTAATATATTAATCAGTAATGAATAGCCATAATTATTTTTAAATATTAAAGTATTAATATATTATAATATTGATGTGAAATATTAATATTATAAAAATAATATCAGAAGCAAGAAAACTATTGTACTAATAAATAAAACCAAGAGTCGGTTATATTGAAAAATCATTAAAATAGATCTTTGGTTAATTTGATTATAAAAAACAGAATACCAAATTACTATTGAAGATGAAAAGGTGAACTCATCACCAAACGAGGAGGAAATTAAATTAATAATTCATAACTATTTTGTCCCACTGTATGCCAAGAAATTTGATAATCTAAGTAAAAGGGATGAATATTCACAAAAATATAAGTTGTCCATGTTAAATGAAGAGGAAATTAAATACTTAATGCCATCTCAGAAAAAGAAATTCAACAAGTCATCAATGAACTCCCTAAAAAAAAATCTCCCGGGTCAGATGGATTCACTAGTTAATTCTATCAAACATTTAAATAACAATTGGTTCCAATTCTATATAGACTCTTTGAAAAACAGCTGAAGATGAAACTCTGTCTAATTCCTTCCATGACACCAATATGATGCTGATGCATAAACCAGGAAGAGTCAAAACAGAGAAAGAAAATTATAGACCACTTTCCCTAATGAATATGGATGCAAAAATCTTAAATCTTAGCAAAATCTTAGCAAAATCTTAAATCTTAGCAAAATCTTAGCAAAAATCTTAGCAAAGCAATTACAGCAAGTTACACTAGGATAAAACATTATGACCAAGCAGGATTTTTTTTCTGGGAATGTAGCGTTGGTTCAATATTAGGAAAACTGTCATTATAATTGACCATAGCAATAACAAACCCAACATAAATCATATGATTATCTCATTAGCTGCTGAAAAAGCATTTGACAAAATACAGCACCCATTCCTAAGAAAAACACTAGAGAGCATAGTGAAAAATGGATTGTTCCTTAAAATGATAAGTAGTATCTATCTGAAACCATCAATAAGCATTATATGCAATGGAGATAAGCTAGAGGAATCCCCAATAAGATCAGGGGTAAAACAAGAATACCCGTTATCACTACTACTATTCAATATTGTATTAGAAATGCTAGTTTCTGCAACAAGAAAAGAAAGAAATTGAAGGAATTGGGAAGGAAGAAACCAAACTCTTAGTCTTTGTAGATGACATGATGGTATACCTAGAGAACCCTAAAAAATCATCTAAAAAACTACTGGAAACAATAACTTTAGCAAAGTTGCAGGATATAAAATAAACCCACAAAATCCTCAGCATTTCTATATATTACTAGCAAGATACAGCAGCAAGAGCTAGAAAGAGAAATCCCATTTAAAATAACTTCAGACAATATAAAATACCTGGGAGTCTACCCTCCAAGACAGACTCAGAAACTATGAAAACAACTATGAAACACTTTTCACATAAAAAAATCAGATTTAAATAACTGGGCAAATATAATTGCTCATGGATAGGGCCAGCTAATATAATAAAAATAACAATTCTACCTAAATTAAATTACTTTAATGCCATACCAATCAAACTTCCAAAAAATTACTTGAATAAGCTAGACAAAATTGTTACTAAATTCATATGGAGAAACAAAAAAAATCAAGAATATAAGGGATTTAATTTTAAAAAGTACAAAAGAAAGTGGCTTAGCCTTGCCCAGATCTAAAATTATGTTATAAAATATCAGTCATCAAAACTGTCTGGTATTGGTCAAGATACAGAATGGTGGATCAGTGGAACAGAGTAGGTGCAAAAGAGACAGAAAGAAATGATTGTAGTAATCTGCTATTTGATAAACCCAGAGTCCAGTTTCTGGAATAGGAACTCACTCTTTGATTAAAACTGCTGGGAAAATTGGAAGATAGTATGGAGAAACTTGGATTAAATCAGCATCCCACACCCTATACCAAGATAAGATCAAAATGGGTGCAGAATTTACACATAAAAGATAATATAAGCAAACTAGGAGAACCAAATATAGTTTAGAAACAGTTTATAACCAAGGAAAAGATAGAGAAAATCATAAAAAACAAACTTTTGATTACATTAAATTAAAAAAAAATCCTTTTGCATGAACAGAACCACTGTAACCAAGATCAAAAGAAATGTAATAAATTGGTTTTTGAAGGGCAATGGGGTTAAGTGACTTGTCCAAGGTCACACAGGTAATTATTAAGTGTCTGAGACTGAATTTGACTTCAGGTCCTCCTGACTCCAGGTCCAATGTTCTAGCCACTGTGCCACATAGCTGCTCTGAAATGTAATAAATTGGGAAATAATTTTTACAATTAGTGTTTCTGACAAAAGACTCATTTCTAAAACAGAGAATTGAGTCAAATTTATAAAAGAGCAAGCCATTGCCCAGTCGAAAAATGGTCAAAGGATATGCAAAGTCAATTTGCAGATAAGGAAATCAAAGCTATCTATATGAAAAATTGCTCAAAATTATTACTGAATAGAGAAATGCAAATTAAAGCATCTCTGGGGTACCACCTCATAGCTCTCAGATTAACCAATATGACCACAAAGGATAATGATCAATGTTGGTAGGGGTGTGGGAAATCTGAGACACTAATGCATTGTTGGTGGAGCTGTGAATTGATTCAACCTTTCTGGAGAGCAATTTGGAATTATGCCCAAATGGCAGTAAAAATGTGCATATTCTTTGATCCACTACTTAAGAGATCATGAAAACAGGTTAGAACATCACTTGTATCAAAATATTCATAGCAGCCCCTTTGGTAGAAATAGAAATAGAAATAGAAAATTGAGGGGATGTCCATCAATTGTGGAATGGCTAAACAAATTGTGGCATATGTATGTTATGGAACACTGTTGTTCTATTAGAAATCAGGAGGGACAGGATTTCAGAGAAGCCTTGAAAGACTTGCATGGATTGATTCTGAGCTAGATGAGCAGAACCAGATGAACATTGTATACTATAACAGCAACATGAGGGTGATGATCAACCTTAATGGACTTGCTCATTCCATCAGTGCAATAAACAGGGGCAGTTTTAGGGAATCTGTGACAGAGAATACTATCTGTATCCAGAGAAAGAATTGTGGAGTTTAAACAAAGACCAAAGATTATTACCTTGAATTAAAAAAAAAAGTTGTTTATGTACTACAAAATTTTGCTTTTGAGTTTTTTTTCATTTAATGTAATAAAAAGCTTGTTTTTTTATGATGTTCTCTATCTTTTCCTTGGCTATAAACTGTTTCTAAACTATATTTGCTTCTCCTAGTTTGCTTATAATATTGTATTTTGTTTTTAATTTCTACACCCATTTTACTTCTTCCTCAAGGATAAGTTGTGTTTTTTTTCTTTCCACACATTCAATTTCGATCAATGTATAGCACGGAAACAATGTAAAGATTATCATATCACCTTCCATGGGGGGAGAGGGGTAAGGAAAGGGGGGGGGGGGAAATTGTAAAATTCAAAACCTTACAAAAAATGATAGGTAGAAACTACTATTGTATATAATTGGAAAACAAAAAAAACCTATTTATATAACAAAAAAGAAAACTGATCATCAAATTTTCAGTAAGAATATTTACAACTCAGAAACTCAAAAAAGCTACAAATCAGCTTGATTTAATATGTTTTTGTTGGCTGTTGAGACTTTAGAAAAGCTATGGAGAAAGTGTTCATGATGCAGATTAAATTTAAAAGTGTGATGTGAATTTTCAGAGACCTGGTTGTTAAATATTTACCTGTTACCTCTACTTAAATAGCAGTTTAGAGGACAGATAAAGGAACTGTAAGAGGACATGGAATTTTTTTTGATGAATCTTAAAGAAATACAAGGAAAACTAATTCTGGGAAATAATCATAAACTCCTTTGAGACTTCCCATGTAGGAAATTTGTCATTGCCTTCTTCTTCTTCTGAAATGGCATTTTTATCATCCCCATCTGAACAATTGTTCTCTATGGTTAGCACTCTTTTTGATTTTTTGCTAATATTAATAGTTGAGCTCTGTTTCCTCAGTGCTTTTTGTGCTGATGCCAGAATCTGGTCCCTGTCTTATCATTTGCCAGGGTGTTGCCTATACAGCCCAAGTGTTGCCTATGCAGAGATTTGTTCCCATCCCTATCCTCTCTGTGAGTCCAGTGTTCTCAGGGCTCATATTTTGTCTGGGATTGGGACCCTCTCAACTATCTGTGAGCCTGCTACCTAGCTGAGCCAGGACTTGGGCTGTGCTGAGGCTGGGTTTTTCGCTAACTTTCCTACTATCCTGCTTGCACTGGACTATACCTCCCCTTTACCCACAAAGAGTAAGCCCTTTACTGGAGATTCTCCATAACATCTTTAGTTGAGAACTTGTTTTGCTCTTTTTTTTTGCTGGGATCTGTAGCTTTAAAGACTGTGAGGAGGTTTCATTTAAAGTTGTATAATGAAAAAGCTCTAGGATCATTCTAGTTTGGGGCCACTAACTTGACTCCATCTCTGAGAGGTAATCAAATAAATATTTCTAGGAAAGGATGTATTAATCACTTTCCTAATGGTTCCATTCAGTATCCCTATGACACTGAAGACAAAAGCAACCCTTCCCATCCATCATTGCCCCAGAAATATTGTTTTTAATTATTAAAAATAAAAGTTTCATGAAGGGAGTGGATTTTCTAATTTTAGAATTTGTTTCCTCAGCACATGGCATAACATATAGGAAACTCATAAATAATGCTTTTTCATTCATTTTTTTCTTTCATTGATTCATTTTTTTCATTCATACCATGTTTAATTTTTCCTGCATAGATTATTGACACATGATCTTCTGCATTATACTGAATCTTATTGAGAAAACATATTCTGGAGCTTAAAGAAAATAATACAAGAGAATTTTTGAATATCTTACTATATGAAAATATTCCTTCTGATATTTAGACACCCTATCTGGCATCCTTCATGAGAGTGACGAACACATATGCCTCCAAACACATAACATATGCCTCCTTTATTCATTGCTTGAGATTAATACTTTAAAAATTGTTGTATCATTATGCAAAACAGTTGGAATAATAAAGTTATTCTGGAATTTTCAAAATATCTTGTACAGTCATGGCATATTCATGAAATATATCTTATTAGAGAATAACCTTTAAGATGGTATTTTGCTCTACTGAATCAAATTTTAAAATAGTCAATACCAATAAGAATAAGCACAGTAGAGTTTTGTATTCTCTAAAACTTGTAGACAACTGTGTGACTATAAACATGTGATTAGATTCAAAATCCTGTTTATGAAAATCTGCTGGTCCTTTTTTCATATTTTCATCAAGGATACCATTGGTGTTTATGTGGCTCCTAAGATAGAGGCCAAATTATTTTTAAACAAATTGTCTAAAAAGAGTTGCAATCTCAAAAGTTAGTAAACATATGATTTTTGCATTGTACTTCCCTATCCATAAGTGCCACAGTGTTTGAGTTACATTTTCATTGTTTACTTACTTCTTTGACACTTACTTCAGTGGAACTGGAATTTCATTGACGTGGATATTCTCTCCACTGATGCATATCCAAACTCATCTTGTGAGACTCTTCCATTTCTTCCTCTACACTCTACACAGGCGGTCTGCCAACATGGTGGGATCCATCCTCCAGAAATCTTTCCAATTAAATTAGATATTACAACCCCATCACTTAAACAGGAGAAAAGATATTTTAATTCATCATCTAATCAACATGCATTTATTAAGTGCCTACTATGTCTCAGGCACTGCACTTAAATGTAAAAGAAAATATCTCTGAAAACAACTTTATGGAACTGAACCAATATTTCTAGTCATTACATAAATGACTATGTTAGCCCATTCAGTGGTGACCTTCTAGCCAGAAAAAAAAATGAATGCAGTTTCCCAAAAGGCTGAGTTTTTTCCCCCAGGGAATAGTTTATACAGTGAAAGAATATGCCTATTGTAAGTAAATGAATGTTCAGCCTGAGGGGTCACAGAGTTCCAAATCTAATACCTCTGGGATATATACATATTAAGAAGCTATCATAGAATGAGGGCTTTTGGAGCTGGTATTTGCACTTTCTCTTACTAATTGGCCCCTTGTAAGTTTCTTGTTTCTTCTTTAAGAACAAGATTTTTTTTTTATTTCAAATTGCTAGATTTAATAAAAACCACCTTACAACCCAAGAGCTTGCCATCATTGATTTCTGACTGGCCTTGCAAGATCTCTGAACACTATTTGGTGCTTTTTTGATAATATCCAGAAAACTTTGTAATTAAGCAATTAGAATGTCAAACTCCATATTCCATGAATCCTTTCTGTTGGAAAGAGATTTATTTTCCTTCATCACTGAAGGAGAGAATATACCTGGCATTTTGTTGGTCCAAAATCAGCCCCTCTGTTTCCTGTACATTCTTTAAAATGGCTTTGTTTGATAATTGAGTGTTATGATTTCTATCTAAACATTTGTAGAAAAACTCCAAGAAACTGTGCAGTTCAACCCTTTAGTCTAATTGTCCATCTCAGGCTACAATGGTTGAAAAATGCAAAAGGGAATTGGGATACCACCACTGATGTGAGGAACTGTAATTTCAAACATCATATTCACTGGCAGGAACTGGATTGCTTTTTTTAAAAAGCATACTGGAATTTCCAGATTGTCAAGATATTTGTATTTTAAAAGATTTGAAGAGGAGTTGCTCTAAAAGAAATTAAATTAGAATTAGTAGAATTGCCATAAAATTGAATGATATACTATTGTATTGATAATTTCAAATAGTACTTTAACTTGGATGGGGTCACATAGGCTTGGTGCTAAGGAACCAACATCCAGTGTTAATACTACTTTTTTTTTTAAAAAATATTTGTTTATTTTCATCCATTTGTATATGCATATTTCCAAGTTACAAAATTTCCCTCCACCCTCCCTTCCCACCCCCTCCCCCACAGGAAATAGCCAGGTTAGCATTTTACATATATATTTTGTCAAACATTATTTACAAATTAATAATTTTTGGCATGAGGAATTAGGATTAAGGGAAAGAGATACATAAGAGATATTTTCATAGTGTTCATCAGATTTGGAAGGGTTTTTTTTCCTGTGTATTTTGCTTTGTTTTGCTTTTCTTCTGATTGAGGATAATATAGTCCATAACCAGCCAGATACAGTTCTAGCTCTCTGTACTGTGGAGAGAAGTTGCTTCCATCAAGGTTGCTTATCTTATAATGTTGCTGAAGTGTACATCGTTCTATTGGCTCTACTCCCTTTGCTCAGCATCAGATACCCCAAGTCATTCCATGCTTCTCTAGAGTGCAACCATTTATGGTTTCTATTAGAACAATAATATTCCATTATATTCATGTACCACAACTTGTTTAGTCATGGGTATCCCTTTAGTTTCCAAGTCTTTGCCACTACAAAAAAGAGCTGCTACGAATATTTTGAAACATGTAGAACTTTTCCCATTTTTTAAAATAATTTCTTCTGAGTATAGTCCTAGAATTGGATTTGCTAGGTCAAAGGGAATGAACAGTTTTATTGCTCTTTGGGCATAGCTCCATAATGCCCTCCAGAAAGGTTAGTTCCATTCACAACTTCACCAGCAATGAATCAGTGTCCCAATCCTCCAACAACCTCTCCAACATTGATCATCTTCCCTTTTTTCCATCAGGGCTAATCTAATAGGTGTGAGATGATACCTCATTGTTGTTTTAATTTGCATTTCTCTAATCAATAGTGATTTGGAGCATTTTTTCATATGTATATATATCTTTAATTTCTTCATTTGAAAACTGTCTATTCATATCCTTTGACTATTTATTAATTGGGGAATGACTTGTGATCTTATAATTTTGATGCAATTCTCTAAATATTTTAGAAGTGATACCTTTATCAGAACTCCTGGTTGTGAAGATTGTATCCCAGTTTTCTGTTTTTCTTCTAATTTTGGCAGCATTGATTTTATTTGTTCAAAACCTTTTTAATTTAATAAAGTCAAAATCATTAATTTTGCATTTTATAATGTATTCTAATTCTTGTTTTGTCATAAATTTATCCCTTTCCCACAGATCAGATAAATATTGTTTTCTGATCTGTTACTTTATCTATGGAATTGCTCTTTCTGTATAAATCCTGTAGCCATTTGATCTTATTTTGGTATAGGGTGTGAGATGTGGATCTATGCCTAGTTTTTGCCATGCTATTTTCTAG
The DNA here is from genome assembly GCF_037893015.1 of Macrotis lagotis. Lineage (NCBI taxonomy): Eukaryota > Metazoa > Chordata > Mammalia > Peramelemorphia > Peramelidae > Macrotis > Macrotis lagotis. Next base: position 41,059,360 of record NC_133659.1, on the reverse strand, counting down.
TTTTCCCAAGAATTTTGGTCCAAAATGAGTGATAATACTACTTTTTTAGGTAAATGCTATTTCTCTGTGTATCTGCCAGGAGAGCTCTAGAGATTGCTATCACTGTATTTGTGGTCTTCCATTTGTCTGCATTCTACTTTCTTGACTGAATTCCCTCTCAGAATATTATTGGTCTACTCTTCTGTTGGGTTCTTTGACAGTTTGTTCCCTTTTTTAGAATAATTGAACACATGGTTGCACAGCTCTTTCTATGGCCCCTTGCCTCTGTAGCCAGTCAATGAGTCAATAAACATTTATTAAACATCTACTATGTGGCAGATACTGGCTACCTGGGCAATATAAACAAGCAAAAAAGGCAAAAGACATTCCTGACTCTCAAGGTACTTACAGTCTAATGGGGCTGACATCTAACCAACTGCAACACATAAGCTATATATAGAATATATACGAGGTACCAGGATTAAGCACATTAGACTTGCAGAAGATTTTAGTTGTGATTTGAAATAGGAGGTGAAGATGGGGAGGTCCTCAGGTAAAGTAATCTTTTGGAGAATAGTCAGAGAAATGCCCTGAGGTTGGAAATAGAGTGATTTATAGGAGGAATAGTGTGTGTGGGGGGGGTCAGTCATTTTCACTTAGATTAAAGAAGATGTGGGAAATACAAGGTGTAAGAAAACTATAAAGTAAAGGAGGAGATAGGTTATGAGGCATTTTTAATAACAATTGATTTTATATTTTATCCTGGGAGGTAATTGGGAGACTGAGCTTATTGAAAGGGGGAAAATGTAGTCAGATCATTGATATAGGAAATACACTTTGACAACTGAGAAAAGGGTGGATTCAAGAGCAAAGAATCAAGTCAGAAAACTATTGCAATAGTGTTGATATGAGGTAATGAGGACCTGCTTTTGGCCATTGGTAGAGTCAGATGATAAAGGGGGTGTATATATGAGATGTTATGAAGATAAAATTGACAAGACAGCATCAGACTGTTTAGGGAGGACAAGAGTGAGGAAGCAAGGATGACACCATGGTTATGAGCCTATGTGACTTGAAGTACGAGTCTATGGTGTTCTCATCCAATTGCAGTTTGGAGTCGAGAAGAATTTGTAGGGGGAAAATAATGAGATCAATTTGGGATGTATTGAGTTTAAAATGTCTAAGAAGGGTATCCAATTGTCAGTTGGAGAAGAGAAGCTGGAGAGAGGTGAGGGTTGGATGAGTGAATCTATGAATTATCTGCCTAGTGAATGATAACTGAAATTATAGAAATGAAGAGATCATCAAGTAAACTGATTTAGAGGAAGAAAATAAGGGATCCAGAATAAGATCCATATACTTGGCACCAATGGCCCCTGCCTATTTCCACTGAATACAAAAAGAATTAATTATGGTTCTGAATCTATATAACATATGTTAAAATACTGATAAATGTGTAACTTAAAAAAAAATGGAGCCATGCCAGTGCTTGGAACTTGATAGTGCTATTTGTGAATGAATGAAAGGATCAAAACTTTTCCTTCTGCTTAAAACAAAACAAAATAAAAAGCAAGGAGAGCAGTTCATCATAGTGAGGCAAGTTTAATGAATTTTTATGAAGAGTTAAAGAATCATGGATTCCCTGAGCTTAAAAAGATTCTAATAATAATAATCAAACCTGTAACTCATAGGCTACTTAAGAGTTTTCAAAATCCTTGATATCCCCTCGGGACATTATAGGTGTTTGAGATATACTTTTTGTATGAAAAGAGATTTTTCTTAGTGTATTAGTCAAACAAGAGCTTATTCTTAGTGTTCATTATTCAGAACATATATATCTATATATCTCTCTCTATATATATATATGACATTAAGGAAAAAGTATACTTTTATGTGATTTTTACATACACACACACACATACAAACATACACAACCACACACAAACATTTTTATTGCCAAGAGGGAAGCATAGTTTTCACATGTTTCTCCTGAACAAATAAGAAAACCAAAGCACACAATAACTGTGACCTAGAAGTCAGTGTGTTGTTCATACTCTCTTAACATTATTAAAGACTAGAGTCAGATTCAGAAAGACAAGTATAAAACCTTACTGTTGTAGAAATTATATAATTCATTTCATTTATCTAAGCCTCCGCTTTCTTATCTCTAAAATAAGGATAATGCAGAATTTTAGTATCCTTTATAAATGCTTTAGTAGTAGGGTCAGTAGCAGCAATAGTAATACTAGTAGTAGTAGTAGTAGTAGTAGTAGTAGTAGTAGTAGTGGTAATATCAATTTTTGCTATTATTATTACATTACAATTATTGTTATTACCATCATATGCAATTTCATAGATATTAAAGGGAACTTTCTGGTGAGAAACCTCCTCCCTGGATACCTGATGTGCAACTGATAGTTTTCTGAGACACTTAGGAAAAAGTTACTTGCTTATCTTGGTGGTTGTAGTAATAGCAGATATAGTATGCCTTCCCAGGGTATGTAGGTTTCTTGAGAACAAAAACTGTTTTATTATCAACTTGGTGACATAAACACCCAGTATGATGCTTGACACATAGTAGTCTCATAATAAATGTTTGCTGAATTTCTTGTTTAATTGTTATACTTTCTATAGTCTCTATCAATGGTATTCCATTATAAACAATGGTGACTCAGATATGAGAGATTAGAAATTATTCATAATCCAGAGATATAAATCAGGAGAATAAAGGAGGTTTATGAAGATCATGCATTTTTTTACATTTTATTTTACTATCAGATACCCAGCATTTAAGGGCAATAAAACAAATAAAAATGCTTTGATACTTAAATGAGTTCATTATTTTGTTGATATAAGTACTTCTTTATAACTAAAGTTGGGTGACCATAGTGTTGTCCCCACTCCCCACCCCATCCTGTCCCTAACGTTCTATACTGCAGAATCATAGCTTTCTTTCTTTCTTTTCTTTCTTAATTTCTTTTTTTTAAAATTCTTTCTTTTTCCTTTGTTTTTACTTTACTTTCCTTCCTTTCTTCTTTCCTTCCTTCCTTTCTTCTACCTTTATGGACAGTGAGCATTTCCTGTCTGAAGTGATCACATTACTTAACCCTTATCTGTGTTTCCTTTAAGCATGACGCTCTGACTCTTCCACCATGGTTATACCTTTATCATCACCCTCTTCCTCTTCATCATCATCCTACTTCCCTCTATTTCCATTTGTCCCTGTGATGGGAGGGCTTCAAACTCTATAAAGGGCAGGCTTTCTCTTCTCCTGACAGCATCATACTTGTTGTTCTTAAAACAATGCTGTCCTTGAAACCCAGATTCACTATGTCATATGTGCATGATGGGGCATATCTTCTATCTCACACCCCCAAGGCTCTCCAATATGACAGAGATTTCCTTGTTTGATCCTTCTAGAGATACAGATTATAAGAAACCAATTCCTTATCCTGAAAAAAAATTGTCAATGCCATATATATACATAGATATTATATATATATATAATATATATGTATATATGCATTTGCATACATCTACCTTTATATATCCATAGCTATCTATCTATATCTTTCTACCTATCTCCAGACACACATGTACTTAGGTTTACCTAAGGTGAGAAATCTGTTCAAATTTCTTAAACCTTATGAACACCAATGTGATTCTTGGGTTTTCCATGTTTTCCTTTCTTCCTGCTATATCATCATCTGACTATAGTATCCCATTTTCTAGTGTTTGTATATGTACTTAATAATGGATTTTATGGCAATCTGTTCATTGCCACTCAGACCACTTACAATTTAGATTCTTTGAGATCAAAGCCTTCCATGCATCATTCATTCGTGCATATGTATATTTATATATAATGTGTGTATGGATATCTTATTTATATGTGTCTATATATACATACAATATAAACATGGATATATTCATGTATATATCACATATGGCAGGAGGATGATATAAAAAATGGGCTTTTATGCCTAGTTCCACTTAAGAATATCTTTTGATAAATCAAGTGTCCTAATTTTACTTTTGGTTTTGCTACTTACTTACTCGCTGTATGATCATCAACAATGCACTTTTATTTCACTGACCTTTGATTTCCCTAAAGGTCAATAGGGGCCATTGTAATACTTCTGTTGCCTATCTCATAGGATCAATAAATGAATTAAATGAGGCAAAATGTGTGAAAGTACTTTGAAAATTATGGTCTTGTGTTGAGATATGAAAACAACGTTTATTGCAACACTTTATTTCCTTCTCTATGATCTTCAAAACACATTTTACTGATGCATTTGTTCTTCATGTCACAGTCATTTCATATTTGCAAAGCACTTTGCAAACTTAAATTAAGTGCTATATAAATGCCATTGTTGTAGTTATTTTATTGTTGTTATCATTCTCATCATTATTAAGTTTTGGGAAAAGGAAAAAACAAATCTTCAGCACCATGACACACAGACTTCTATGACAAAGAGTAACAATTCAACAGAAAACAGTTGATGCAGCTACTGCATCTGATAACATACAAAGCATTTTGCATCCCCATTATTCTCCTCTCTTGGAGCCTGCTTCCTTTTCTATCCTGAACTGTCTTCTCTTCTTCCTCTGTGCTACTTCACCTGGTGATCTCATCACCTTTCATTGATTTAATTACCATATCTATGCTGATGCTTCTCAAATCTACCTATCTTAAGCTAGTCTTTAAACCAGTCTTTAAACTGATCCTCAATGTCCCATCTCCAAATATCTTTCAGACATCTCCAAGTGGATGATTGATAGCCATCCCTGAACCAAACATTATCTTTGATCCCGAACTCTCCCTCCCTTCTAATGTTCCTATTACTGTAGAGGGCAATACCATGTTCCTAGTTCTTTGGGTTGGGAGTTGTCCTCCATGCCTCATTATCTTTCATCATCTCCTCTGCTCCCAGTCATTCTATTGCTGATTGATTTCATCTTTGCAACATCTCTTGAATATGCTCCCTTCTCTACTCTGACACTGCCACCATTGTGGTGCAGGTCTTCACCATCTCTTATCTGGACTATTGCTGTAGTCTCCTGTAATATCTATCTGCCTCAAGTCTCTCTATCCTCCAAACCATCCTCTATTCAACCACTCAAATGATTTTCCTGAAGCACAATCTTATCCCATGTCACTTTCTCTAATCAATAACCTTCAGTGGCTCCCAGTTGCCTATTGTTCATTATTTCCAATTTATCCTATATAAAGTTTATTTTGTATATATATATATATATATATATATATATATATATATATATATATATATATATATATATTTTCATGCTGTCTCTCCCATTAGATTGTAAATTCCTTGAGGGCAGGAATTGTCTTCCTTCTGTAGCCTTAGTGCTTAGGACAATGGGAACAACAAAGCACACCCTTAATACCTGTTTAATGATTGAATGGTTTTGTTCTAGTAGTCCTTTTCTGCCATGAAAAGGCAAGTTATTGTAGTTCATCTCCAAAATCCTCAATTAATCTGGTATCATTTGTGAGCCCCCAGGAGCAAAGGATTATCAGGATGCCTACAAAGGGTAAAACTGAACCAGTTCAGAAAAACAGCAAATTAAAGCTTCCCTGCTTATTAGCAGTGGAATTAGCCTGGGAGTGGAGGCTTCATTGCCAATCTGGGTAAGATAGCAAGACTCAATTCAATAAAGTATGTAAAAAACAAGCTAAGTTTCAATATCTTTTTGGAGATACAGTCATTTTTTTCACATGCTGAGAATTTAACTTACTTTCAGTGATTTTTCATTTACATTTTTACATTCATTGTTCATATTGTAATTTTGAGATTATTATCTTGTACTAATAACTTTATATATGTTTCTATATTTCTCATAATTTTTCATCTTTATGATTTCACAATGGAGAAACAATATCATATCCAGCTGTATATTTACACCATAGTTTTATCATTTAGTCTTCAATTGATGGGCATCTACTTTCTTTCTAGTTCCTTGCTACCACAGTGTGGCTGTGGGTATTTTGATTCATGTTGGAAATTATTTCTATCTTTGACATTTTGAGGTATAAGCCAAGCAATGGGACCATTGGATTAAAGTGAATAAGAAATTAAGTAAACTCTTCACATAATTCCATAAATTCAAAGTGGTTACATTAATGGACAATTGCATAAAAAAATACACAAGTCTGTCATACAACCATCTCTTACACTGATTGTTTCATATATCATTTCTATCATGATTGTCAATTTGATGGTAGAAAATAAAACCTCATATTGTATTTATATTATAAGTGATTTGAAATCTCTTTTTGAGTGGTTATTTTGAATGTTATTTTTATTTATATTTATTTGAGAATTCTTCTTACAAATAGTATATATTCTTTTGCTACTCATTTATTGAGCAATGGTTCTTGGTGATATATGTCTGTGATAATTCACTATACATTTTTGAAATCAACATTTTATTGGTGACATTTAATGCAAGTAATTATTCTACTTCCATTTATCTTTTTATACTATTTTAACTGATTTTATTTATCCAAAAATTTTAAATCTTACATACTCAAAATGATCTATTTTATTTTGATATTCTTTAGACCTTGTATGACTTTAGAATGTTCTCCTAAGCTTTCTTAACAAAAAATTAATAAAAATAAAAATTCTACTCTGTTTTAAAATAAACACAAACTTGTAACCTTTCATGTCTAGATCATGTATCTATTTTGAGCATCTTTTGGCATCATGTAAGTTACTGTCTAAATCAAATTTTTGCCAGTCTACTCCCCAAATGTTCCAATAAGTCATATCCAAAATAGAATTCTTCCCTTAATGATACATAATCCTGTTTTAATTCAAAAACAAATTAAACACTTGTTACCTATTAATTGTGCTTTTTTTGCTTATCTAATATATTCTAATGATATACTTTTTCTCTTTTATAATTAACACCATATAATTTTGATGTCTAATGATTTATTATTCAAACAACAAGCATTTGTAAAGCACCTAATTTGTCAAACATGGTGGCAGATGCTGAGAATATAAGTCCATGCCTTTGAGAGCTTATATTCTATTAGAGGAGACATCATACACACACACACACACACACACACACACACAGACACACACACATATCTTTGATGATGTTTATACTTTTATATAATTATATATGGATATGTATACATATCCATATATAATTATATATGGATGGAGGTGAGTAATAATTGCTATAGCAGCTAAGTTGTCCCTGATGCCTGGAATGTTCTCTCTCTCTCTTCATCTCCACCTATTGCTTTCTCTTTCCTTTAAGTCCTAAAAAAAATCTGCTATAGGAATCCTTCCCCAATCTCTCTAAATTAAGAAAATGGCTGCACTATCTTAATCATTGCCTATTTATCCTGTATATAGCTTATTTGTGCATATTTTTATTTATTTTCTCCCCCTTTAGACTGTAAGCTCCTTGAGGGTAGGGACTTTCTTTTGCTTCTATTTTGAATCTCTTGTCTTTAATCTGGCAAGTGTGAGGCACTCACATATTGATTGACTGATTGACCAAGGGAATCACGAAGAACTTCCCATATAAGATGAAATGGGTTAAATCAAAGAAAATTGGAAATTCTAAAAGGCAGGGGATTTAAAGATTAGAAGTTAGTTTAAAAAAAACAATGTACAAAATGAGAATAAATATTAAATAAAAAAACAAAAAAAAGATTAGTTTTTGAAGAAGTATGGTGGTAGGAGACTGGGTGCTATGACTTCCTTCAGTAAAGAGAGCTGGAGATAGAAATACTGTGTGTGTGTGTGTGTGTGTGTGTGTGTGTGTGTGTGTGTGTGTAAGAGAGAGAGAGACAGAGAGAGTCAGAGAGTCAGAGAGAGATGGGGGGGGTGTTGAGTATATATTGACATAGTGATATGGTCAAACTTATATTTCCCAAAACCAAAATTCCTACTATGGCCTCTTCACTCATTTGACTTTACTAACAAAGTACTATAGGTTTTATATTGAGGAATTGTTAGGGTTCAGTCAGGAACAAAAGCAGAGTTACAACTGACAGTCATACAATGGTTAATTATTCTTAAAAAGTTAAATGTAGGAAGACTCTTGCCCTGTCAGAAGAATTTGCTAAGACTTGAGGAGGACCTCAATGAATGTGGTTACACATTTTCCGGACAAAATTTACAACTGAGTTCTCCCTTTCTAGAGTCTTTGTTCCCAATGTCCCAGATCCCAGGGATGTATAAATAGCAAGTAAGAACCACAAATTAAGCCTTCCATTGTACTCAGCTCTGATTAAACCCTTACTGGGCCACTGTGTTTAATTCTGGGCATCAGAACCTGAGGGATGTGGAGAAGTTTTACTTGGAGAGTGTTCAGACAAGAGCCACAGAGATGATTAAAGAGCAAGGAAGTAAGACTTTCTGGGGGGAAAAAAGACCAGAGGACCTTGAATTCTTTGGCTCAGAGAAGGAGTGAATGAAAGGCAATATAATAGCTGTCTTTAAGAATGTGGAAAGTTATTAAACAGAGGACATTGACCTACTATTTTTTTTCTTTTTGTTGAATCCAGAAGTAACCAAAATTGGTTGAAGTTTTTAACATGGGAGATCTAGGTTAAATATAAGAAAGACTCTCCTGACAGATGATTTGTCAAAAATGTTTTCCTAAAACACATTTCAAGAATGCCTTACTTTGGAAGTTTAAAACAAAATGACGTATTTTCATATCAGTAGAAATTGTGGGTTCATTAATCTAGATTTGAACAGGGTTTTTGAGGAATTGATGATGAAACTAGATATTTAACCCAGGTTTTCTATATTCAAATCCATATATGCTGATAGTTTAACAACATATGCTGATAGTTTAATAGAGATAATACTGGAATAAAAGTCATAACATTGGGAACTGACCACATAAAAGAACAATCACCTTGGTCAAATCATTTCCTTACCTTGAGTCTCAGTTTCCACCTATGTAGTATGAAAATGATACTCACTTTGTAAATCTTACAAGACTGTTTGAAAGATTTAGTAAGATCACTTATGTAAAGATGCTTAATATGTTCTGAAGCATAAATATATTGCCATATTATTGCTGTTATTATGGTTACTATCACCATCAATATTATTATACTTGAAATCTGATTTGGAGAAATTAGGTGGCACAGTGAATAGAGTACCATCCCTGGAATCAGGAGGACCTGAGTTCGGATTTGTTCTCAATGGCTAACTGTGTGACCCTGGACAAGTCACTTAACTCTCATTCCCTCCCCCAATTTTTTTCAATTTGTTTTAAATGAACTCTGGTTGCTATCTTCATATACTTGACTTTTCAGTAAAAGATTTGAAATCAAATCACATACCCTTTTGGAGAGATATAATTATACATTGGAAAGATTATTGATTTTGGAATTAGAGGACCTGGGTTAATCTCCTGGTACTGTCATTTAATAGGTGTATGATCTGGGATATATCATTTGATCTATGTGAACCTTAATTTCTTTATTTATAAAATGAAGGGATTGAACAATATAATCTTCAGTGTAGCTTCTATTTAGAAATATTGAATACTATGGTCTTTCCAAAGAAAGACTGAAGAAGTCTCATACTGCAGGATCCAGACTACTGAAAATAAAATTGCCTTTTAATAGCAAGGATGCACAAAATGTTCTTCAGAGAAATATCAACTGGGTACAGATAATATCTGATGAAAAAACTTACTTGTGTGTGGATGTGATCTCCTTAATGACTCTAAACTTAATATGAGCCAACAATCTGATATGAGAAGGCAAAAAAAGCTAATGAAACTTGTCTAATGTTCCTGGCAGAGATCTAGTGCCTAATACAAGGAAGGTGATACTCTTGCTTGACATGAGCCTGGTTAGTTCACATCTAAAGTAGTGGGTTTAATCTATAGCATCACCTTTTAAGGAGGACATAAATGAGTTGGAGAGTGTTTAAAAGAGGGCATCCAGGATGGTAAAAGACCTTGAATTCTTGCTACATAAGGACTCTGAAGATATTTCATTTGGAAGAAAGCAAACATGGAAATATGTTATCTATCTTCAAGTATTTATCACTTAGGGGCAAATTATTCTTTTTTCTGCTTGACCCAAGAGGGTAGAATTTGGAAGAATAGGTAAGAGTTGGAAAAGGTAAATTTAGGCTTAAGAGAAATGGTAGTGGGGTGGGGCAGTTTTTCTAATACTGAAAGCAACTCAAAGATGAAACGGTCTATCTTAAGAGGTGGTGAGACCCCCTTCATTGGTTAAAAAAATGCTAGAAATGTCATTGAACATGATTTGGGCTAGAGAGTGTCCTCTGAGTACTTTTTCAGTTCTTAAATCCTATTCACATGTGATTTCTATGGCTGTCCTAGCTTCATTCTCCCACCATCGGTTTCTTAACTATTTCATCATTTCCCCTACAAATCTCTCTGCATCTCTGCATCTCTGTGTGTCTCTAAGTCTCTTTGTCTGTCTCTGTCTCTGTCTCTATCTCCACCCCCATGCCCTCATGATTTTCAATCAATGATGATCATCAGTTGAGGTCACTGGGTTCCATGGTATTGGTGATTTTAGTTCACCAACCTATTATCCTGCTTCTTATCTCCCACTTTCTGCATGATTCCAGAACTTCTAAAACCAAACTCAGCTTTAAACCCTTTACTTTGAGAACAGTTACCCGCATACCAGAAGGGTAGATAAAATTCAAGAAAGGCAGCTGGCTCTCTTAAAGGATGTCAATCCTACCAAATAAAGTGAAGGTTGAGTAATTACAGACCAAATCTTTTTTATTTCATTTAGTTATTTCAAGGGTCAATATTTGCTCATTTTCCTCATAGTTATCTATTTTCTTTTATAGTAGCAGTATCTTTATTGGATTTCAGGTTCATCAAAGGTGGGTATTGATTAATTGAATTCACTCCATTCAATATGGTTAATAAAATGAATACTATTAGCACAAATTGTTACTTGTCAAATATGTTATTCAGGCTTGACACATAGGTAAGTGACTATTTACAAAGCTATTGTAATTTCATTTACCAATTTAACCCCATAGAAAATGCAGAATTGACACATAGATAAATCAAGAAAATGCCACATTGAAGGACAAATTCGTACTATCACCAGGCTCTTGCTTATGTAGTGTTAATCACTATTATTAAAAACTGCTTATAATGATAACAGGAATCACACATCAGAAAATAACTATGTTTCATGAAGTAACAGACCACAAATCTTCATGTTTTAAATACAAATCTCTAATATTTTTGATAAATTAAGAAACAAATAATATTGAAATCACAATATTTTTACAGGAAAAATTGTCTCCCACCATTCACTGATTCACAAAAATGTTAGAATATTTAACAGATAATGCAATAAACAGTCAGAACTTCCATACTATATGATATAAAGAGCTTCAAAATATAGAGAACTAATGAAAGAATCCAAAAACATATGAGAATAAGAACTTCTTGTTCTTCCAAAGGTACTTTTAAGTGAAACTGCAGAAGATGAGTTTAGATCTCAACCCTTTCTATTTCAAAAACCAATGATTTTGTCCATAAAATCATATCCATGGTTGTGATAATTCATTATACATTTTCATAAAAATCTCGTAGAAGTTTAGTGCCTTTGCTTAGGACCATTTCTATCTGAATTGTATTACATATAAATATTAAAAAGCAAAATAACAATAAAATAATAATATCAATGCCTTTGGAGAGTGAATAGAGACTCAGTTTTACAGTCAGAGAGGTGTTCAAATCCCAGTTCTAACACATATGGATCCTGTAGGCTACTTAATTTCTCTGTATCCCAGACAACTTCCTAAGGTTATAAAAGGTGCCAATCTTGATTAGTAGACAGTTTCCTCATCAAGAATTTCCTTCACTAATAAAATCTTGACTTTTAGCCAAAATAGTAATGGCTAATGATTATTTGGTGCTTTTAAGGCTCACAACTTGCTTTATATTCATGATCTCATTTCATTTTAACCATAGGCCAGCACAGGAGTTTCTCCAGGCATTATTAGCTCCATTTTACAGATAAAAAGAAAAGGAAGCTCAGAGAGGTTTATGTGACTACTAAGAATCAGTGTTAGACTTTCAATCAAAGACTTCAACAATTGACTCATGAACTTAATAAATCCTCTTAAAAATGTATATTTTTGTGTATGTTTTAACCTGGTATCTGAGGACTTCATTGAGTGGACAGCAGCTATTAGATACCCAGTTCCCCAAAGAAGAGTAAACAAAATTAACAGGATCTGAGCTTCTGTTCTCTTTAATCAGATCCTTTCAATGCTCACTATTTTTATAAATGAGTTACCAGAATGGATTAAGGGGAAAGTGGTATCCCACCTGTTTTGTCTAGATAAGATAAAATACAATAGAGCTCTTTCAGGGGGACAGCAAGGGTGAGTGTCTAAATCTACAGAAATGGAGGGTTAGAAGAAGCTTTCAGGTTTTGCAGACTCTTGAGAAATGCTATGGAAAGACAACTGTAGCCAAATGACTTAGATGATTCAAAATGGGAAACAAATTCATAACATGTTTTTATCACTTGCTGTGATTGTATATTCCCTAGCATGGGCACTTAAATCCTGAAGCACTCATGGATCATGATGGACTGGGTGTCATTTTGTATATGTAATATTTTCTGGTTCTTGGTGCAGGCCTGTGTTTGTTTAACATCAAACTCTTGCATTTACTTCACTCCAGCAAGCAGGATTGCATACACCAGCTGTTTACACATTTTTGGGTCATGGGCGGAGGGCAGTACTGAGTATGCTCTGCACACTGTCTTGTGCCAGAAACTTTTCCAAGACAGAGTGAAATATATAGGGGACCATGAATCCAAAGAAAGGATCTTCAACTTTAGGTTTTCTTTGTCCTATTTTCACCTCTGAAGTTGGAAATGATCCACTGGGTCCAAGGTTTGGCTCTTATTTTCAATTCAATTCATTTTTTTTTTGATTGTTGCAAGGCAATGGGGTTAAGTGACTTGCCCACAGTCACACAATTAGGTAATTATTGTGTCTGAGGTTGGATTTAAATTCAGGTCCTCCTGACTCCAGGGCCAGTGCTCTATCCACTGTATCACCTAGTTGCCCCAATTCAATTTGATATAACATATCTTAAATATTATATGCTATGAAGTAAGCTGGGCCCTAGGGCCACAAAACTAATGAGAACATCCCTGTCCTCCAGGAACTTATTTTCTCAAGGAGGGTGTTTATACAGTTGTTTTTAGTTACTTAACAGGTAAGACTCAGGAATTATTCATATGAGTCTGGCCTTTTAGAATTACAAAAGTTCAAAATGTTACCTAACCTTTGTAACTCTGTCTAGTAAACAAGTAAAGAAATGACCACCTGGACTTTCTCATTTTAGACAGCTTTGCTGCAGAATAGAGAGCGAAGATGGGAAGTTACTGTTGAGGAAAAAGAAAACTAAGCATTAAAGAGAGTTGGGGATCATCTGAAATGTCTTCTTGCTATTCAGTCATTTTCTGGCCTGTCCAACTTTTTGTGACACTGGAGTGGTTTTAAGTTTCTTTCTCCAGTTAATTTTATAGATGAAGAAACTGTGGCAAATAGAATTAAGTGATTTATCTAGGATCACACAGCTAGTATGTGTCTGAATTTAGATCTGAACACAGATCAACCTGATTCAGGCTTGGTGCTGCAATCATTGTATTTCCTGGTTACTGCTCCAAAATATTTATTATATGATTGTTGGTCAATTCTTTACACTTTACCTTCTTCCTAAATTCTTTTGACTTCCTACTCTCTGTAGGTCACATTTGATCCACTCATTTTATCTTTGCTGCATTTCTAAGAGAGAAGTTGACCATTTTTATCAAAATCAGCTGGTACATTTCCTTTCAGGTTTAGTATCTTCTTATTAATATTTACTTTGGAGTCATTTTGAAGAGGAAAAACGTCAACAGATATCCATTATTATATGCCTACTGTGGACACAATGCCATGAACCCAAAGCAATTAGAAATGTTGATATACTGAATACTATTAATCAATATAAAAGAAGGTCCACAGCCTAATTGGGAAAAGACAATTACATGTGAACACATCATGAATAGGTGACGCAGGATGTATAAGCAAATAGTATGATTATGTAGGACAAACTCTTCTTTTTCAATGGAATATTCTTGATTCTGAGCATTGACCAAAAAAGTGAAACTATGATAGAGTTGTAAATTGTAACTTTCCTACTTGCCCAACCTGAACGATAACATGTTGAGCAAGCAGAAATCAATTCTAATAGTATCCATTCTTTTACCACTATAGCTTTCTAGGGAGAGGTGGATTGCTTTAAATGCTTCCCATTGTACTGTCTCTAAGAGCAGAAAAGGGGTATGTCTCCTCTGAGTTTCTTAGATCTTGATTTGCCATCTGGTGCATAAACCAGAGTAGGAAGAGAAGTCTAAGAGAATCGGCATCCTTCAGAAACATGCCATAACAGCATCAAATGCAGCTCCCCCAGAAATGCTCTGAACAAAACAATCCCATAATGCTTTGTTTGGCTCCCATTTTGTTCTCCCACTAGCTTATTTCACTGAAGATGCAAGTTACAAAAGGCAAGAGGATAATCTCCACTTCTCTCATTTCTCATTTGGTATGTCTGAACTCACAACCCTCTGCATCTTTTTTTTTAATTTATAGGATGCTCTCATGTCCTTTGCTTCCCCCTATATTCCCCCTATCCCACAATCACCCCGGTCTCCACCCCCTCCCCAAATACTATAAAGTTCCCAGGAAGAGGTTTGCTCAAAGCAAGTACAAATAAAGTACGTGTACATAAATAACTTAGCCTGACTTTTTGTTTAATGTCCAAGATGATTGGAACAGATTGTATCATGAACTACTTTCCCTTCGGCTAATTAAATAGCAGTCCCCACTTACCATAAAGCATATTCTTATTAAAACAAGTATCTATAGTCACTCTGCTGGATAAATTACTCCCATGTAAGTGCCATAAAGCCCATTACATTCCTGCTTTAGGAGTGGATCAGGTCCAAACAGACAATCAAAGGATTTCACTGGGATTATTTTAGATTAGAAAAACTAAGGGAGACATGAGGCACTGACAAGATCGTAAAGGCATAAAGGATAAATTAGCGGCTACATACCAAACAAAGTGCTCTCGCGTATCTCAGCCTATCCAAAAGTAAAAATAAATGCCTACTGTATTAACCTTCGCCAAAATGGAAATCTGTTTATGCAGAAATAAAAATGTCATGAACAACTGTTATCTTCTGTGCAAATCAAAATGACTGTTTTGAATAATAATAATAAAATTCAAAAAAAAATTAAACAGCCCTCCCAAACCAAAAACTACTAAACTGTGCCAGGAGGGGAAAAGAATTCTTTATTACCATAAATTCCTTATTATATTAATAAAAAAGTTATGCTATGATTTACCATATTAATGAACCATTATTGCATAAACATATTTTTATTGCAAATATATTACCTGCTAAACGATGCTGTTTCTCTTTTCCAGAGAAAAAAATGGTTCCTAGTATAGATTCTATGGGAATTTTTTCTTGCTGCCAGTTGCTAAATCTTTCAGAGGCTGTCAGCAACCTCAGAAATCAAGTTCAAAATATCCCAGCCAGCATGAGCACAAGCATAGGCCATTCTATTTTTAAGTTTACAATACAAAAGCATTAAAGAAACACCTAAACAGAAAAGATTGCTTAAAATATGATCATCTTATCTTTCTTGTCAATTAAAGGACACCATCAATTGAAGGGAAATTTGCTTCCCCTCCTTTCCACAAATATCATTTGACATTTGGAAACTAGCTGGGGGTGGGGTGGGAGGAGAGGAGGTTAATTTTTCTCCACAGGTATTATCTTTGAGGTCTTTATTCACAAATCATTCACACACTCCAGATGTGCCAACAACATAGAATTCAAAACCTTCAACACTCAAGTACATCAGATATCTTAATGGGCATCCTTAAAATAATTGTATCATTCTATATACACAGTGCCTCCTCTTGGTACCCAAGAAGAGTAAAAAGAATACAAAGATACCCCACACTTATTTTCTCAGAAGAGAAGAAACCCTCTTGTCAGAGATTATCATCATCAGCATCATCAGTAGTTTTTTATCAGCTACTGTTCTCAGCAGTAGGGTTTCAAAAATAAGGCAAAAGACAGTCTCTGTCCTCAAGAAACTTAAAATCTAATGGGTAAACAAATACGTATACAAATAGGAGCTAATTAGGAGAAAGAAGACATAGGAGTTAAGAGGGGCGGCTGAAGACTTCCTGGAGAAGGTGGGATATGAGTTGAGACATAAAGGAAGCCATGAAGGTCATTTGTCAGAGTAGAGGAGAGACAGTGTTCCAGGAATGGGGGACAATCAGACAAAATGCTCAGAGCTTGGTTGTAGAATAGCCAGGAGACCCATGTCATTGAATCAAAGACTTCACTGGAGAGTAAAACATAAGAAAACTATAAAGGTAGGAGGGACTAGGTTATGAAAGACTCTTAATGCCAAACAGAAAAGTTTTGTATTTGATCTTGGAGGCAAAAGGAAGCTACTGGACTCTTTTGAGTAGGGGTATGATATGATCAGATCTGAGTTTTAAAAAAAATCAATTAAGTGATTGAGTAGACAATCGATTGGAGGTAATTAAGTTAGAAAGACCCACCGAGAGGCTGTTACAATAATAATTCAGGTGTGAGGGGATAAGGGCGTTCACTAAGGTGGTGGAAGTGTCAGAGGAGAGAAAAGGAGGATGTAGATGAGATGCTGCTAAGGTGAAATTGGCAGGTCTTGGCAATGACTTGGATAGGGGAGTTGACAGATAGTAAAGAATCCAAGATAACTGCAAATCTGAGGAAATGAGAGGTTGGTGTTGGCCTCTATGGTAAAAGGGAATGTAGAGAGTGGGCAGGATTTAGGGACAAAGATAGAGAGTTCTGTTTTAGACTTAGTGAGTTTAAGATGTTTCACAGACATCCAGTTTGGGATATCTGAACACAGATGGAGATACAAGATTGGATGTCAGGAGAGTGTTTGAGGCAGGATAGATAAATTTGAGAATTATCAGCACAGAGATGGTAATTAAATCCATGGGAAATGATCAAATCACTAAGTGAAGTAGTATAAAGGGAGAAAAGAAGAGATCCCAGGAGAGAATTTTAAAGACCAGCTATGACTAAAATTTTTCTTTTTGTCTCCATGTGCTAATCCACCTTGACTTTTAGTTATTGAATGATTTTGTGCCTTCAGTAATGGAAACATCAGTAGCCCCCAAATGAACTTTAAGGGCAAATTGGTAATGGGCTGGTTATTTGAGAAAACAAGTGGTAGGCCAATTAATTAGAGTTAAATCAACCCCATGATTATCTCTTTGTGTATGTGAAAGCCTGAAAAGAACAAGACATATAAATACGCTGTTGCATTTTTTTCTATGCCACATATGCACCCGGATATCTGATTAGTTGGGGATCATTGTTGGCGTCCTTAGCCCACATCTCCAATTCTAGCTCCCAGTCTTCTTGAATCCATGTAATCAAATCTACTTATTTCTTTCTATGTCTGTTCTTTTCTAACAGTTTCATCATAACTTTTTACATGAGACTCAGGGCATCCTCACAGCATTTCTTTTGTCCCCCTTCATGGTCACCTCTCTCTTTAGCAAGAGACAGCCTTGTGTTATCATCCAACTACTCCACGGCCCAGCCCAGCCCAGCCCAGCCCAGCTCAGTTCTATTGAGCATGGACACATTACTTCTAAATTGGTCATGCTCCAGATCCTCATCTAGGATGACTTCATCTTGCCATTTAATTAATACTAAGTATGGCTGGAAGGTTTTACTGACAAAATGGATTCAGAAATTAAAAATGGAATTTACAGGGAATCTAGATAAGCAGCATCTGATAAAGAGAGCACTGGAGTAGAAATTAGGGAATTGGAGTTCTAGGACATATCCTGACACTAATAAGCTATGTGACCTTATCTTAGTCACATAAGCATTCTAGAGTTTAGTGAACCCATATAGAGATGATCAAATTGGATAATATTTGTTACAAATAACTTAGGGAGAATTATAGATGTGTAGAGTCCAGGCAAGAGATTAAAGGCAGGGATCTGCCTAAGCTCTACCCCGAACCCCAAATGTCTTTAAATAATGACCTTGCACAAATTCTAGAATGGCAGAACCGATGAGTAAACAATTTTCCAGCCCAAGACAACTTGGAATTTTGGCAGGAAGGGTTTATTGTACCTGGGTGAGAGTAGTACAGTATGGGGTGGGCCAAACCAGTTTGGATCAGCCCCAGTAATCCAGGAACAGGCAGTGGGATGACTGGGAATGGCTATTTTCAGACCTCTTAGCCAGACATTGACAAGGACAACTTGGAAGATCAATAGGAAAATGTATTTAAATAGATGAGAGTGGAGCCCAGTCCAGCTCCAGTTTCAACAAGACCCAAAGGACCATGAGCAGTCCTGGGGAGCCACTGAATTAACATTAGAGGCAGATCCTTCTCTTGGCTCACAGACAGTAAGGAAGTCAGAAAGAGATTACAGGAGTCTCTTTTCTATCACTGAGGCAGGACTCTGCTGCTTTGCCCAAACTCAGATCTGGCTTGAAGTCCAAGGTCACAGTTCCAGGAAGAGGAGAAGCAGCAGTACAACAAAGTTCACTGCTGCAGGGGTACAGGAGTCCTCTCCTTAGTACCAGGGAAGAGAGGAATGCATACCAGAGTATAGGCTGTGAGAGCAGTAAAAACCTCTCCTTAGATGATAGTATCTTGAAAGAAGGGAAAATTGAAAGTTCCTAGAAATATTCCTGAAGAGAGTTGCAAAAAATCCCAAAAGTTTGGGATAGTGCACCCTCCATCCTGAAGGCAGAGCCCTACCTTATTAACAAAGAGGTAAAATCAAGTCACAAACTGGGGGAGTGAGCAACCAGTGAAGGAAAAATATCTGACCATAGACAGTCACTATGATGATAAGGAAGAACAAAACACACATGCAAAAGAAGATAACAAAGGCGAATCTCCTACATCCAAAGCCTTCAAGAAAAATATGAGTTGCTCTGACCATGGAAGAGCTCAAAAACAAGTGAGAGGAGTAGAGAAAATTTAAGAAGAGAAATAAGTGATGGGAGAAAATCATGAAAATCAAGTCAATAGCTTGGTGAAGGACACCCACAAAAATACTGCAAAAAATAACATCTTAAAAATCAAAATGGATCAAATGGAAAAAGAGGTACAAAAATCCCATGAGGAGAAGAATGAATTAAAAAGCAGAACTGGACAAATGAAAAAGGTGACATGAAAAGAGACTGTAGAAAATAATTCATTAAAATATAGAATATATTTTATAGCAAAGGGAAGCTGATGAGAAGTAAAGTAGCAAAGTAAGTAAAGTAAAGAAAAGTAAAGAAGCAAGTAAAACCAAAAGAATGAAAAATTAAATATGGAATATCTCATTATTAAAACTATTGAGCTAGAAAATAGATCTAGTAGAGGTAATTTTAAAATTATCAGACTACCTGAAAGACATGATGAAAAAAAAAGAGCCTAGACATCATCTTTCAAGAAATTATCAAGGTAAACTTCTCTGATATCAACCTATCATCTCCTAAAAGAGATCCCCAAAAGAAAATTCACAGGAATATTTTAGCTAAATTTCAGAGCTTCCAGGTCAAGGAGGAAGTATTGCAAGCATGATAAAAACAAGATTTAGCAGCTTCTACAATAAGAGATTGTATGGCTTGGAATGTGAAATTCCAGAAGGCAGAAGAACTTGGATTGCAGCTAAGAATAAACTATCCAGCAAAACTGAGCAAATTTTTTCAGGGGAAAAAAGATGGACATTCAATAAAATAGAGACCTTTCAAACTTTCCTGCTAAAATAACTAAAGCTGAACAGAAAATTTGATCTTCAAATACAAGACTCAAGTGAAGCATTAAAAAAGTAAACAGGAAAGGCAAATTATAAGGGACTTAATGATATTGAACTCTTTGTTTTACTGAATAGTAAGATGGAAGGAGGGGTAGATTGTGAGAGGGAATACTCAGAAGCAAAACACTTTTGAAAAGGTGAAAGAGAAAATAGAATAAACAGGAGTGGGGGAAATAAAATGAAAGGAAATATAGTTAGCATTAGTAAAGTGAGAAAATATTGAAACAAATTTTTCCAATAAAGAACTCATTTTTCAAGCATAGAAACTGAGTCATTTATCCAATTGATAAATGATCAAAAGATATGAACAGTTTTCAGATGAGGTCATCAGTGCTATCTATGACCCTATTTTAAAAAGGTGTTAACTCACCCTTATTTAGAGAAATGCAAATTAGAACAATTCAGAATTACTACCTTATTCTTATTGAAATAGCTAATAGGTCAGAAAAGGAAAATGACAAATGTTGAAGGAATTGTAGGGAAAAGGAGAAAATGTACTGCTGGAGGAGTTGTGAACTGATTCATCCTTTCTTTTTTTTTTTTTTTGCAAGGCAGTGGGGTTAAGTGGCATGCCCAAGGCCACACAGCTAGGTAATTATTAAGTGTCTGAAGCCTATTTGAACCCAGGTACTCCTGACTCCAAGGCCTGTGCTTTATCCACTATGCCACCTAGCCGCCCCAGATTCATCCTTTCTTTAGAGTAATTTGAAACTATGCCCAAAGGGCTATACAATCCTTTGACTTAATGAAAAGGAGTTGAGGGGATGCCCATCAGTTGGGGAATGGCTGAACAAACTGTGGCATGTAATTATGATAGGAATGCTATTTTATTTTTAAAAAATGATGAGCAGGATACTCTCAGTAAATCTAGAAAGACTTACAAAAGAGGATGTAGAGGGAAATGTACTGAATACAAAGTAACAGTCATATAGTAGGATGATCAACTGTGAATGACACAGCTCAAGGCTGTTCAATCAGGTTATTTTAGGGACATATTAAAATAAAATAATTATTTGAGGGTCGCACACAGAATTTAAAAAATACAGTACACTGATAAAATAGTTCATTTGCAGTCTTATCTTAGGCTTAGGAAATGTTATGAAAAGTCATGATACTTTTATTTTCTTAAAAAGTCAGGGAGCACATATCATCAACATCATAGGCAAAGGCACAAAGCACGAAAGCAAAAACAAATCAACAAAGTCACAATGCAACAGTATAAAGGTAGGTGCATAGTGACTAGTCTGCATCATACAGAGGGCCCACATCCCACAGATCAATTGAAAATTCCATGACTTATGTTCTGTCCTTAAAAACACCAAACAAAATTAACAGCAATGAGAGTATTTATTTATTAATGATGGAATTAAAAAATCTAATACAAAATCCATGCAAATTACTATTTTATTTTTTCCCTCATGAAGATGAAAACCCATGGAAGGTCACATAAAATCCTACTCTGGACTGCATTTTGGGCAGCCCTGACTTAGCTTTCTCAGCAGTTCTTTGACCCAAGACAACTCTGAAGGACTTATGATACAGAAAGATATCCATCCCCAGAGAGAGCTAATGGTATGATACGTGTTTTTTTTTTATTTTTGTTTCTTGAGGTTTTTTTTGGGGGGGGGATATAGTTTTCTTTCACAGCATGACTGCTATGGAAATATTTTGCATGACTACATATTTTTAACCTATATCAAATAATTTGCTTTCTCGATAAGGATGGGGTAAGGTAGAGAGAAGGGAGAGAATTCAAACTCAAAGTTTTAAAATGAATGTTAAAACTTGCCTTTATATGTAACTGGGGAGAAATAAAATATTTTTTAAAAGGCACTTAGTACAGGTTCTGAAACACAGTAGACACTATATAAATATTTATCCCCCCCCTCCATGGTAAAAGAGGAAATGAATTTAATTTTTATACTCTTTCTAGCTCTTTTTAAATGAGTCTGCTCTCTCACATTCCTGAGAAGTTAGCTTTATTAATAAAAAAAACTTGTTCAGAATTTCATTCATTCATTCATTCATACATACATTCTTGCATGAATGTATTTAATGGACATTTAATTAAATGACTTCAGTGTGGCAAGCACTGTGCTATGTGCATGTGAGATAACAGTGAAAATGAAACAATCTCTGCACCACAGTAAGTTTACATCCTGCTTAAATATAATTTCTGTTCTGTTTTTGTTTTTGCAAAGCAATAGGGTTAAGTGACTTGCCCAAGGTCACACAGTTAGGTAATTATTAAGTGTCTGAAGCCTCAGGTTCTCCTGACTCCAAGACTGGTGATCTCTACATTGTGCCACCTAGCTGCCCCTCATTCTGCTTCAATATAAACCATAGCCGATGCTAAAAGTCTCTGAAACATGATACAAGAGAACAAACCATATAAGAGTTGGAAATAACATCAAATATTTTTCTAGGTCAATCTGCAACTAATGAGCAATAGCTTCAACAATATCTTTGCACCCTGACTGCACTTGTAAACTTCTACTGATTAGCAAACCACTGCTGCTTGAGATTTCCTGTTCCATTTTTGACAATTCTTCTTATTAGGAAGTTTTCCTTTATATAGATACCATTTGCCTTTTATTACCAGTCATACTTGTTATGGTCCCCTCTGAGTAGACATAGTCCAATTTGAAGTCACCATATCTGGAAATCAGGGTTTTACACTCTAGCTACCTTGCCATGTAACATGAGTATGAGTGACCCATGAACAGAGAATTAATTGTAAAACAGGGTTAGGAAACCTTTTTTCTGCCAATGGTCATTTGTATATTTATAACATCATTCATGGATCATATAAAATTATTAACTTAAAAATCCTAATTCTCAAAACTCCTAGATTTGTTGAATTTTGAGTCCTATCTGTGGTTGCCTTGGTGTAGCAAATGATTTCTAGGGCCTTATATGACTCACAGATGCCGTTGTATAACACAGTGAAATGTAAAATGTCTACCATCAAATACTTTATGTTATAATGGATTAAAATCTCAAACCGTGGGGAAATAGTTATTCCTGCTACTTATTTTAAGTCTTTTTGTATGTATGTTTGTGAGAGCTGGATATAAATGGCTGTCCCAGACCTTCATATTCTGCCTTTCTATTAACTGCCAGCCTACCTTTTTGGGAAACCTTACACCTGAACTAATTAAACTTGTAGTATTTTTTCTTCTGGAATATTTGGGTGGAGGTGTAAGAAGATAAAAAGTGTAATAAAATGAGTTAGACTCTTCTGTATATGGCTAGGCTCCCCCAGACTGAACCTGGTCTA
The DNA here is from genome assembly GCF_037893015.1 of Macrotis lagotis. Lineage (NCBI taxonomy): Eukaryota > Metazoa > Chordata > Mammalia > Peramelemorphia > Peramelidae > Macrotis > Macrotis lagotis. Next base: position 41,036,145 of record NC_133659.1, on the reverse strand, counting down.
TTCACATGCCTTAGTCCAAAGCTAAGGGATTCCTTCTGGTAGGAGAGAGGGCACAATGTCCAAATCCCCAGGGAGTGCCAGCAGTTCTATTAGTTAAAGAGTATGATTTTCTTGAGGTCAAAGATTGTTTTCATTCTGATATTTGCATCCCTAGTGTTTGACACAGGTAAACTTTTAATAAGTGCTTTTTAATACAATTATTCATTTCATGTGGAAAAGATGAAAACGAAAAGCATTTCTGACCAAGGGAATCGCTTATACAAAGGTCTGGGGAATGACAGATGTTATGTTGTACTCAGAGAACAAAAAAGAGATCATTTTGGCTAGAACACAGGGTGCATGAGGAAGATTAATAGAAAGTTCGTAGAAAAAGATAATTTGGCAGCAGATTTTTAAGGGTTTTAATCACCAATCTGAAAAAATATCCTAGTGTGATAGTTTGTTGCTGATTTTTGTCTTTCATTCTTGAAGAAGACCATGACAACAGGAGGATGAAGCCATAATAAACTAGTGAATTGGATATGAGTGTGGGGGTTGCTGTGCTAAGTCATCAGGTCTTACTTTTTCCTCTTTTGGTCAGATATGAATCAGGGTGCCTGGAGATGACCCTGGGTATAAGACAATCAGGGTTAAATGACTTACCCAAGGTCACATAGCTGGAAAGTGTCAATTATCTAAGGCAAGATTTGAACTCAGGAGGTCCTCCTAACTCCAAGGCTAGTGCCCTATCCATTGACCCACCTAACTACTCCAGGTTTGCTGCTCAAGTTACCAGAATAAGAGAATGACTTGGTAAGATCTATGATTTAGAAAGAAGTTTGAGAGGTCAATTTTGGAAATATTTTTAGTAGCTTTGTATGTGTTAGATTAGAGAGGAGAGTTCTGAAAGATAGAGACCAATTAGGAGACTACACATCACTAAATGACTGAAACTCCGTTTCCCCATCTATAAATTAAAGTATTGAAGCATCTGATTTCTTGGATCATTTTTAGATTTAATTTTCTGTAATTCACTGATGGAACCCTCACATAGTTTGAGGCTAATAAGCACCAGGATTTCAATGAAAACACTCAGTTTCTACTTTTACCTATCTGAGGGTCCTGAGGCAACTGTTCTAAGGTCCTTGGGACTCAATTTCCTTATCTGAAAAATGGGAAAGTTAGAGTAGGCAAATTCAGATAAATTCCAGCTCTAGGCAGACCTCTAAGTCTATAAGCACATAGGAAATAGGGAAGAGTGTATGTATGCATTTTGGTGAAAATCTATCCCGTGGTTAACTGATTTGGAAAAAATGCCTAGGAAAATTCATCTAGAACCTACCTTCTTAGGAATAGCCACACATATGATAATGCACAAACATATGACCTCTACTTATGTCCAAGAAGGCATGAAAAGAGATGAAACCTGGCCAAACAGTTGACCCAATCACTTGGAAATGCACAGGCATGATTGCTCTGTCCATTCCTGGTAGTGACTTTTTGTACGACCTTGAGCAAGTGACATCAACTTTTTCTACTTTTACTTAGGCATCTTTAAATTGGGATCCTGTTTCTTCCGGCACTTACTGCACTGTGTTGAAGGAGTGGGTGAACTATTATCTTTAAAACTGCCAGATTCCAGAGTGACAGGTGTTGTAGTCACCTTTCAGTTCTGTGGCATGACTGGTAAATGCAGTGTTCTGGTTAACCAAATATTCAGGTTAACAATAGAGGCATTAATAGGTATTGTCAGTTGATAAAATGCTGGATAAACCAGATCTTACTGTATAGGAATACTTATTATAGTACTAGTATTACAATCAAAGGTAAAGAATGGCAAAGCACACTTATTTTATATCCAAACCACCAGTGACCTTCTGATCGCCAAATCCAATGAATTTTATTCATGCTTTGTCCTCCTTGTCCTCCCTCGTGTATTTGACAATATTGATAATTTTGTTAACTCTCTCTGGGCAGTGTTTTACAAAGAGAGCTAGACTCGTTTAAAATTCTGACTCTGAGGATTACTGCCTATGTGGGGAAAGTCACTTAATCTCTTTCAGTCAGTTTCTTAATCTGTAAAATGAGGGAATCAGACCACATGAAGTCCAAGGTTCCTTTCAATTCTACAGCTGTGCTTCTATAATGCTTGGATCTGATTGTAATACTTTTCCCCTGAAAGTTCATTTTGTACTTTGCTTGATTTTGTTCTTTCTCTTAACCAACTTCAATCTTATTTCCTTTTTTCCATGTGCCTCCTATTCTTATTCTATCTTTCACCATCTTTTCTCTCTAGCCTTTTTCTCTTAGTTAATTCATCCATTCCAATCATTTCAATTGTAATCTGTCTACTAATGACTCCACTATAAAACTATTACTTCCACATAAAGGAGATTACAGACACAGTGCCCCCATGAACTGGAAATTTCAAGTAAAATTTTTTGGCCTTCCTTTTGTACCAGAGAAGAAATCTGATTTTTCTTTTGCATTTGCTTTTATATGTGTTTATAGTACCTTAGTATAAAATTTGGGCTAAACATATGGTCATAGGCAATATATAGGTCAATATTATGTAAAAATACTTTTCTATGCCATCTACTCATCTTTGTGAGTTGTCTGCAACATTCACAAAACTCCGCCCCCCCCCCATTCTCATTAAATGTCTTATGTAGATCCATGATATATGGAGACTCAAGAGGGAACGTTGTGATTTGGAAGGTATAACTGCATATTTATTTAGTTCCCATCTCTTCATTAGAAAAAGTCAGATGTTACCAACTGCCTACTGGACATCTCCCCCTAGATGGCTTGATGGTTCCTCAAGTTCAACATAGCTATAACTGAGCTCATCATTTTTGCCTCTTTTATATATATTTTCTCTAAAAGTTGATTAATTCTGTCTCCAAATGTGAAATAATTCTCTTACTTGCTGCACCACAACTCTCCTAGTCACCGAAGCTTGAAAAATTAAAGCTCTCTTTATCGCTTTCCTTTCTCTCACTTCTTAGATATCCCATGTTCAATCCATTATACCTCTCATAATTACAAAGTTGGAAAGAAATTTCATAAGCCTTTTCAAAAGTGAACAAAAATCCACTCTGTCACCTCCCTTCCAAGTTTACAAAATGATGCTCAAATTTAAATTGGAGTAGATAGTCTCTACTCATAGAGGTATGGTTTTATCATCCTATGAAATCAAATAAAACTCCCAGTTATTTTTTTTTCTAATGAGCTGCTGTGTAGTTATATTTCCTTTAGTTTTTACCTGTGAGGATAGGTTTTTCATGTGACTAGATTCTTCCCATTTTTCTAGTCTATATGTCAAAATATTTTTGGATACTGATTGTGTCATCCTATACGTTAGGGATCCCTGTCAGTTTTATGTCACAAATTGAATAAGCAAATCATTTATAACTTTATCCAATCCACTAATAAAAATCCACAATATCTTTCAAATCCAATATGGAGACACCTGATAATTCAGGACTTCTATTTTTTCCCCTCATCTACATTATTTAATAGCCCACTAAGTGGTCATTCTTACTCTGTCTTCTCTAGACCACTCTTCATATGCCTGCCAAAGTGATCTTTTTAATGCACATGTTTTATATGAAATTTTGTGGTTCAGGACATAGAGAGTCACCTTCTATCATTTACAATCTATGGGACATCAAGGAAGCTATTTAACTTTCTGGGCTTCGTTTACCTTAAAAGTGAATGAAGGGGCTGCAATGCATAGCCTCTCTTAATCTGTAATTCTATGACAATGGAAGAACAACCATTAGTGAAGTTTAGCTGGAATCTAAAGTGTATAAAGTAGAATAGAAGAAAATCATTCTGGAAACGCATGATTAGGATTCAACTGGAACTTTTTGAGCTGCATAGTAATATTATTTTCATTTTTAATGAAATTATTTCATTGATGTACACAATTCCCTGTAAGGAAATTACCAATGAGAATGAAAATAATAGCTAGAATTTTAAGATTTGTAAAACATATTATATATATATATATATATATATATATATATATATATATATTAAATTGCATTTGCTCCTCACAAAAACCCTAGGAGATAGATACCCCCTTTTTACATATTGGGAAACTGAGCTAGACTTGGCCATGGTCAGGGTCTAGTCAGTGTCCTAGCCAGTATTTTAACCACCTAGTTCAATAGCTAAGGAAGTCCAGGGCTCCATAGTGCCCCCAGCTGTCTCTGAACACTCTACAATTTGTAGTCTTAGATACTTCCTTGGAGTACTTTGCAATTATGTGATTTATCCAGGATCAAATAACAAGTTTGTATCAGAAGCTTCAATCCTGTGTCTTTTACCTACAGATATAGGACTCCTGCTCCTGTCACACATTGACTGCTATTTATATTCTTTTTTTATCAAGCTATTTGTGTGCAATTATTCTTCCCTTCCTTGCTGAAATTATTTTCTTAATTTCCACCTCTGATGGCCCTACTTCTCTGATCCTCAGTCATATATTGAGGATATATCTTTCTTTAGATTTTCAAAATTGTTTTTGCCAGAAATCTCCTTAGTACTTACTCCAACCTACCTTATTTCTTATTTATTTGCATGTAATATTTTCCCAACAGTGTAGAATTTCATTTGGTCCCAAAGTGTTTCCTCTTCACATTTCCAACCACTAGTATGATATTGAGATCATACAGTAGAGGGGTGGCTAGGTGGAGCAGTGGATAGAACACCAGCCTTGGAGTCAGGAGTACCTGGGTTCAAATCCGGCTTCAGACACTTAATAATTACCTAGCTGTGTGGCCTTGGGTAAGCCACTTAACCCCATTTGCCTTGTAAAAAACCTAAAAAAAATCATACAGTAGCTATTTAATAAGCATTTGGTGGATAGAATTCAAGTGCATTTGGAAAACTAGCCATGCTCCCCTTAGGTATTTACCTGACCACTTTTTAACTGAATTCAAAGTCTATCTATAAGCCTAGTATTTCAACACTGAAGTCCCTTTTGGTTCTGAGTTTCTGGATTTCTATCTGAAGTGTATCTTTATTTCAATATGTTCTTTTGTTTTTTAGGTTTTTGCAAGGCAAACCGGGTTAAGTGGCTTGCCCAAGGTCACACAGCTAGGCAATTATTAAGTGTCTGCGACTGGATTTGAACCCAGGTACTCCTGACTCCAGGGCTGGTGCTTTATCCACTACGCCACCTAGCCACCCCTCATTTCAACATGTTCTTACAATTTGTCTGATAATGACAGGAGGACAAGTGCCATGACACAATGGGGAGAGGGAGATGGGAAAAGACAAACTGACAGAGAGAGAGAGACAGAGACAGAGACAGATAAACACACAGAGACAGAGAGCAAGGCAAAGAAAGTTAGTGGTAAAGTCAGGACAATGAGGATTCCAGATCCCTCTGTGAAATATACTATCTATATCATATACTATTGCTGTGTCATACACTGAAGTATATGTGACTGCCAAGTACTGTAACCCTGAGGAAACTATTTAATTTCTCATATAGAGTTCCCTGCAACTCTCTTAAGATTATAAAACGCAGAGAATATGATGGTCCACACTGATAGGGAGAGGGATGAAGGCAACAATAAGATATTGTTTAAAAAAAATCTACCTCATCAGCCAGTCCATTTCAACTAGGAGTTCTTTACCTGGGGAAACAACATTTTTTTTAATTTGATAAGTATTTTAATTGAATTGATTTTCTTCTTAATTACATGTATTTTATTTGATTAATTTAAAAATGTTATTCTTAGGACAAAATAGGTTTCAATGGAATGCCAAGGGGATCCAGATAGCCCAAAGAAGTAAGCTTCCTCAAGCACCCAAATTCTGTTCCAGCTTTTGTTTATTGCTTCCATGACACTGTGTATCCATGCTTCCCACTTTTCTTTTTACCTTCAATTTCTCTTAGAATCAGAGTTATGTGGCCAAAGTATTTAAGCTTCAGCTTCGGTATTTGTTCTTCAAACTGGGCTGTGGCATTACTCAAAGACCATTTACCATTCTGGTCATCTCCTTAACCCAATGGTCACATTCTTCTTGCTGATAGAATGCCCATCTATTTGGTTAGAGACAGGATTTGGAAAAGGGGAGCTATTCTTGGGTAGTTGCCTTAATTAAATGAAATTAAATGAGGATCAACTAGATACTTTCAAAATACTGTACAATGAAAATAATTTTCAGATTCTATGTAACAGCCAAGGAATGGCATTTACACAGTCGAATTCCTTAAATGATAGAATGGATACCTTTGGTTGTTGATTGCTGCTCTGGAAAAAGCTTCTGGTAGTTGGATTGAAGAGCTGGTCAGGAAAGGAAAGTTGATAAGATTCAGTAGAAAAAGTTGCCCTTTGTTTTGGGGCTTTCCAAGCATTCATACTGACTGTGTATTTATGTTGAACAAAATAAACCTATTTAATAATTGATTTTGTGTTGCTAATTATTATACAATGCTAGGAGTGGGGGGGAGATAGAGATAAGATGATATCAGTGTCTATCATTTAGCAATTTAGAATGAAATGGGGGGAGAAAATGTGTATATATATATATATATATATATATATATATATATATATATATATATATGCATCATTCAAGATAGATTGCAGTATGGGTCAAAGGTGAGATCCAGATAAAGTAATATAAGAAATTTGAGGACATTCAGTTAGGGCTTCAGCAAGGGTTCTAAGAAGAGATGATGCCTCAACTGTGGGCATTTAAAATTCCATCAACATAGTGCTTAACACATTTTAAACAATTAATAAATACTTGTTGACTGAATAATTGAATAAATGAAACAAAAACTTTAAGAGGAGGAAAAATGTTTCAACTCAATTCAGCAATGAAGCAATAGTAGACATTTATTAAGATGGAACCTACTATGCAGCAACATGATTCCAGACCCTGGGGATGCCAAGACAAAAGTAAAAATCATCCATGGGACCAAGATGCTTATGTTTTATTAAGAGGTAGTGGCACATACACAGATGAGTTGAAAATTTGCACAAAGTAACAAGGGGTGGGAGGCAGAGTGCTAAGGGTTTGGAAGGTATTGCAAAGCGTCATGTAGAACATTGTTCTTGAGTTGAGCCTGAAATGAAGTTGGAGATTCCAACAGGCAGAAATAAGGAAGACAGATGTCCCAAGGATGAAGACAGACAGTGAATATGGGAGATGAAATACTGCTTTTGGAGCAGAGAAAATAGGTGCTTTTTGACAATAAAATATAGTAGAAAAGTAACAGAAAATAGGTCTGAAAGAATGGGTGGAAGACAGATTGTGGAGGGCTTTAACTGATAATTTGTTAAATTTTTTTTGTTTTTATCTTAAAGTCAAAAGGGAGAGAATGAGATTTCCTCAGCAGAGGAAAACCACTGGTAATAGTTTATGTGAATGCAAGGACATAGAAGAATATGAAACAATAATAGTCATAATAGGTAGTGTTTCTATATTGTTTTAAAGTTTCCAAAGTATAAAGAGGACAAGAGGAAGGATCTTATTTGAAGCTACAAGAAGACTTCAAGATCTCATCCTATCCCATCTCTCTTCTATTTAATATATGAAGCAATAGTGACCTGTTGGTGCTGGAATGAAGTGCGTATGGCAGTGGTACAATGGTACAATTTACTGGTGATTTTGGAGAAACTAGTAAAGCAGTGGGCATAGAAACCATGATGAAACAGTTGAAAAAACAAGTAGTTGACAAGAAATGGAAAATTTTCTTCCCTAATATTTAGTAATATTTAGAAAAAGGTGAACTCAAAGCTTGGCAGTTTAGAAAAAAAATCACATTCTTTATTTATTTGTTTTTTTTTTTATCCAACCATTCATTGTTTGCTTGTTTAATATCTCACGATAGCAGGGAACCAAGGAGATTTGTAGGGCAGAAAGAACTACTAAGAAAGGATTTAGATTAAAGATGAAGCTGTGGAAGGCGATGCAATGAGGCAAAGGTTTAAGAGGAGACTGACCCAGATATTGAATTTAGACTTAGAAGGGGTCTAAGAGATCATGGAATTCAGGAACCCCCATTTTGCTGAGAAGGGCATGGAGGCTCACGAGCTGAAGCAACACTTTCACATTTGAGAAAAGTAGAAAAATGGAAAAATTGAGATTTGAACCCTAGCCCTTTAATTTCCACCCAATTTTCTTTCTACCATTCTAGAATTCTCAGAAGAGTTGAGTGGAGATAGCTGGAAAGCAGCTGGAAACATGAGAAAGGAGTGAAGGTAGTTAAAGATGTTGATTTACGAGTCAAAGGTACAGAGGGGACAGTCAAGAGTTATAGAGGGAAACTGGGGGGGGGGCATACAATACAATAGGACAATGACCCAGGGCTAGACCTATACTCCAGTCCACATCAAATTCAAATGCACTGTATTGGGAAAGGAGGGGATTCCCCAAATACTATACAGGCTTTGCAATTTTTTTTGGTGGATATATGATATCTTGTTTAAGAACCCCAAGTGATGGAGCTAAAAATGAAAGAAATCAATTCAAAAATAAAACCAGGTTGGATTTCAAAGTAAACTGTTTCTATTTTGTTAAAGTTTGTTTACTCATTTGTAGGTTAATTGACTTATTTGATGTCATTCCACTTTGTTATCTTGCTAGAGAAAGTAGATCTATTAGAAGTTAATGTATTCTTGGAAAAAGTCCAACTTTAATTTTATGAAACACTGTGACATATAATCTTGGATTGGCAAGGAATGTATTAGATGACAGGGGAAGAGGGAATTTTCTATCATTATCTTTTACAGTTGGCCAACTAATAGGTTACCCCATAAATGTTGCCATTTGAATAGAACATCTCTATGCTATCTCACCTTTTTAAGAGACGTGCCTCTGATTATAAGAGGCTCAAAAAGCTATCTCAATGCCTATATTCTCACAGGATATGGGGTGCCAATACAGTGCCAGTTTTAGCAGGTATTCCTAAGTTGCAAAGTCTTTTAGGATGAGCTCCATGATGGACCTTCAGGTCTCTTGTCTGAGGATAAGCCTATCCAAGTTTGAAGTGTAATCATCAGTTTGGTCATAGAGTCATGAACTTCGAAGCCACAAAAACTGTAGACAAGTCAGAGAAGGGTTGTGATCTATATTGGTGTAAGAAGGGAATAGCCACTTCCAGAAAACCATGGTGGATTGAAACATCAGACTATATAAAGAATAACACATTAGTCATGTGGTGTTTAAAAGGTTTAAAAGGGGGCAGCTAGGTGACACAGTGGATAGAGCACTGGCCCTGCAGTCAGGGGTACCTGAGTTCAAATCCGACCTCAAACATTTAATAATTACCTTATAATCAAAATTCAAGCCCAGCCTCCTACTGCAATATTCATTTTCTCATTAACTGTTAACCAATCAGGGTTGATTGTCACCCTGGGGAACACCTACTCTGGAAAGGTATAAAAAACTATGGCCTGCAAACATGATTGTCTTTATACTAAGATAGAGAAGGTCAAATGTGTGGCCTTGGGCAAGTCACTTAACCCCATTTGTCATGCAAAAAAAACAACTAAAAAGTTTAAAAAGAGACATAATTTCTGCATAATTTACTCATTTTATTGATAATATAAAAATTTTAATAAAAGGATGGACATTTCCACCTTTCCAGAGTAGGTGTTCTCCAGGGTGACAATCAACCCTGATTGGTTAACAGTTAATGAGAAAATGAATATTACAGTGGGAGGCTGGGCTTGAATTTTGATTATATTCTCCCCATCCCTGGCAATCTATTCAAAGAATTTGTGCCCCACCCAAACATGAGAATACAATGGCTGCATCACCTGGGTAGGATCTAGATAGAGAAGAAGGTTAACTCAGTCTTCAGAGATTGAGGTCTTGAAATGAGATTAAATAGAGAGAAATCTGAATCTCCCCAAATCATTCATTATTAATAATCATTTCTCTCAGTTGCATCAAATAAATAAGAAATGCTTATAAATTTGTGGTTGTCTAAAAGGTACTTTTGGGTATGATAATATATACAGAAGTAGTAATAGCTGCTCAAAAAGATAATTTAAGCTAAAATGTTTTATAAATCTCAACCTTTTATAAATATGCTGTCAGTACTAGCTGTCATAAGAATTTCCATTATTCGTTAAAGCAAAATTTACATTATTAGTCCTCTTGCAACATAACGATTCCTTTTTATTGATAAAAATTCTTTGTTAGAATCAAGTATTTAAAACAAATTCTCCTGGGATGCAGGAGAGTTTTTTGTGTTAGCCACATTTTCAAAGAGCAAGACTGATGCCCCATTTTCCCATTGTTTGACATTTTTTTACATTTATGTGTGTTGCCTTGGGGTTACCTAATATCCAATAAATTCAATAATATCCCTGGTTGTTGTCAAGTAATGAAAAACTGTAGGATCATGCAGACTTTGGGTAGGGATGTGCTGGTAAATGTTTAACAATTGGCTCTTTGGGAAAAAATACATACCCACATACTTTTAAATTGAATACAGATTAGTTTTATTTTTCCCATCACTTTCTAAAAATGTGTAGAAAATCAACAAAAAAGAAATCAAGTCTTGATTTGTAGCATTTGCTGATAAGCTCATGTTGAAAAATTAACAATCAGCTCTCACTAGTTTATTTTCAGCATAGCATTGCTTTTTGAGATATTTAAGAAATGGAGTCATGTAAAGGAGAAAGAGAAGACATGAGGGAATTTTTTTAGTGGAAAGACTTGCATGAAATGATAAAGAGTAAAATTAGCAGAAACAAGAGAACACTGTATACAGTCACAGCAATATTATTTTAAGAATTTCTTAGAGTCAAGTCATTTTGTCCATTATAAATACCCAAATTAACTTTAAAGGACATATGAAGAAAGATGCCTTCAGAGCAAGAACTGAAAAAGAGAATTATGAATAGAATACTTTTTATATATAAGTATACATACACATATAATAAATACATGCATGTATGTTGGTAACCCTCTTTAGGGCAGGGGTAGGATGAGGAGAGAAAAAAAGGAAAGATACATTATAATTTTGTTGCATATTTGGAAGGAATAGTTAGTTATACATAGTAGATTTCATGTATAATCATTTTTTATTGTACTCATATTATGGAAATGCAATTTTTATAACATAAATTAAAAATAAAATTTAAAAAATAAGCAGTTAAGTGTTGCATGTGAGAGGTCTGCTAAGTTGGAAGCGACCTTGGAATATAAGCCTAGAATGGACCATGTCCTGAGAACAGCTTCCCTGAGTTCACAGAGACTGCCACCCAAAGGTTGGCCAACAGGGCTTAATTATTTGAAATACAGCAACCCAAGAAATTACTTGCTCAGTCACAAAGCAGTTTTGATCTACTTAGTATGAGAGAGAATCAATGTGGATGAAATCGTGAATGTTTGAAGAAAGAAATGTTTGAAGAACACAAAGCTTATTTTGGCATTTGTTTACTATGCTTGCTTCTAATTTTTCACTTCTCTAGGGATTCACAGAGACAAAGGATCTAGGAGAGTGGATATACAGCAGAAAGAGCAACATTTTAGCTCCATCTTTCATTAAGTGATTGTTAGACTTTGGGGAAGATCCTTTCTCCCTGACCCTCTGTTTCCTCATCTGTGAAATAAGGAGGTTGCATTAGCAATCTTCTAGCTATAGCGTATTCTTTCATCTCTCTCCCTTTTTCTGTCTCCTTTCTTTTCTCTCTGTCTTCAGTTTTCCTATTTTGCTTTCTTTTCTACCCCTCTTTCCTTAAGACTTCTTCTCTTTCTCCCTCCCCTTCTCCTTTCCAAAAGCAGCATTTAAAATATCAATGACAGACTCAAGAATGGTACCTGCTCTACATTCTCTCATATATAGACTGATTCTCTTTCTTCAAATGTGCACAAAAATGGAAGAACTTCCAAGACCTTAAGTTTCCACTTTTCATCCTGCCTTCTCCCCAGATTATTATGCTACCATGGGGAGTTGGTTTAGTTTATATTTTGTTTCATGTTCTCCAAAGTGGGGTGGAAAAATATTGTTGGCTCTAGTAATTTGTGTTCTTAAGAAAAGGATTCTGCAGCAGCTAACTATAATGTAGTATCTAATATTCAGTTGAGTGTATGGATACTGATGAATGGATGAGTTGTAATTAACCTAAGGAAGATAAGGGTGACATTTTTACTACAAATGACTTCTAGAAGCCAAAGGAGAACGTGGAAGAAGCCAAACCTGCATACTGATTAGTGCAGTCCTGGGATAGGAGTCCTCTGTCCCAGATAGAAAGTGACTGGCATATCTTAGATTTTAATAAAAAGAGACTTTTAATGCAGGGTATGGCTTATCTGCACATTCATAGGTGTCTGAAAGACTATCACCTGCAAAACAAAACCTCTGGTGGCAATGGAACAATACAAAGGGGTTGTATTCATCTGTCTTCCCTCAAAGAATTCATGGGAAGACATAGGAAGGAGGGAAGCTGAGATGAGAAAGAAGTAACCTCAAAGGAAGTTTAAATCATTTCTAGTCTCGATCACTGGAAGAGAGATGGTTCACACAGCCCTGGTTGCATGGGCCCTGAACTACACCAGTTAGCCATATGTTCAGATAGATTCCCTATAAGTAACAGGCAGCTATGATCCAGGTGCAAGTCTGACTGTATGGCTCTGAAATCTAACAGTGACCTAAATGAAAGGCTTCCTCCCCCCTTTTGGGTTTCATCCTGAAAACAGAGAGATACATTAGAAGAGGGAGATAAGGACCTAATCTGATCTTTCTGGATGAGAAGGAGAAAGACTGTGTTGACAGAATATGAGAAGAAAGGCAAAGAGCACAATGAAATACTCTGAGAAGGATCAGACAAGGTCTGTTTAGAGACAAAGTTGGGGATCTAATCCCAAGAGATGATGTCCAGCTAAATGGACTCTGAGTCAGATTTGGATATGAGTGTATTGTTTTATTCACTTCTTTACTCCTTAGTATATAAAGTAATCCAATAAATTAGGCAAGTGCATTAAACACACACACACACACACACACACACACACAGACATACACACAAACACAAAGCATTCTCTCATAAAAGGCCAAATTTTAATGGCTCATGTCGTGCCAAATCTTTCTGCACATTAGAGAACAAAATAAATTCAAAGGAAAGAGGACTCTTCTCTGCATATGGCTAAGGAAATAGTCAAGAGGAGCCATGTTTTTTTCACTTAGAATAAGATTTTAAACCTTGTGGATTTCTCTGGCAGTTTGGGAAAATCTGTGGATTTTCAGAATAATATATGTTTAAATGCATAAACTAAAATACAGAGAATTTAAAGAGAAACTTTACATTAAACTAGTTATCAAAATATTTCCAATGTTAAACCTTAAGAATTTGTAAATTCGAGTAAGAGGCAGAGGGCACAGTTAGAGGAAGAATTTGTAGTTTGTAATTGCAAACTAGGTTACAAAATGAAAATAGTTCTGAACTTGGAGAGATGAAGTCGAGAGTTCAAATCCTGTGGTGGACACTTTCTATTTTTCTGACCTGAACCAGTCACCTAATCTCATTTCTGCCTATGTTTCCTCATCTGTAAAATGTAGGGTAATAAGGTTATCTGGGCAGCAATGGATAAAGTGCCCAGTTTTGAGTCAGAAAAACCAGATTTTTTTTTTAGCTGTATGACCCCGGGCTATTTACTTAAACTCTTTGCCTCAATTTCCTCATCTGTAAAATTAGCAGGAGAAGGAAATGACAAACCAGTTCAGTATCTTTGGCAAGAAAATCTCAGATGAGGTCACAGACCTTTGAGGTTAGTTGTGAGGATCAAATGACTCAATCAATGCATAGTGTTGGCAAACCTTAAAGGTCTATATAAAAATCAACTGTTATTGTCACATTCTTTTCAGTAAAGGAGAAAGACCATAATAAGGAGTCCTCAATTCCCCTATTGGGCAAGGAGAGGGAAAGTCAATCAGACCAAGGAGTTAGGTGAGACCTTAGTCTAGGGTTATTTCTTTTTTAGAGGACAAAAGCATCAGCCACCTGAGCAAACCTACATCAAGGAAACTGCAGAAGAATTAAGGTGGCCTTGTTTCTTCTGGAGCTGTTATTCTCCTAGTAAGTCTGTGACTGGGTATTCTATCACTTGATCAAGATCATTTTGAAGGAATTTTATCCATTCACAGATGCAGAAAAAAAGAATCACAGTCTAAGCTGCTAAAGCAGAAATTTCTATGTACCTCAACTGCTTGTTTCCTCTGTGGCCAAAGGGTGACACAAAACACTTAGAAAAAGACTGTAATACAGCTCACTGGGGCAGGAGGAAGACTCCTAGAATTTTGGAAAGGAAAATGTTTCCACTGCAGATGATGGAAACAATGTATCCATATCTAGATCCTCCCACCAGACCCATCCCCCTGCTATAGATACAATGTATCAAGCGCCTGATATTCTATAGGTACAATGTATCAAAACTTTTCCCTTTCCCCCCTCCCCCATTTCCTTTCCCTCTTACTCCCCTTTTACTTTTCTGAGCTTATTCAGCAAATTCAAATTTCTTCATAAATTGACAATTTTATGTGATGGAGAGAGAGAGAGAGAGAGAGAGAGAGAGAGAGAGAGAGAGAGAGAGAGAGAGAGAGAGAGATATTTAGACACACACATACCCCAGAAGCTTTTTAGGTTTGCTTTGCTTTGTTTTTGTTATTTTTCCCCTTTAAAATGTTTAGACTTATTCAGGGGGGAAACAATGCGCAATGCCCAATGCAACTTCAGTCTCTTGCCCATTTCACTGAGGTCCGAATGTGGGTGGGGTGAATGCTGATGTTTATGAAGTTTAGGGTCTAGCAGCGCTGGGAAATGAAGAACTCTTTTTACCCAGGGTCCAGTTATGTGCCAAAGGGTGCCAATCTCAACTTCTGTGAGGCAGACCCCAGCCAAAAATGGCAACTGGGTCTAGGAGGGACAGTTCTCCTTTACAGGGAGGGTTAAGTCCTTTGAGTTCCCTCTGAGATTGAACTAGGGGATATAGTCTGGGTGCTAAAGCATTGTCTCCAACACATTTTGAAAAATAGGCTTTCCCCTTTCTGATATTCCTCATATATTCCTTTATTAGTAGTATTTTCTTTTAATCACAGCAGGAGCCTGCTATCACTAGGGAGGCCGATTGACTGCATCCTCTACCTTGTATCTGCCTTTGATGCAGGTTATCTTTAGAGAAATACCATCCCTCACTTTCACTCTCACTCTTGCTAGGGTCTCTTTAAGGTACCCACCATCCCAGCTCTTCTGGCATCTGTCCCCCAACTGGGGAGGCAGCTTTTGCTCATTGGGATCACCTGAGTCTCTCCCCCACCCACAGTGGGGGCTGACAGGAACACACTAAGTTGTCAGCACTTTCTTTCCATTCTTGTGACGGTTGCATCTCTGGAGCCCTTGGGGGTGTTTCATTCTAACAGCTGGAAATTCCTAATTTTCTATACAACTCACTTCTTCCTGCTTCTATTGCTTCGAATTGGGGCCAACTTTCTGAGGCAGTTTTTAATGAACCCTTATCCAGTGTGTTAAATATGTTAGTTGACTTTTTTCATTAAGCTAAGCTAATATAACATGATTGTTTCCTTAAGCATCCTGCTGGGGCAGGGGGTGGAGGACGTAGGGGGTGAGTAATTGATATATTTGGTGTATTGCCAACATTTACCCACCTTTGAAGACCCCCCCCCCCCACTCAACCATGATCTGATGTCCTTCATGTAAGCTAAACCTCTTCAAATAAGGGGGGGGGGAGGAGAAAAAGCATCAATGGACAGTGGCCAAGAAGGCCTACAGACTCCAAATATAGGCTTTCAGGAAAGTCCTCCATGTTGTGAACATTTAACTCTACAGATTCTGGTCAAAGGCATTGAGCTCAGACTATAAACAGACTTTGGTATTGAACAGTGAATATGAGTCTGTCTTATTCAGTTTGTTCATAGCAATAATCTCACCCTTTTAAGAATATTTTTAATGGATATGGGGATAGAAAAAATTGTGTTAGGATTTCTGCAACAGAAATAAAAAGTATCACATGCTCTCTGGATAGTTATCTTCCCTCCACCCTGGGATTTGCAAGTAGGAGATTGAGCATATAGTCATAAGCAACAATAGGTGAGTTTACAGTGAGTTGGAGAGGTCTGTATATACAATACATAGAGTCCGTCTCATAATCAGGAAACCCTGGTTTCCAATCCTGACTCAGACACGGGCTGTGACTGTGGAATGCTTAAACTCTCAGAGTTGCCTGGGGCAACTCTCTTAAAACTGTATGATGCAGAAAAAAGTGCCAAGCTACATTGGGAGAGGGTGTTAGGGTGTTTCAACATTGGAGGAAGGTGGGGAGCAGGACTCCATAAATAGCTGAAATCAAAGGTCTGGCTACTTCTTAAAATGAGAAGTGAACCTTTGCATGGCATTCTGACTTTAAGGAATTACCCAGAAAAGTTTCTCCATCAACTTGATGCTTTTGTTAGCTGGGAAATATTTGTCTGGAGAGATTAATTGTGTCTGCCCATAAAGGGTATGAATCTGCCTCTCATCTCTGTGTCTCCTGGAGCAATGTGAATCCACATGGGTAGTTTATTGACTTAGAAAACCACAAATTAGCACTATCCATGTTTTATTGTATTTTTATTTATTTTGTTAAACATTTTTCCAATTACATTTTAATCTGGTTGGGCGGAAGTTTTTGAGGTCTTTTTTCCATGACTGAAACTGTACCTCCCTACCCCTCTCCATTCTGATAATTAGGTTGGTTGGCTCACACTAACATAGAATAAACTCTTGGTGGGGTGGGGAACTATCTCTTTGTGCTAGCCTATAAAAGGAGCTCACAGAAGCCTGGAAGGATTTACATGAACTGATGCTGAGGGAGATGAGCAGAACCAGAAGAACACTGCACACCCTAACATCAATATGATCAACTTTATTGGACTTGCTCATTCTATCACTGCAACAATCAGGCACAATTTTGGGATATCTGTGATGGAGAACACCATCTGTAGCCAGAGAAAGAATTGTGGAGTTTGAACAAAGATAAAAAACTATTACATTTAATTAAAAAAAACTGTTATCTTATTATGTAAATTTTCTATCTCTTATACTTTATGTTTCTTCCTTAAAGATATTATTTCTCTCTCAGCACATTCAACTTAGATCAATGTATGCCATGGAAACAATGTAAAGACTGCCTTCTGTGGGGGGTAGGGGGAGGGAACCAAAAATAGGGAAAAATTTGCAAAACTCAAAAATAAATAAAATCTTTCTTTTATTTAAAAAATTTTAAAAAAAGCCCACAACTAGAATATTTCATCTTTTCTTTTTCAACTTACTTAATATTTTTTAGGACAATTAACCCTAAGTGATTTACCTGGGGCCACAAAGCTAATGTCCGAAACCAGATTTTAAAGTAGGTGCCCTTGATTCCATTTCAGTGCTCTATTCACTTCTTCATGTAGTTGCAACTACCCCCCCAACTTACTTTCAAAGAAACTGAAAATATAGCTAGGGATGGGGATTTGGAGATAGAGGAAAAGCACATTGTACAGAGGTGCTTCTCTAACTTAGAAGGAAAACATATACATGCACTAGTTTCTGGGGATTCAGAGGGATATTCCTGGATAACATTGTGGAACCCTAACCTCCTAGTCATTGTAAGTTGATGGTCTGTGTGGTGTGTGTGTGTGTGTGTGTGTGTGTGTGTGTGTGTGTGTGTGTGTGGTGGGGTAGAGAGTCCAAAGAAGCATGTTCCTGAAATGCAACCAGATACGAAGCAAAACTTTTTCTGGGGTTGTCTTAGGAATAACCCATAATTTGATAGCTGGGGCATCTGGTCTATTAGTAGAAACAACTTAGGAGCAACTTGCCAGTTGGAGGAAGAAATGGACCACAAGTCATGATGTAATGGGGGAGAAGCATAGGAAGTCTTTGTTTTTCATCATCATAATAAATTCATAACAAATATGAATTTATTATTGATTCAGGTTCAGTAGGGTGGTCTGTGTAGGAGTCCAAGGTAACCACTACATGCATACACACTTCTATGTAAAGTCCAAGCTATGGGAAGGTATTATGAGTCAAAAGGAGGGAAGGCTACATGAGTTTCATTCTATAGGGCCTCATTGTTTTTATTTTAGGTTTTTTTCTGCAAGGCAAATGGGGTTAAGTGGCTTGCCCAAGACCACACAGCTAGGTAATTATTAAGTGTCTGAGACCGGATTTGAACCCAGGTACTCCTGACTCCAGGGCTGGTGCTTTATCCACTGCACCACTTAGCCACCCCATAGGGGCCTCATTGCAAGGTTGGGTTGTTAGCTCAGCAGCAGCAGCCCTAGGTTCAATTCCTAACCAATGAAGCTTGTGCATAAAGACCAGGAGGCACTGAGTCTGGGTGTCTGTAGGACCCTAGTGAGTTCTAAAGCCCTGGTGGAAAAGAGAGCTCACCAAAGAGAAAGGGAAATAAGGTTATAATTTATAGTTTATTTTGAGTTTCTTTATGTGTTTTCTGTTCTTTACATGGGCACCTGGGAATCTGTATTGTCTGTGGAATAAAAGTAAGATTGTCCTATACTTTAGAAATACATTTATTACCCTGCATATTTATTTAGGAGCTGGAGATCTTATTAGGCACATTTGTGGATGCCTAGACATGAAATAGAGACTGAGTTTTCTAAAAGTAAACTGATTGGAGGTATTACAAACTAAGAAGAGTGCTCTATGAGGTAGCCTTCAAGGTTTTAGTTTTTTCATCTGAGACCAGGTGGTGGGGACTTTGGTTTCTCACATTACTGTATTCTCTCTTCCTTATTTAGTGCAATACTGTAGCTCACATTCTGTCAATGATTTTATTGTTTTGTTTTCAGAGCTGGACCTTTTCCATGTATGTGCTTGTGTGTTTGTGTGTGTGTGTGTGTGTGTGTGTGTGTGCATTTTTATAGTTTGAGCCATGTCCAACTCTTTGTGGCCTCATTTGGGATTTGGGGGGAAAGATATTAGTGTGGTTTGCCATATCCTTCTCCAAGTCATTTTACAGATGAGGAAACTGAGGCAACTAGGGTGAAATGACTTGCCCTAGGTTATATAACTAGTAAGTGTCTCATGTCAAATTTGAACACAGGAACATGAGTCTTCTTGACTCCAGGTCCAGCCCTCTCTTCACCATGCCATCTAGCTTCTACATATATAGCAGTTACTGGAATTCATTTGTGGCTAATTGGTAAAGAGGGGTTCAAGAAAGTTCAATTTTTTAGCCTAAATATTTAAACATCAGATTATGAAATATTCTTGTCACATGCAAAAGCTTTACAGGCAGAACAGAAAGACAGATGATGCATACAGTATCACAGTGTTATGCCTAGGTGAAGCCTTTCCTGATATCCTGAGCTTCTATTTCTCTCCTTGATTTAAAATTTCTCTGTGTGTCTGTACGTATATTTGAAAGCCTTTTCCATTTACTGCCCCATTCTTACTTTTTTTTAAGACAAGAGCATCCAAATTTTTTTAAAATTTTATTTACTTAAGACAATGGGGTGAAGTGACTTTCCTGAGGTCACACAGCCAGGCAAATATTAAGTATCGGAGGCCTGATTTGAACTGAGATTCCCCTGACTCCAGAGTCGGTGCTCTCTCCACTGTATCATCTAGCTGCCCCTGTCAGATTCTTATTTGGTAATTTGTTTCATGGGAGAATAAGTGCTTCTCTGAGATTCAAAAGTACTCTATGTTCACAGTCTTAAAAGTATTGGTCATGAGCCCCTATACTTGGAGCACATAACATTAACAGATAATTGGTAGACAATTCCCTCAAAGCAAAGACAGATAGTAAAAATATTGTTATACCTCTAAGGGTAACAAGGCTTTCCCTCTATAAACCTGAGAATTATTTTCATTCATATATTCAAATATAGTATGTATGTTTATATATGGATATATATATATATATATATATCTGTATTTGTGTATATATCTATATTTATGTCTATCTAGATGTATATGTATATCTATGTCTATAGATAGATACAGATAAATATACAAAGAGTCTATCAGCTTCTTGGCACTGTAGATCCTGATTCTTTTTTTTTTCTTATTGTGTCTTCACACTACTCCTATTAGGGCACAACATATCAGCTTCCTGAGTCCTTCTCTGCAGTTCAGTTTCCTTTTGCAAAGGAATTTTTCTCTTGAATCCATGGCTGGCTTCCTCTCCTATTTCCACTATTGACAAAGAAAAAATATCTTAACTTTCTTAATTTTCTTCTTGTCCTTTGTTATCAAAGAAGACCAAAATGACATCACTATGTTTGAGACAAATTACAGTGTGTTCAACTGTGACTGATCAAACCAATACAAGCTCGGTTGGACACAGGTTGGGCACAAACAGTTCGTGTGAACACCTGGGGTGGGTACTCTAAACTTACAGATGTCATGTTTCCTCTGAGCTACTTCCATTCTGCCTTCCTCATAGAGCGCAGCACCCCTTACTGATGAGGGCACACCATGATCGGCGGTCCTCTGCCAGTGTCTCCCAACTGTACAATCAAATATAAAGTTCTTCAGTGAGACCTTCAGGGTATCTCAATATCACTTCTTCTGACCCCCTTGTGAGCACTTGCCCTGTGTGAGTTCCCCATAAAATAGTTTATTTGGCAAGTGTACATCTGGCATTCTAACAACATGCCCAGTCCATCATAGCTACACTCTCCGTAGTAATGTTGGGATGCTAGGCTGTTTAGCTGAGAAAGGACCTCAGTGTCTGGAAACTTCTCCTGCCAAGTGATCTTCAGAATTTTTCTAAGACAATTCAAATGGAAGCTGGATGACTGTCCGAGTTTCATAGGCAAATAGCAATGAGGTCCACACAATATTTCTGTAGACCTTCAGTTGGGTAGGCACCTCTTCTCTCCCACACTTTCTTTCAGAGCCTCCCAAATCAATGTGCTACCAATGGTATGATCAATCTTTCACCAGCTAATGACAAGCTGTGCCTCTAATCTCTTTTATGCACTTTGATTAACTCATTCACTCCTTGCTATTTTTATCTCCTGTCCCTCATTTTATGAGCTTACATCAACTGGACTCGGAGCAGTGCATGATCTACTATAAATATATATTATACAGAATATAGAGAATACATAATATGGGAAAAAACCTCATTTGTGCAGTTTCCTCATCTGAATAATTAGTGACAGAGCTATATTATTTCTATGGCTCCCTTCAGTTCTAAATTCATGAGCATATAATTTATATAAAGTGACCATATATAATATACAATAGTCAATACTACAAAGGGAATGCTGACAGGTGGCAGAGTGGATAGAACACTAGTCCAGGAATTAGGAAGATTCATCTTCATGAGTTTGAATATAGCCTCAGCTACTTACTTGCTATATGACCCTGGACAAGTCACTTAACCCTGTTTGCCTCAGTTTCTTCATTTATAAAATCAACTGGAGAAAGAAATGGCAAACCACCTAATATCTTTCCTAAGAATACCTCAAATGAAGTCACAAAGAATCAGATGCGACTGAACAAGAATAATGACATATAGAGAAAGTTTGTTTAGTTCAACTCTTAAGTAGACAAACAGAAAAGTTAAGGTATATCGCAAAATTAACTGAGTGCCACTTAAGTAGCAATTTGCAAAACTGAGATATTAAATTAGGTCCTCTGACTCCAAATCCAAAGTTTGTTTTTGTACCCTACCTTAGCACAAAGCTTTTCTAACTTTTTTTTTCTGAGTCAAATGAAAACCTCTTAAAGCAGGTACAATTTAGATTTTTTTTCCTTTTTGATTGCCCCAACTCTTAGCATAGTGCTTCAATATTTGTGGAATTGAAATAGTGTCATTTAATAATTAACAGGAAAAACAGCCTTATAGTCCTGATAGTTATATACACAAACAAATGAAGTAGTTGATCTATATGTGTATATATAATAGATAAATATATAAACTTAGGCTTTTAGTTGGTTTTGTGGCCCTCTTGGTTCTGATATAATTCTATTACTCTCCACATAGATACCATTTGTATACCCACACAAACACACCCACATATACTTCTATATAATTATATAATTTAATTGAGTCATTACTATTATCATTACTAATTAAATTTTAAAGGCCTGAAAAAATCCCAAATGTTATCTATGTGGAGACTAAGAGAATTATATCAGAACCAAGGGAGTCACAAAACCAAGTATAACCCCCTGCATTTGTAAATAGTAAAACTTGTCCCAATGAGGGAGTTTAGTAAGGACTAGGGAAAACCCCATGAGGCCACTTGAGAGCTAGATCCTGTTAATATGAAGAATCTAGGAGTTTATGAGCCCTCTGATATGCTAAAAGCTGAACTCTGACCTCAGAGACAAGTACCTTAAGACTAGCTCAGAAATAGTCATAATATATTGGGCATCTAACTAGTGCAGTGTCTTACACAGTAGGTACATAATAAATGTTTTTATTTGATGCCAGGTGAGAATATTTATTAATGTTTGTACTATATTAAATATGCCCTTCCTCCTAGATTACCTTACAACTAATCTTGCTTAAAAAAATAATAAATCCAGTCAGGATATTGACCACATTGGCTAGTTTCGGTAGTGTTCTACAGCTTTAAGTCCCCTTATCTGTGCACTGAATGAACAGAAGTTTTTTGTTTTTCTGGGACCAGACTAAGCTGTTGTTCTTGTTCAGTTATTTTCAGGCATGTCTGCCTCTTTGTGACTCTATTTGGAATTTTCTTGACAAAGATACTGCAGTGGTTTGCCGTTTCCTTCTCCAGCTCATTTTCCAAAGAGGAACTGAGGCAATGTTAAGTGACTTGCCCAGGGTCACACAGCAGGTAAGTGTGTGAGCCTGGATTTGAATTTAATGAGTTTTACTTCAGACCTGATTATAACCATACAACTTCCAATTTCATTTTATTGTTCTTCCCATTTGCATTATTGTTGCCCTTATGCAAACTGTTTTTCCTGGTTCTGCCTTTTTTAATCTCCATCAGTTCATATAAGTTTTCCGATATTTCTCTGAATTCTTATATATCATGGCCTTTGGCATAGCAATATTTCATTACATTCATGTCCTATGCTAAGTGAGCATTTTCTTACTTCTCTATCTCAAAATAAACTCCGCACAACTAAAGTGATTTTAAAATAATTAAATCAACCCTTTTACAGTGGAGATCACAGTTGTTCATTAGCAGTACTCTGTATTTTACAGGCCCCTCACTGGGAGGAAAAAAAATGCTTGTGATTTGGTAGTCAGGGATATGTGGCACTCCAGAGCGAATATGGAACATTTGTAAATTTCTTAAGTCATTAAATCCAGACACTATACATTAATGACTCCAATGCTTCAAAAGATCCATAATTTCACTGGGTGTGGGTACTCATTCTACCAACACAGATTTCAGACCTTCCTCCTCTCCCCCACCATGGTATGAGGACTTTTCTACAGCCAAAATATTCACCACATGGTGGTCAACATTCCAGTGATGAATCTCTCTGAACTTAGCTACACTGGTCCACAGACAACAGAGTCTGTTGCCAGGCCTCTAGTGAAAACCTTTCCAACTTGGTTGGGACCTGGCAGAGTTTGTACTCTGCTGGCATAGCATTCAGGAATTCAGGATCATTTCCACATTGTGATGGGCATCGGAATAGAATTTTTGTACATTATTCAATTACTTTACACGCATTCATTTCCATGTTTCCATATGGCTCTTCCTTGTCCTTCCATTATGTCCCCTGGAATATTTGTTCTTGATAAAAAAAAAAACTTTGATCTTTTCTATCTTCTGGAAGTCATGGACATCTAGATCTCTCCAAGGACATGGTCACCCACACTAGTATTACAGACACCATTTCTCATCCTGACCTCTCTCCTAAAAAGACTGGATTAGCATAAGGAATAAGCATAATCTTTTCTCCCTGTTCCTATTTCCAGATTCCTCTGCCATAACTCAGCAATCTCTCCTCTCTTCTTTTTTTTTTTTGGACATTCATTCCATTCAGATGTCTAAATGATAGAGATAGCTATCTACTAGAGGCCAATTCATTCTCCTTTCTTTTCAAGCAAGATCCCTAGCTCAACATCTTCTGGTCCAACTCCAACCACTCCTTTTTACTTGGAAACATCAATATTCATGTTGCCATTTCATCAAACACACTGACATGCCATTCATTAATATTCTTGACTCCTGTGACCTATGCCATTATCCTGCTTTAGTCACACAAAGAGATGGTTATATCCTTTATCTCACCATCATCTAGAAATGTTCTACTTCCATTTTCAAGTATTCTGAAACTGCATTATCTGTCCATAATCTGCTAGGCCTTCTATCTCTTTCAATGACTCATTCCTAAAGTTTCCTCATTCCTATAGTGAGACCCTCCCCCCACCCAGGGCCATCCAACTTTCAGTGTTTTTCAAATACTATCTGTATTGCCTTTTCAAACTTGATTTTGCAGGTAATCATATCAATTATACATATTTTCCTCACCTGTATTCCTTGCCTTCCTTGTCCTAGGCCTTAGTCAGTAAATTAACAAACACTTATTAAATGCTAAGTTCATGTGATACAAAGAAAAAAGAGGAAAAACATAATTCCAGATGACAAGAGATGGGAAACAGCATTTATTAGATGCCTACTATATTCCAGGGACATCTGTGGCTCTGTAGATAGAACCTTGATCTTGGAATCAGGAGCACTCATCTGCTAGTGTTCAAACCTGGCCTCAGGCACATACTTAGCTGTAAGACCCTGAACAAGTCATTCAACCATGTTTGCCTCAGTCCCTCCTCTACAAAATGACCTGGACAATGAAACAGCAAATCACTCCAGTGTCTTTGCCAAGAAAATCCCCAAATGCAGTCACAGAGAGTCAGACATGACTGAAATGACTGAACAACACAGATGTTCTAAGCACTATTTACATTATAAGCATTATTTGTGCAAACATTATTTACAAATATTATCATTACAACAACCCTTGGAGATTGGCCTTATTATTTCCCCTGTTCAGGATACTGAGGAAGAAAAAATCAATTGAATTACTCAGGATCATCTAACTAGTAAGTATTTGAGGTCAGATATGAATACAGATATTACTGACTATAGGTTGGATTCCATGCATTATAAAGATGTATATCTATATACATACTTACACACATATACACATATAAAATGTATATGAGTATATATGCACATACACATATATGTATACACATATGTGTGAATATCTAAATATATGTGTGTTACATGTGTGTAATATCTAATATGTATATACAAATAATCAGGATGACAGAAGTGAGCTGAATTTGAAGTGAGAATGACTGGATTGTGTACTATGCAAGGAGTTGGCAGACCAAGGCTGGATATGTAGATAAGGAAAACAGCTGCATAGAGATGTTAATTCAACCCTCTGGGAGCTGATTAGAACATCAAGAAGGTATGTTTGTCCTTCTTACAAAGAGGACCAATGACATCACAGGGTGATAGCTTGGCTTGTGCATGAATTGGATTTAAGTAAGGCAGAGCTACACAAAGCTTTCAGCTTCAAGAAAGTACAGAGGAAGAAAAGAAATCAACCTAGGAAAGTTTTTGGAAACATCCATGTCCAGAGGGTATGATATGGATGATGATCCATGAAAACAGGCCACCCTTCCCTCTCATCAATCCCCACCACTTGTATTCTCTCCTTCAACTCACATGCTGCTGATGGGTCCTGGAGAAAGTTATGCAATAATGCCATTTGGATTCAATACAAATTTATGTTATCTAATCTCACCTGGGCCTCATTGCTGTAAGGAAAAACTTTTTAATTTCCCCCAATTGATTCTTTAAGTTCATAGAAACGATTCATACTTTTTCTTTCAATGAGTCTTTCTTACTACCCCATCCCTTTTTCCTAGAGTGCCTTGAGGAGAAAATAGTTCATTCATCTTGAGTTTCTTCTCCTCTTCTTCATCTCAAAGCTTCATTTCCCCCTTTAATTTCTTTCTTTGCACCAAATTCTGATAAAGAGTTTCTTCTCCACAAGGCCAAGTTCCCCACATGCCCCTTGATCACTTCCCTTTCTTTTTCCTTCAGCAGCTTTCCCCTCACTCATCACCTCCCCCTCCTAATATTTAATATCTCCTTACCTACTAGTTCCTTTCTACCTGTATACAAATATTACCCAGATTCCCCACTACGGCACTTCACACTCACCATTTCTTCAAACTATTATCCTCTATCTTTCTTCTCTTTCACAGTTAATCTTCCAGGAAAAAAAGCTATCTATACTCATAGTCCCCACATCTTCTCTCATTTGCTTCTAGGTACCTTGCAGTGTGACTTCAGATGTTATCACTTAAATGAAATGGTTGTGTTCAAGGTTACCATTGATCTTTTCATTGCAAAATCTAATGCCTTCCTCTAAGTCCTCATTGTCTTTGGCTTCTGCAGTATTTAACACTGTTGGTAACACATTCCTCCCTTTTGTCTTTTTTCTCCCAGAGTTTTCAGGGAACAATCCTTTTCTAGTTTTCCCATGTTTTAACTGTTACCCGTGGCTTTTGTCCTCAATCTCATTTTCTCTGTCTCTGTCTGTCTCTGTCTCTCTCTGTCTGTCTCTGCTTGTCTCTGCCTCTGCCTCTGCCTCTGTCTCTCTTTCCTCTCCCTGTTCTCCTCCTCTTTTTTTGATGTCATGATTTCCCATAAATTCAATTATTATATCTCTGAAGATGTTCTCGAGTTATATAGATTCAACCCTAATCTTCCTTCTGCAATCCCGCATTGCATCAGCAACAACTTTTTGAACATTTCAAAATCTATGTCCCATCGACATCTTAAATCCAACTTCTGTAAAACAGAATTCATGATCCTCCCCCTCCCAATTCCTTTCCAGAACTTCTATATTTCTTTAAAGACATAAGTCCCTTTTCTGTCCCAGATTCAGTCTTAGTATCCTTCTTCACATTTTCCTTTCCCACCCTGACATATCCTATCAGTTTAGGGCAGCCACTCTCATCCAAGACCTTTCTCACCTCTCCCAATATTTTCAATGCCTTCCCAATTGTCCTTCCTGTTTCATGTTCCTCCCATTTCTAATCTATTCTCTCTGTACCTGGACAATTGATAATATTCAAAGATGAGTTTGATCATGTCACTCACTTGCTCAAAAAGCTCTTAGGATTACCAGTTGCCTTTGGGTAAAATATAACCTCATCTCCCTTCCATATTAAGCCTTTCATCCATTTTCATGAAGAAAATTAGTGATTCTACAAAACTGTCATTATTGATATTCCCCAGAGAGTACATTCCAAACTCATTTCATGTTTTTTCACTGCCTGATCCCTTAGCCTGAAATGCATTCATTCTCTTCTCATCCCTATTTGGTAGGATTTATAGTTTGTTCCCATGCCTAATTTAAGTACTGCCTTCTACATGAGTCTTATCCAGACATTTCCAGTTGTTAGTGCTTCCTCACTCATATATTCATATATCTATACACATCCACACACACACACACACACACATTATATAAATTATATAATGTATTATATATACATACAAAATGTTTCACATATAATACTCACATGTTTGTATTAAGAAAAATTTAAAGACAAAGTCAGGGTTCACTAACTTAAAAATACTATTATACTCTCCAGAAAGATTGAGAATTAAAACTCTTCCTTATTTCAGGTTTCTTTATGAAAAAAATTAAAATTTTATGTCTCCTTTCTTGAAGATGGAAGTCAGAGTATTAAAGATTATTTTTCTTTCAAGTACTCACCAACTCCATTCCTCATGCAAGTATTGAGTAGTGAGTAAGCATTCTCTACCAATGTGGAGGATGCAAATGAGTTTGATCTTTGGGTTACAATATAATTCTAATCTTTAATTATTTTCATTCACTTCTTATTCCAACTTTGACCTTGCTTCAGTTCCAAGAAGAAGAACAACCAAAAAACCCCCTTTATATTAAACTTAAACCAAAATGATTACTGGGATGAATTTCTTACTCCTGGTTCCAGGATTTAGGTCCTTTCGTTCATGTTTCTGGACAGCAATGAATAGCTTCCACCTAATTTAACTACTCAGTGTTTCTTTCCGTGAAAGAAAACTTGGCTTTCTGATTCACATTGCTTAGAAAAATCTAGGGAGAGATTACAATCAGCACTCACATAGCAGCAAGAATATCTCATGATATGATGGTCCTCATCCAATTAGAACTGGGGAAAACAATCCTCTGTCAGTGGGGTTCTGGCTCCACTTCTCAGATTTTTGCATTTATAAATAATTGACTTCTATAGGAAACCAATCAGATGCCTAATTTTTTTCAATATGCAATTCCTAAAGGCACTGATACTCTCTCCCTTCACCTCCAGCAAGAGAACAATTTCAAATATAATTTAATGTGACAGTTTTTTTCACAGGTATTTTCTTTTCCATAAGCACTCACTGCTGTTTATTTCTTTTATTTCCAAGAGTAAATGACCCAACAATTATGTCTCATTAGCAACAACTTTTAACGAGTGACCCATGAATATAAGTTAATGTTATAAATAAAGAAAACAACAAAGTTAATCCAATACCTCTTTAATGAAATGTATTTTACTGTGATTTATAACATGTGCTAATATGTGTTAGGGTATATACTTATACCCACCACATACCTCTGAATTGTCCTCTAAGTGATACTAATTTAAATTTCTTTTCATGGATTGTATATTATTACTATGTATATATTGTATGTACTAAAATATTTAAATAGACCATGTATCTCACTTTTGCAAAAACACCCTCCAGGAATGCAGATCGTAACCTATTCATGTCTTCCTGACTCTTGTCAGACTCTTGGTTTTATTCTCCCATAATTTCAGGACAGAGGATCCACTATCTACCTTCTTTGAGTTTTTGAGATATTATGAGGATACCACAAGCTGTCTTCCAATTATCCCATGGTCTCTCCATGACTTGTCCATCTTCTTAATCTCTTAGATAGTATCCTTTAATCCACTTTTTTTTCATAGTTACTTATTTCACTGTATGTTGCAGCCTGCTTATACAAAATAGGTTCCCCTCTGTGCTGTCTAAGTAATACTCATTTTTTAATGATTTTCATAGACTGTCAAGCATCATAATTACAAACATAGAAAAATGCTGTTACGTTACTGGTGTTAAAAAGGGATGGTCTCTTGATTCTCGGAGAGATTGGGATAATTCAAGGAGCTTAGCAATTTCACAAAGAAAATTCAGTCTTCTTTCCTCTTCAATTCTAAGTACAAAGCATTGCCTCTTTTCATTGCCTATCCAAGATCATCTCATCCCTTCAATTTGAACTCTTTATTGAATCTCATTGATGAGAATGGCAAACATTTTGGGTTGGCACATATCTTCTACTTTTATCCCTGGCTCAAAACTGATGATGCAAGGGTCACTGAAAAAGTTAATGCATTGTGTAATATAGTTCTAGAATTCTTAAATATATATATATATATATATATATATATATGTATACATATATATATATATATATATATATATATATATGTATATGTATATATTCCTATACAGGATATAGTGTGCTTGTATTTAGTGAGTAGATCATGGGAAATGATTTTTGGAGATGACCCCACCTTATCCTAATTGCTGCCTCATTGTGACAAGAAGGTTCTACGATGATGGATATAATTTAAATATGACTCCTGCAATAGTTTGAAACTGTTTTCCAAGAACCGGCTTAGCTAAAAATAGAGAATATTCCCTACCAGTAGACTGGCAGCCTGGTAATAATTGCTTTTACCACAGCAATCTATGTAACAAAAAATATTTTTAAGGGGTCTCCAATGTTGGACAATGGTAACAAGAATCTTGATATCTATGTCATCTATAAATTTTAACAGTTATTGTGACTCTGAATGAGAGATTACATGACCCTATGAAGGATACAATCAATCAGACAATTATGGTGGCACCAAAACATCACAATCTTTGTATTCTCAGTATAAAAGAAACAAGAACAAGGATGATGAAAATAATGATGTTGATGAAGATAATAAAATTTATATATCATCTTAAGTTTTTCAAGGTACTTTACACACACTTTTCCATTTGATTGATCCCTTTGCCACTGTCTTAAGCAGGTACCATTATTATCCACATTGGGGAAATTATGACTGAAAGAGATACTAAGCAACTTTCTCAAGGTTTTAGATCTGTTAAATAAATGTCCAAGCTAGAATTTGAATTCTGATCTTTCTGATCCCAAGTGCAGAACTCTCTGCTACCATTTAGGCACC
The DNA here is from genome assembly GCF_037893015.1 of Macrotis lagotis. NCBI lineage: Eukaryota > Metazoa > Chordata > Mammalia > Peramelemorphia > Peramelidae > Macrotis > Macrotis lagotis. The sequence continues at coordinate 41,005,908 of NC_133659.1, read as the reverse complement.
AAAAGAAAGGAAAAAAGTTGCAGTCAGATGAAAGAGTAGATTGTAAGTACACAGTGAAGAAGTTGAAAAATTCTACAAAGGCATTCATGAGACCTTACAAGTTATATCAGGCACTTGATGACTTCATTGAAAGGATAATCATAGGTAAAGATGGGGAAAAGGTTTGAAAATATGACTCAGGAGAAATAAATGAGAGAGGCTAAAGGCATGTAGACTAGACAGAAGTCTCACACATATGCATCATGAATACTTTATTTAAGAAAAGAATTGGAAGGTGCTAGACATGGTAAGTGCCAAATATCACAAAAAAAGAGAAAGAAATGGTTTTATATTTTAACATACAGGAAACAACTTGCTACTGAATTCATGCCTAAATTCTCTTTTACTTGTGCATGGTCAGCCAATTGACTTATTAAAATATAAAAATGAATAAAAAAGAAATAAAATTCAGGTAGAGATAGATATTTTTAAAAATCTAATCTGACATATTCTAAGATATCAGAACTGAAAATGGAAAATAGTTGTAGTAAAAGACACCAATATTGATTGTAACAATGTCATATAGATACTTGATTACTATAATAAACCAAAAGCCATAGTCTTCAAATGTTTGTTCCACCTTTCAAATACAGATTATACGGCATGAAGGGCATTACTAGTTGAGAAAGTTAACTGGTTTGACAAATTTGAGATGGAATATTATGAATATCACTTTGTGAAACAATGAGCAATAGGGAAGGGAAAAATCAGCTTAAAGCTTCCTCAGAGATTCGATTTAGCAAAGTCATCCCAAGGACCTTTAAGAATAGGACCAGATAGAGAAAAACAAAAGATGAAAAGATCTGCATTATTTTAAGAAAAAATCATTTTTTTGATGAAGGGTAGGGAAATCAACACAAATAGTATTGGCCCTGAAGAAAATAGATGGCAAAAACAGCTGGATTTCTAGTGCAGAGGAACTCTGTATTGGAAATAACATCATTTCAGTGGTTTGAGGGATCTGAAAAAGGAGAAGTTATAAAAGCTATGGAAGTAGAAGATCCCATTATTAACCTCTACCAAGCTCATCAAGTTGATATCAGTAGCTACCAACCCACATTCCTACTTGCCTCTTTGTATGAAATTTTCATGAAGATAATCTATATGTATTTGAAGTTTTGAAGAGAAAAAGCATGTTTTAATGAATGATATTTCATGGAATACAATATCTCTTGACATATATATGACAGCAGAAACCACCTTGTTTGATAATTTTTTTGTTTATTAATATCTAGTTAAGTCAATAAAAACAGGGTTCCATGCTTATCTAAGTGGTGATAGGATCAATACAGTCATGCTGGAGACCTAGAGCAGAGTTCAAGTTGCAATGGTACTTCTTACAGATGGTAAGGTCTCCAGATGCTCAGTATTCATCTATTCATTTTTGTTGATTGCAACAGATACTAGACAATTACAGCTTCTTAAATGAGATTATATAATCATCCAAAATAATTTTGTCTAATCTGAAATAAAAATAAATTAATAAAGAATGCCTATTTCTCATATCTAGCTATTCAGTCACATAGATGATATATGACACTTGTTCATAAATATAATGATTGTGGGTAGTCACATAACTGCTGCAAATGAATACTCAATACTTAAATGTCTGGAGAGAGCTATTGTCTTGGGGAAGTTACAAAGTTCTTTTTTCTTTCCTCTATGACTGTTCCTTCTTTAAAGAAATATATACTCAGACATATGTATTCATATATTTTTATATATTGTATGTATGTATGTATATATGCATGTATGATAAATTGAGATTTTAGTGATGCTATATGTCATTAAATACTACAATTTTCTTTTCTTCTTTCTTTTTGCAAGGTAAGAAGGTTGCCTAAGGTCACCCAGCTAGGTAATTATTAAGTGTCTGAGGTTGGATTTGAAGTCAGGGCCTCCTGACTCCAGAGCTGGTGCTCTATCTACTGCACAATCTAGTTGCTCCTAAATCATACAATTTTCAAGGAATTAAAGTTGAGTACTACCAAAAAGGCAATGGATGGGGTCCTGGTGGGCATAAATGAGCCGTAATGTATTATAAAGAAATATGAATAATTTAAATAATAGCTGTAACCAAAGAAATATACCATCAATAAAGAAGATAAGATTAAAGGATGACTATTTGATAACGTATATGTTCCATTGGTATCTTTATGATGTCAAGAGATCTTGAAGAAAGTCTCCATGCTGAGTGACCCCCCCCCCCCCCGACCCGCGGGTGAACTTTTGAGAAGGCATAGACTAGAACTGTACAGACTAGACAGGCATAAGTTGTAATCTGCATCATTTGAAGGAATGCTTACTTTGAGGTCACATAACTCTTAGAGAATTGCTATATTGGTTGATCTGGTCTAAAGATGTTTGAAATGGCCCTAGTCTGACATTTTTCAGTGCATTGCTTCTATTTGCTAGCATCAGTGAAAGAAAGTTAGTACTTGATATGATCAAACATACAAACCCCATCATTCTCTCTCCCTCTCTCTCTCTCTCACCCTCCCTCTCTCTTCCTACCACCCCTTGCCCCCCACCATTCATTGTATGCTGTATTCCAAACCATGGCCACCCAGTTTGTGAGTGCTTGCCATCATGATTAAATTATTTTAAATGTACAAATATGTTGATTCAAATCATCATAGCTTCTTTTAACTTTTGGCTCTTTGCATTATAGAAACACTACTTTTGAATCCACCATACAATGCGTCAAGCAGCATGAAATCTGGGTTGTTTGGGAATTGTAGCTTGGCAGTAGCAGGATTACATAAACCTTGGACAATGTCAGGGTAGCTTGGAGGAAACAGCTAATCTCCCTAGCCCATCATTAACCATATTATTGTAGTGATAATTAGGAACATTACAGTCACTATGGATGGAAATTCATACTGAATCCAATTCACCAAATCTGATGAAATATAACCTTTTAAGTAGAAATTCAATTGATTTTGATTAAAAATTTTACCTAATATATACATGGTACTTTGCTAGACTTGGGGTTACAAACACAAATGAAATGTAATCCCTACCCTCCAGTAGTTTGCATCATCAAAACCTCTGGACTTGTACAATAGTCAAGATACAATTTAAGTTAAATTAATTTCTCTATGAATACCAAAAGACATTTAAAAGCATAGCATTTAATATAATCGTAGCATAAATTTCCATGTTTCCTATTAAATGACAGGTGTTTTTTTTCAACATAAACATTATATTTATACAAACCAAAGCAAGACCAGGAATGACAATTGTCACTTTTATGGAAGGCAGATCTCTCCAAGATAATTGTATGTGTACATTCAAGGATGGAGATTTATAGCTGAAGCGCACTTTGTAGATTTCAGTGACAGATACGGGGCTTGAAATATATCTGTAATACAGGAGATCAAACAGATTTTTTTTTAGTTTAAAGCTCGTGATAGCACAGTAAGAAAATGAGCTGACAACTTACTGTGTTAATCTCTCCCCTTTCACCTTCTGTACAATAGATTTTTAAAATTCCTCCAACTTTCATTGTTTTTTATCACAGATATTCTCCCACATCACACCTGGCATTCTTGGCCACTGAGTCAAGCCCCTGAGCCTTTCCCTGTGGGTGGGATGCTCTGGCTCTGAGATCTGCCTTGCCAGAGTAATAAGTGCTGCTAGCAGGCAGGATTAATCTAAACTCAGCCCTGGGGTTCTCTAACCTCTGGAACAACTGGTCTGATCCCAGGAGCTGCACCCTCACTGTAAGTGTTAAACCTTACAACAACCTGGGGAAGCACAGCATCTGTAATTCACTGAACATCAGGGTCCATCAGGTGATGAATACTGAGTTGTTGTTGGTTCCTCCACATATTAACACTCAAAATAGTTGAATCAACACCTAAACCTGTTTCTTTATAAAATATTAATGTCACTAACAGAGAAGGAGAGTGCACAGGGAAGGAGATGAGGAGTGGAGGGGAAAGAGGACAGAGGAGGAGGAGAGATGAGAAAAGATGGAAATGGAGGTCCCTTAGAAGATGTGAACAGTGTAAATACAAATTAACTTGGGACAAGGTAAATATCAGATCAACCCTCCTTGACCCTCACAATGAATCAAACTCTCCCTTACCAAAAAGGGGGAAAAATCAAAGCTCAAGTTCTAATCTATGGAACATTGATTTGAAGGAATATTTAGTATAATAAGATCAGAGTGTAATGCAGGAATTTGAAGAGTCTTTGGGAAATGGTTTGACCTTCAGTTAGTGTCCCAAAGGGGGCAGGGTCTGATGCCATAGAAATGCCACCCTACCTTGCAAAAGGTCCTGGATTTTGTCCCTCCTTTCTGAGACCCATGGAGCAAAACTTGAAATATGGATCAAATCATTTTAAAGTCACTGAAATGATTGATATAGTTATAAGTAACCAAGTGAATGAGAGGGGCGGAGGATCTCCATGGACTATCAAAATCACAGTAGGTTGCAAAGGGGGAGATCCCACCATTCTGGACTTGTTCTGAATACAATTTTCTGACACTTGAAAATTAGAGGGAAGAGACAAGGTGACATGGGGGAGAGCTACAATAATAAGATAGAAAAGATGTTGGTTCATGTTAACTTTCACTATTCCTACAAGTGGAACCATGCTTCCGGCTCCCCCTTTGGCTCCATCTCACAGGGCTCCCCTTTTTGTGCTGTGGTAGGGGGAGTCTGATCTTTACAAATAATATCTCCAAAGGTATCTACTATTAGTGGAAAATTGAGATTCTACGCAGTCAGGGAACAAAAAAGTGAAACAGACATTCATGGCACTTACACAGGGAGGAAGTAGAGTTTATTTCCAACCCCAACCTCCATTTAATCCCCTTTTTTCCTCTGGGATTCTGTAAAGTTATATGATTACTTTAGCAATAGAGCCTTGGTTATGACATAGAAATTACCCATACATATAGACAATTGTACATACCATATATTATACACATATGCATATATAAGTATTAGATAAAAAACATATATTATGTGCCTATATAATTTATGTATGTATATACCTGCACATGGGCTATACACACTCATACATATATACATGTACATGTATGGTTACTTATATGTATGTGGATGCAGAGAATATATATATGTATATACATATGTATATATATATATATATATATATATATATATATATGTTTGTGTGTGTATGTGTATGTGCATTTTAAAATTTTACCTAATAGAATAGGTGGCTAACTTCAAAGTCAGAAAAATTTGGAATCAAATTCTCTCTGTGGCACATGTATCTTACCATAAGTGTTGCTTTGTCCAGGCAAATTGCTGAGAATATAAAGTGCAAAATTATCATAGATCAATATTGGGAGAGATATTTTCCTTACTGGCATTGTCTATATTCTACTAATCAATTAATCAATCAAACACCAACAATTTCCTAAATGGGCACACTGTATCAAACACTGTGCTTAGTACCAAGAAGATAAAAAAAAAGCAAAATAGGAGTTTCCAAATTGTTGCAGACCAGTACTGGGTGAGAAATTTTCTTTATGGGCATTCCCTATATTCCTACATATAGGATAGGATCAATCAATCAAACAATAATGACAGAATGTCTAACAAAATGTATTAGATACTGAGGACATGAAAGCAGAAACAAAATAGTGGCCACCATCAAGGGGCTTATATTTTACATTCTATTGTAGCAAACAATAAACTATATTCACGTGCATATGGCTACAATAGGGCAGAGCCCTGGAGCACAATATCTGGTGAAATTATCTCAGTCAGCATTATCCAAGGTGTTCTAGTCTTTAGTGACTAGCTTTTGGCTTCATTCTCCTCTCTTATTTTATGGAATTTCAGAAGGTTATTAACTTTAAAATATTTGGGATACTATTTCAAATTATATTTCCTACATATGTAGTTATAATGATCATATTTTTCTAAATGAGAAACTTGTGAGGCATGGAGTATAGGAATTATTAGTCTCTTTTTAAATATGTGAAAACTGAGTCTGAATCTTGAGAGCTTTGTCCAAAATGATGTCAGTATTACGTGTAACAAGCTTATACTTTCTCTACTATTATTTACTATAACTGTAGATACTTGTAGCTACAGTATTTCATCAGCTTGTAATTATCTTTTCTGGCCTCCATGTAATCCTATTATTTTTATATTATATATATATATGTAATTTTAGGTGATTAATCTAGTTACTTCTTGTGAAAGTATTTTATTTTCTGGGATATTCTGTAGATTCAATCCAGAAAATCTCTGAAAGATGGTTATTTTATGTGCATTGAGTATGCAGGTATACAACCCACATGCAAATACATATATGCATATATGTATATGCACTATCCATATATGCATCACATCTAAATATACACATATATACTTCTCATAATATATATGTATATACATGTATACCTATGTGAATGCATTTATTTGTGTATATAGATATTTTTTCTCTGTCCCTGTTTATATTTCACAGAAATCCAGAATCCCAGAATTCAAGAGTTGACAAAGACTTCCAGTCCCACCCATATACTGAGGGATTGAATCTCTATTATATTGAATATTATATTGAATCTCTATTATATCAGGCATGAACTTGAAGGCCTTTCACCATACTGGTTTCCTTCTTGTGAACATTTTCTTGCTTTTATGAAATGTCTTTCTTGATATGTGTACCTAGAATATATGTCAAAACTGGGTGGGGGGGCATGTCTGATGATGGCAGAGCACAGTGGGACCATTATTTCCTTATTTTTTCCTGGGCTATACCCATCTTAATATAGCCCAAGTTGGCATGCACTTTTCAGTTAATTTATATTGAACTCAATTAAAGCCCTTGAAGCCATCAATAACTTTTAGAGAAACTATTTTTGTACCATGCCTCCCTTACTCTTAAGATTGCAAAAGTAAGTTTTTGAATCCAAAGGAAAGACTTTACCTTTATCCCTATTAAATTTCATCACATTCCACTTAGTCCACTTCTCTATTCTGTCAAGACCTTCTTGGATCTTGACTCCACCAGCCAGGGTATGAACCGTCCCTCTCAGTTCCGAGTTCTCTGTAAATGGACTAAGCATGTCATATATGTTTTTATCCAAGTCATAAATAATAAATAAGATTTAGCAGCACAAGTTCAAACACAGATTGCTTGGATAATCCTCAAGAGACTCAGTTACAATCAACCATTTATTTTACTTTTTCCTGTATGTAACCAGTTTAGTTAGTTCACATATCTCTAAAAGGGAAGTTTGGTGATGTAGATGACTATTAGGTATATGCACATGAATATGTGTTTAGGTTTATGCATTTGATCTGGACCTACAATCCCATGATTTCATTGGAACAGATATGCAATCCAATTCTTCATTCCATTCTAAATATACTTCATCTACCAATTAGGTAGTCCTATCAACAAAATTGCATCTACTAATCTTACCCTAGTTCTTTTTAAAGCTAACAGCTTGCATTTATATAACTACCAAGTTAAGGTCTGCAAAGCAGTTTAGCATATAATCTCACTTAAATCTCACAAGAACATTGTAAAGTAAGTGTTTTTATTATTCCCATTTTGCAGATGGAAAAATTGGGACAAGATGTTAATTGACTTAGTCAGGGTTATGTAGATTTTAATTATCATTTCACTTGAAAAATATACTACCTAACTCCATATTTCACATTCTATACATTGTAACCCAGGTCCAGAATTCTATTATATTATTATGTTTTTCATCTATTTGTGATTGGGAAGAGGGGTATAAGCTATGTGATAAGAAATGTCTTCTGAAGGTCATTCATAGAGTTGGATAAGAGTGACCAGAACATGACCTGCGACAGATGATGGGAAGGGATGAAAATAGGAACTTGCAAAAGGTATGAGAACGTTTCAGAATCCCTGCTGGGTCTTAACATGCCTTGTGCTGTTGGTAGATTCGGGGGCAGTCCTTGATTTGTTTAGGAAGTTGTTAAATGGCTTTTCCATACAATTTGTACTGTTTAGATACAGCTGTTCTGGGGGATCATTATCTCACTTTCCAGACAGCCTGGTTCATAGCTGATGATCTCAGGAATATTCTATCACTCCTTACCCCAATATTGGAATAATCAGATGGAAAACAGAAAGTAGGAGCTATAGTGGTTGAGAGTATTAATAGTTTTCAGCCAACACTGGTTGTCCATGTTTTAAAGCAGAAACTCTTGCACCATTGATTTGGGTGTTTTGGTGTGAGGATGAAGGAGAAATTCAATGCATAAGTTTCTTGAGTAAGTGGAGAGAAAGCAATCTTTGTAAATTCTGCTGTACTAGCTCAATGCCCTGGTCACCTTAACCTATATACAGCTCTGGGAATGCAGGTAGGTGATTCAGACAACTTTCTTTCTTAAAATTAATTTCAGGAAAAATTGGGCTTTGGGTTTGTTAGAGATGCTCATTTTTAAAAAAAAGAAGATAGTCATAAACCAGCCCGGTCACTTTATTACCTTCAAATGAATATCAAATTTTAAAAAGTAAATTGTTTTTTATCTTAGTCTTAGAAAAAGCTAAGGGAAAAGGAAAAAAAAGGAAAAAAATCTGAGCCCAAACAAAACCTTGCAAATTTCAAGAACATCTGATGCCACATGGAAAACTATGAAACACATTTTGTTCAGAAAAATGAATAAGGCACAGTGTAACCTTCATTTGTGGAGCCTCCTTCATGCTAATCATCTCCCATCCTCTCCCCCTAAAAAAAGGTTTTACAGAATTATAGAATGCAAAAGCTGAAAGCATATGGTCCAGTATAAATTACAGGGGGAAAAAGTTATAAAGACATGATATGATGAATAAATTAAAGCATTCAGACATAATCCAATAAAAAAGAAAGAAATTAAGATGCAGTAAAAAGGGTAGATGAGAATGGGCTCAAAAGAGATCTGAAAGGAGATCAAAGATCAACCATTCATGAAACAGAGGTGGGGGTGAGGTTGCTGTCTCAAGGGGCAGTAGAATGGAGAAGTTAATGGTAGAAGTTGCGCCATTCCATGGCTCAACTCAATGGGAGAAGCAGATGTAGGATTGAGAGCTGGTAATTGATGGCAAAAGTTGCCAACGGAGGAAGCTGTTGTGTTCAGGTAATCTTGAAATTTAAAAGAAATCAAGCTAAATCTGATAGAAATTAGGCATCAGATTTAAGAGAAATATAAAGTTCCATGGTTTTTATCCTTGTTACTGTGTTTGGTGGAGAATTATGAGATTATGGAGATTAATATTTATTTTGTTAATAATGAATTAACATTTCCAAGGTATTTGGGAGTCATCATAGGAACACTGGAAGTCATACTGAGTTTACAGTCAGAGGACCTGGATTTTAATCCAAACACTACTGTTTTCCACCTATATCACTTGAGGCAAATTTTCTTAACCTTTTTACTTCATCTATAAAATGGAGGGGTTGGAAAACAAAATGATTTAGACTTCCTTTAATGTTGTGTCTATGATTTTATGACTATACTTTTTTTTTTTACTAATGTAAAGTATAGACTTGGCAAATGTTTCAAAAACTAATACATATTTTCTGAGTCAGATCAAATTTCTAGAGCCTGATTAGTTTGATAGACAATTTTCATATTTAGTTCATGTCTTTCAGAATCTAGAGAACAAAGACTAAGTGTAGTTCTTGTTTGGGAATTTCCAATGTGGCAAAGTTGGCCCATTAAGATAATTAGGAAAGCCTTCATTTGGATAGAATTCATAGACACTTTAATTGAAAAGGGGAAGCTTGAGACAGGAAGAAATACGCATTGGCCAATGGCTACAGATAAGGAGACAGAAAATATCTGTACAACAAAAAGTAATAGCCAGATTGAAGTTTCATACTTACACCCATTCATCCTTGAATCTGTCCCTTCATCCATTCAATGACCACTAAGTATTTTCTAGATCCTGGACATTGTGCTAAGCTTTGGGAATATAAAGACAAAAATGAAACAGACCTTGCCAACCAGGAGCTTACATTCAATTGCATTGGGGTGGGGATTAATCAATGTGTACTCATACATAACTACAAAATTATATGAAGTAATTTGAAGTTAGGATCCTAAGCATTGGAAATGACTCAGTAAAGACTTGATGAGATAAGATTAGAAGAGACTTGAGATGAGTCTTGCAGAGAAAAGGGGGGGGAATGAGTTTCTAGAAAGGGAGAAAGTCAATACAATGCTGTATGTAAAGAAACATATGTGAGCCAATTTGGCAGGAAGTAAAATACTGCACAATAAGCTTGAAAAAATATAAACTGATACCACAGAGATTACCTCTAATTCAGAAATGTAAGAGGACTAAATTCCTTAGTAGGTTTCTAAAAATGGAAGACTGCAAATCTGATGGTGGTTCTTCAAAGGCCAAGGCTACTTGCCAGGAAAAAAAAAGAATTATGAACAGTAAAATAGGCACTGTTTAAGAAGGTGAGGAGAGTAAAGTGGAAACTAGAGATGATGTGGAAATCTGGAGGGAGTTCAAGTGAAATTATTGCTGAAGCAGTTAGATGAATTCAGAGATACCTAGGAGAAAAGAATAGGTCATTCAGCCAGTCAACAAGCATCTATTAAGTGCTTTGAACAGGACAAAAATGTTGAAACAGTGAAGAAAGCAATGTGAAAAAGATGTGAACTAAGCCCCATATCAGAATGAAAAGATACAAACTTGATATGTCAAAATGGCAAAATATTGGAAAAGAAATATATGAGAGTTGAAGGAGAGAGCTGTTTTTAAGGGCAGAAAAATAAAGAGCTGCTAACCCTCAAAAATGTCCTATAACAGATAAATTCCTATAACTGAGGATGGAGATAAATCAAGTTTGACTTAAGAACAAGGAGGCATCTACTAAAATGCTCCTCTCTGAAGAAAGATATCATCTTTGACTCTTCAAAATTCCTCCACATCCATATTCAAACAGTTATCAAGACCCAGTAAGGTGGAAAGAATGAATTTACAATGAGAAGATCTGAGTCTGAACTTCAACTTTGCTACTTCATAATAGCAAACATTTATATAGAGGCTTCCGTATTTTTTTATCTTATTTCTCCATAATGCCTTTTGTAAGATAAGTACTACTATTATTATAATCCCATTTTATGGATGAGTAAACTGAAGCCCAGAATGATTAAGTGGTATGACTGATATCATGTGACTAATAGGTATCTAAGGGAGTATTTGGACTCAGGGCTTCCTGAATCTAAGATCAGCACACTATCTTCTCCATTATCTCATTCCTCTACCCATTACTTGATATAGATGAATTGACCTACATAGTCCTTGGGTTCCTTTTTTTTTGTAAAATGAGAAATTTGACCTGAACTTATAAAGTCTCATTCAACTCTAAATCAGTCATCCTATGATGCTGTTGCTTCTACCTCAATAAATCTTTTATATCTAATGCCTTTTCACTTTTACTCCAAAATCTCTTTAGCCATTAAAAACTTCGACACAGTTGCCTTGCCTGAATCTGCCTCTGCAACCACTTCATTAGACTTTAGGTATACTCTCTGGACACTTAACGTTCTACAGAAATAATCTTTCCCATCCAAGATAATCTCTGCTCCTGACCACTCTGACAGAAAAAACCATTGGTTCCTCATTGTTTCCCAGTGTTCTTTGTTCCAATAACTCTTAATAATAGCAACAATAATAAGAATATCATCATCAACAGGAACACGATGTATTATGAACCTTGAGGGTATTTTAATATTTACATCATAATATTTTTATTTATTAATTAACTGTTTATAGTAACTATAATAATAATATTTTTCTCCAAGTTAAAAATTAAATTTTATATTAAGTAAATATAATTATAAAATTAAAATATTTTGTATCTATGAGTATGAAAACTAAATATGAAATTTAAAACTCTAATTGAGACATAAATATAAATATGTGGGATATTCCTTAGGAACCAAAAGAAATAATCTGTCAAGTCACCAATATGTTTGCTAGTGTCTTCAAAACTTTATAATAAATTTCTTTTATAAATGTTGAAACTAAATAAAGTTTGAATGAGGAAGTTACAACTTAGAGAATGTTTAATACAAAATCTTCACATATAAATTTATTTTCAATGTTGATCATTTACTTTTGAACAAATATTTGCAATATTTATTTCATCACTAGACAAACACAACCTTAAATATGGTTCTACCACAAATATATTTCTAATTTTAATTTAAAAAAGAATGAAATGAAAATGTTCACTCACAAAACTATATGGTGAAAATGGCATAGGAAATTTATGAGTTCTCTTGCTAAGAAACAGAAATTCATTAAAAAAAATTAGCTGCCTAACCAATCAATGAAAATAAATAATTAGTTGGACAGAAATATTTATTTTTTTACTGATCAATGGCAAGTGTTGTATAAAATTATAAGTGTGCTTGATGTTCAGATATATATGTATATATATATATATATATATTCTGCTTCATTTTAAATAACAAGGTTGTGTATAAACCAATCTTTGCAAAGAAATAATTTCTTCAAATGTGAATTTATTCTCTTATACCTTGGCTATATTCTTATAGAAACTCTAATGAATAATTGATTTGAGTTCCTTAAATACAACTAAGAAAGGCAACAAAGGATTTGTTCCTACAGAATATTTGTGATTGTCCATGATTGCTTCAAGGTGTCTTGTAATATATATGCTCAGTAATCAAGCTTTTCAAATAGTCTGACATTTGTACTGCAAGAATATAAACATTTGTAACATCTTGATCAAATGATTACACAGCTAATGAAGTACCAATAGAGGGAAACAGGGGAATAAGGGAGCTAATTCATACAGTGTACAGAACAAAAACAGGAAAATTCCATGTGTCTTATCATCCATTGATAATTAGTTTTTGAACAAATGTTGAACTCTTATAATGGTTTGGAAACAATTTGATGAATGGTTGAGCAACAGCATTTATCATTTTATAGATCACTTGTCCTTAGTCAATAAAAAAGCAAATATTTTATAAAATAACTAGCTATTTATTTTCATGGTTGATTGGTTGCTAACATAGCAATTTGGACTTTGAAGTGGTCAAAGTTTTATTTGTTGCAAGAACATAAAAATCATTGTGTGCATGAGCATAGCAATTTGGAATCACTGTAAAAGACATGCTTCAAACATGCACATGCTTATTAAAGAGGATATGTATTTTTCATTGCTTAAGATACTCGTTGCTAAAGGAATTTTCAGCATAAATCCTCTGGATCAGCATCATGAATCTCTACAGTGTTTGAAAACCACTAAATAAGAAAATCTGAGCTACCTTAACTCATTCCTGAAAAATTAAATAATTCTATCTTATCAAATCCTTCTTATGCTGTTGCTTCTGAACCCACCGTTATTTTTGTTCAAACTGGTTTTTCATCCCTAGTAATCTACCTTTCCTCATTCCCCTCAAGTCAAATGCATTTCATCCCTTATTCTAAAGTTATTTATCCATTTTGTGATCTTTGGAATGCCAATCCCATAGGTAACAAAGTATTTTCATCTTAAATATTTTCCTTTTTCACTCTTTTAATCTTCTCACCCTCTCTGAGACCTGACTCCCTCACAGCTTTTTCAGCCATTTTTTAGTAATTGTTGCATTTTTACTCATAAAGCAAATTCACTGGACATAGTAGATGAATTGAAATATTCCTTGAACCTATCACCACATCTAAGCTTTCCATTTATTAATATCATTCACTAATCTTTCCTTCTTAATCAAATTTATCACTCAATCAAGATTACAGAAGTTGTTGCCAAGTGAATTCTCTATATTTAATCAGTAAGTTGAATTCTGGATCATAGTCTGTCTTCCCATCTCTTACTCTCATACTTCATCACTTTAATACATGTATTTATAGTCCCTCAAATATTCTGAACTACCAATTCCTTAATTTACTCATTTCCTACATATTCCCGCCTTTCCACTACAGCTATCCATGGACTTGATAATACCCTTCATCATAGCCATTATCCATCAGGATTACATTTCATATTGATGAACTCTGAAATACCTCTCTCAGATAATGATTTGGTGCTCATTCTGCCTCTCCTTCTTTGCACCTCCCAACTATTTTTATATTCACCATGGCTTCCACCCTTAATTCTTTTCTAGGCCAAGCAACAGGTCTCAAGGCCAAACACCCCTTGGTCATTGTTTCAGTTGTAATTGGTTCAGAGTATGAATATAAATATAAATACAATTTCTGTTTTAGTCAGAAAATCTGAGGCTCTTCCTCTCCCAGAATGATTTTATTTTTGATTTGATTAAAAAGAACATTCTTTGCTTCATTTCTTTCTTACATAGCCTTAATCACTGAATGGGTGTTGTCTCAGTCAAACTGAGACCACCGGGTAAAGATCCTAGCTTCAAAAGGCCAGAGTCTCCCACTGAATCCAAATCTACCTCCTGTTGTTCTGATTCATATCTGACCACTGGAGCTAGAATGTTCTAGAGAAGAAAGTGAGGGATGTAATTTTGCATAGCACTCACAATCTCCCCAACTTAAATCCAATTCCTTTGAATTTCATGTCATCACCTCTGTGATGCCATGATCCTCTGAGAATGAAGGACAGTCAACATCAAGAATGACAGCCTCCACAGGGATATAATTTCTTTTCTTCCCCATCTTGACTTCTTTGTGAACCAGCTTATTTCTACACAGTTTTCTTGCTTCAAGTCCTTTGTCCCAGATGTCTGGCAGTCTTGGATTACTCCCATCATCTGATGCCTTTTGGTCTACTCACATGGTTTTGAACAGGACTGGGAAGATCATGAGAGGATGCTAAATGAATTTACTACAAATTTTGTTACAAAATCTCATCTACACTTTTATTAGGGGAAAGAAATCATTTTATACCCCTCTGGTCAATTTACTATCTCACTATCTACAGTCTCTTCCACTCCTTTTCATCCCTCCTCAAAGCTCCCACGCTTCACCTTCCACTCACTATCCTCCCCAATTTAGAAGCTTGATTTATACTTCACTGAAAAAAAAAGTTGAGGCTATTTGCTGAGGGTTCCTTTTTCTCCCCTCTTTTTAATTTTCTATCATTCAGATGTCTTCTGCTACTCTTTCCTCCTTCATCTGTGTCTCATGAAGACATGATTCTTCTCCTTGCCAATGCATAAATGTTCTTACTTCATCCTGTCTTCTCCAGCAGATTGCCCTTTTAATGATCCCTACTCTTTCCTTAATCTTCTATCTTCCCTGTCTATTGAATGTTTCAGCTACCTACAAAAATTTGCCCATGTATCCCCACTCTTCAAAAAAAACCATATTCACTCCATTCATCCTTACTGGTTATCATCCTATATCTCTCTTCTCTTTCACGGCTAAACTCCTTGGGAAAGCTAATGATAATTAGTACCTACACATCCTTTTCTCCTCTGTAGCTTGTATTTTAGTAGCCTGGATTTCAACCTCTTCATGAAACTTAAACTACTCTTTCCAAAATTACTTGTGATCTCTTTAGTTTTAGATCAAATGATCTTTTCTCAATACTATTCTTTAACACTTCAGTTGTTGGCGCACTTCTCTTTGATACTGTCTTTTCTTCACATATTCATAATATTGCTCTGCCCTGATTATCCTTTCCAATCTGGTTGTCCTTAATCTCCTTTGCCAGATAGACTTCTTGGCTGTGCCCACTGATTACTGAGTTTAGGGTTCCCCAAAGTTTCTCAAGTTTTTCCTCTCCCATGCAAATGTGTAGGAAGGGAAAATGAATTAGAATGAAACCAACCCCAAGGGGAAGATCATTAGGTATCTTCTCTTTACCTAGCCACAAATGTGACATTTCCAAATGTGTATGTGACTGGCAAAGCCAGCTCAGACTTTGAGACTGATTTTATACCAGTACCTTCATTCATTGTCTAGCTCAGATTTCTGAATACCTAGTTCATGTTTATTTGTATAGAGCTGAATTTGAATCCCATGTGAAAGAGATACAAGTCCCTTGATAGAGTGGTCTAAGCCTATGGTAGAATGTAATGGGAATAGAATTATAGCATTTTGGTCTCCCCCTATTCCCCAATCATATTTTAGTCACAACTGATAGCTCAGGAAAGTTGTCAATGGTTCATGTTTGATTTTTTTGTTGAGGTTGCTGATACTGATTTGGGACACAGAAGATAAAAGAGAAACTGTTGAATCAATTGGGATAAAGGAAAATAATGAATGAAAAATGAATTATTACTATTGGATGGGGAAGAGAATGTCCAAATTATATTTAATTTTGCCTCATTTTTTTTCATTTTGGGGACATTTATTCAAAAATAGTAGTTACAGTGAAATTTATCATCTACATTTACTGCTGGAATAGTAACATGCTAAATTGAACAGTGTGACAGGTTGGGCCCAGGAAACCTGGGTGTAAATCTCCCCAACTTATGGGAAAGTTGTCCAACATCCTGAGTCCTATTGTTTTCATTTATAAAGCAGACCTCATTATATGTGAACTCTACTTACTTTTTAGTAGGAGGTGAGTATATTCTAATCCTTCCTGAAAGGGCAGCCAGGTCAACACATTTGAAAACAAGACATTTGAGAGAATACAATAGGCCTGGAGTCAGGAAGACCTGAATTCAAGTCTACATCCAGATACTTACTGGTTGAATAACCCTGAGCATATTACTTTACCTATTTGCCTCAGTTTCCTAATCTGTAAAATGAGGATAATAGTAGCACCTACCTCCCAAGGTTGCTGTGAAGATATTAGATAATATTCCTAAATCATTTAGCACATAATAAATACTATAAAAATGATAGCCTTGTTGTTTCTGTTTGATAAATGTTAGTTATTAAAGTTGCAATTTTATTCCTACTCTTCCTGAGAGGAATCATGCATTGGAGAGAGTTGGACCCAGAATTAGAAGGACATAGATTGAGGTCCCACATCCCACATATACCATTAGTCTCTGTGGGGATCATCCAGGATTTCCTCTAAGACTATGAGTTGCTGACAAGGTGTTGTTCTTCCTTGTAGAAGGACGTTATCACCAGGTGTTCCTTATACTGAAATAATAACAAATCTCATCTGAAAAAAGAAAAATCTCCAGTGTTTATATAGTACCCATCTTTTTACAATGACCAGATCATTAAAAAGAAAACAAACAAAGAAGATTAGAACTTAATGGGAAATTGAAACTTTAGAAGGACAAAAAGCAACTAGAGCATTTCTGACAAAAGCAATAAATCTCAAGGGATTCAAATATATGTTGTATTAGAATAAGGAAAAACATGGAAGTAAAAAAAAAGTACTATGGACTGAATTTTGAAAAAAAATATACTAAACCTCTAAAATAGAATTCTTAACCTGAGGTCCATGGTTTCCTAAAGGAATCTGGTTGGATTTCAGGGTTCCATGAATTTTTCTTTTTTGAAATACGTTGATAACCATATTTGAATATAATTGGTTTCCTTTGTAATACTATATATTTTGTTTTGTGGATTTAAAAAATCTTATTCCAATAAAGGGTCTCTAATACACACACACACACACACACACACACACACACACAGACACATATTAAGAAACTAAGAAACCCTGGACTAAAAAGTGGATGATTCTTTTTCCAAATTTTTTTCTTTGTAATGCTGATTTTATTAGTTGAAATCAAAATCTCTTCTCTGTATACACAAGCTACCTCCTCTTTTTCCCTTAGTTCTAAGTGAGCAAAATAAAACAGTGGACTTAGAAATAATATGTGTTTATGTTTGCAAAATGAAATTCTCTCATTTTTTTAGTCATTTTTTTGAGTTCCTTTAAAAAAACAAACGTCTTCGAATTTCATCTATGAGAACTTTTACAGATGAAAGGCAATGTTTCCTTTGCAACAAAGACTTTTCTTACCTATAGAGGTCTCTCTCCCTCTCCCCCCCTTCCTCTCTCCCTCTCCCCCTTTCCTCTCTCCCTCTCCCCCCACCTCCTCTTCTCTCTCTCTCTCTCTCTCTCTCTCTCTCTCTCTCTCTCTCTCTCTCTCTCTCTCTCTCTCTCTCTCTCTCCCCATGCCCATAACAGCCACTCATTTTTTTTCCAGAACAGTTCCACTTCATTCCAAAGACACATTAATTGGAGCCAAACTCTATTGATTGACATAGCAGTATTCTCTGATAAGAGGATTTCAGCTGGGGCCTAAGTGCAGATCGCCACATTAGAAGACAAAACATTGGAGTCTAAAGCCAATTTGGTACAAACAGACCAGGGCTTGCAAACCCTGATTCTCTTCCATCACACCAAGCATTAGGCATGTCATGCCTGGCCAGCTACCATTAACCTGTTCTAGGGAGCTGCTGCCAGGCTAAGTCCCAAACTAGAATGAATGGTTTGAGATCATTGCCATTTTGCTTTCCAGACCCTTGGGCTGATATTTTATTCTGAGAAAGTCTTAGGGTCACCAGTGAAGCAGCAGGATACAAAGTCAAATCAGAGTCCAAGTGGTATAGAAGAGTAGAGGAAGAAAGAATGACAAAAGAAGGAATAAAAGGAAAAAAGACCGCCTCAGGAAGGTGGGCAGCCATGTTCCCTCCCAAGAAGCAGCTCACATGTGGAAGTGTCTGGATGCCCACTTAGCTATTCTACTCCATTTCATTCTTAGGGAGATCTTGTCAATAGAGTCAAACCAAGATCTTGGTTGTATAGCAAAAGTAGTTTCTTTCTTTTTTGAGGGTCTCTCTCTCTCTCTTTTGAGGGCTTCATTAAAAGCAGACAGTTTCTCTAACCTTTTAGCAGAACCTGTTATCTGATGACGTGAATTAAAGTCTCTCAAATGACTAATAATCATATCAAGGCTGCCATGTCAGCTTGTAGATTTGAATAAGAGGGTCGGAAAACATTTGCATGCCTCCACGTGCCAGTGCTAAGAAGCTAATGTGATAGTGCTGTCATAAAGCACCAGAAAGACATGACTTAATGTAATCTGTCATGTCATATGCTAATCTTCCACCATTACTTGAGTGCTGTAAGTAAGTAGAAAGCATTTGGGAAAAATCCTTTCCAATTTCTCTGAGTACCACTTCGGCGGCTGGTCAGCTCAAATGGGTTTTTGCTGCATTTAATGTGGAGTGCAAGTCAAGTTGACTTAGGTCACACTTAATTAAGCAGAGCATTGATGGGTTGGGTTGGACTGGTACAGCTCCTTAGAACAGGGGCTATTTTGGATGCTGCCTAACAAATAAATATTTCATCTGCCATAATTGAAAGGGGGGGGGGAGGACACTTTTGTAACTCTTGATAAAGAATATGTCCCTTTCAGAGAAAATACTCTGACTCTTGCCAGGTTGTTATTGTCATTTTTGCTACCCTCCTCCATTTGAGATTAATTTATAGAAAGCAGATCCTAAATAGTTAAAAGTTTAAGTCTTCTCCCACTCCTCTGCCTGCCAGGAAACTTTTCTCTTGCCCAGATATGGACTTATCACTGAAACAATAGACAGAGACTACTTCCATTCTGTGCACTCAGAGACAATGAGTGCCCCACTGATCAAAGGGAGACATTCACTTGGCACACTCTTTAACAAGATGACAACATCTCTTAATATGCAGGCATTAGGCAAGGAGGCTCAGTTCAATGAGCTAAGTGTGGGATGTGGGACAGACAAGGGGAAAGGGAAAGGGAGGGGGAGAGGGAGAGGGAGAGGGAGAGAGAGAGAGAGAGAGAGAGAGAGAGAGAGAGAGAGAGAGAGAGAGAGAGAGAGAGAGAGAGAGAGAGAGAGAACTGAGGAAACTGAAAAATTACAAATTTCAGGCCAATTTTAGAAAAAGAAATTCAGTGGGATGGGGTGGGGTGGGATTGTGACTCAGAAATGGGAAGTCTATTTTTATACCATCTTACCATCACCACCAAGTTAAAGAGAAACTCCAAGAACTGCCTTCTGGGGTCACATTCTCAAGGAGGGGGAGCAGAGTCTCTTCTTATAGCATAGAATGGGCCCAACAAAAGCAGAAACCTCCTGGAATACTGAGACATGTAGTTAAGACCTGATGTGGGACTAAAGGGAACCCCCAGGTTCATGGGAAATGTATATTGTGTGTATGTATCTTTGTGAGTGATTTTGTGTGTGTGTGTGTGTGTGTGTGTGTGTGTGTGTAAGGGAGTGGGGGTTAGAAAGTGCCTTAAATAAGAAGCCTGGAACATTTCTTCTATAATTTTTAAAGATGTGGATCCAATTCCCAGAGAAAGACAGAGGGTAAAAAGAGAGAGAGAGAGAGAGAGAGAGAGAGAGAGAGAGAGAGAGAGAGAGAGAGAGAGAGAGAGACAGCAATATCTAAGGTAGAAAGTGACTTCTGAGGTCACCTGCTCTCTTCAAGTTTTGCTGGACTTTGAAATAATTTCCAGATGGTGTGATAGAAGCTTTTAGATCAATAAAGTATATCCAAAGCTTTCTAGTGAAACCCCATCATTTTATTCCTAGCGAAGAAGGTTTAAGGATTTGAGCATAGTTACACAGATAGATAGTGTTGGAGATAGGGTTTGAGTCTAAGTTCTTAACCTAGAGGCCATATTCTTTCTCAGAGGCCATATTCTTGCCATTAACTCTGATTTGTTTCATTGTCAAAATCATACAGCTCCATCCTATACCCAGAGTTTCTCTACCTTTTGAGTGTATGTCATAAACTTCCTTTTTTCTTTTTGCAAGGCAGTGGGATTAAGTGACTTGCCCAAGATCACATAGCTAGATAATTATTAAGTGTCTGAGGCCAGATTTGAATTCAAGTACTCCTGACTCCGAGGCCAGTGCTCTATCCACTGCGCCACCTAGCCGCTCCCCCTTTTATTTTTAGTTTTTGCACATTATCTTAATTTTAATTCAATCAATTGAGTGCCTACTGTCTGCTAGGGAACATGTCATGTGAGAAAGGATTCTTGGAATAGGGGACACCTTGTTCAAAGGCAGAGAAGGGAAGTAGAAAATTCTGAGGCTAATAGAAATTCAGGGATTTGTCTAGGGTAATACAGTAAGTGTTACCAGAGGTCTCTGATTAAATGTATGGAATTCTATGCACTGCAATATTCTGTTGTCTATGACAAAGAATACTCTTGTTTGTGGGCAGTGGTAGGGGTGAGGATGCCTCTAAGAACAATTCACAATTCTTTCCCCTTACACATTGATTTGCAAAATCTTACATGGGATTTCAAATGAAGTAAAAGAGTAATCAGAGGATCATAGAACCATAAATCTAGAAATGGCCTCATAAATCATCCACTATAATCAATCAATAAACATTTATTAAGCACCACGCTATGCCATACAGTTAAGTCCTACTGCCCAAACACCTCATGTTATAGATGAAATAACTGAGGTTCAAGGTGGTACATGAATTAACAAAACACCCATTAACAGTAAGTAACAGAAGTAAGATGCAAACAAAATTATACTCTTGGGTTCCAAAGCCAGTATTCTTCTTATTTGAGTTTATCATTTGTTGAATACACTCTTAAGCAAAAATATTCATGAAATTTCTCATTCAAATTAAGCATGAAGATTCCTCTATTGTTGGTTAACTCAAAAGAAGTCATCAAAGTTCGAGATTATGTTGACCAACCTAGAACAATCAGTTTTTTAAAAATAAATTTAATAGACATTTAATAAGCCCTATTATATGTTTCAAGCACTATCATAGTCAAGAATAGCATTATTATGAAATTATTATGCATGGTCCAGAATTACATTATTATTATGAAAAGGTATGGAGCAGTGATCATATAATATATGCAAATATGAACCTCATAGAGTGGCTAGAATCCTGGATGTGGTGTCAGGAAGAATTGATCTTAAATTTTATCTCCATTATTTAGTAACCCTATCACCAAAGACAAGATATTAAACTAGCAGGGATGAAATTTCCTTAGCTGTAAAATGGGCTTCATCATACTGCCAGTCCTTAATTCAGAGAGTTGGTTTGAAACTCGTCTGAGACAAAATACATAAATTGCCCTGCAGACTCAAAATTGATATATCAATATCTGTTATTATTAGGGGCTGGAGATTGGAAGAAGAAAAACACTAGTGTATGATCTCAAGAAAGGATAAGGCATCTCCCCACATCAGGATGATATAGGTTATAATATCAAAAATACATAGTAGAAAGCAGACAGAGAAACATGAGAGATTCAGAGGGAGAAGAAAAATGTTGAATTAGATGTTCCCATTTTTTTCTCACTGTGACCATTTACCTAGAGGTTAAAACTCACTAACAAATGAAATTATATACCAAGCAATCAATCAATTAATAAACATTTACTTCGCACCTACTGTGTGTCAGAATAAGTGATTGGGGATACAAAAAAGAGACAAAAGACGGACTGCTTTCAGTAAGCTTACAACCTAATGGAGGCATCAATAAGCAATTATATACAAACAAGTTATATCTGGATGAACAGGAGATCATTAACAGAGGAAAGGCACTTTTAAGTGGAGTGAGGGAATTTTTGTTGGAACTTAAAGAAAGTCAGGGAAAACAACAGGTAGAGATGATGAGGGAGAGCAGTCCAGGCATAGGAGAACAGCCAGAGAAAATACATGGAGACTGGATATGCAGAATAGAAGGGATTGAGGATTATGCTGTGAGGCGTAAGAAGACTGGAAAAGCAGGAGAGGCCTAGATTATGAATGGTTTTGATCTTTGAACAGATGATTTTGTAATTTGATCCTGGAAGCAATAGGGAGCTACTATAACTTATTGAGTAGGGGGTGACAAGTCAGACCTTTGCTTTAGGAGGCAGATGGGAGACGGATTGGAGAGGGAAGAAATTTGAGATAGGCAGAGCAACTAGCAGGCTATTGGAGTAGACTAGGCATGAGGTAATGAGGGTCTATCTGTACCAGCATGGTAGCAATGTGAGGAGAGAAGAGGGCATATTTGAGAAATGTTGCAAAGGTGAAGTTGGCAATAGAAATGATGAGGAGTCGAGTATGACTCCTAGCCTTAGGAACTGGTAATATGGCATTGCCTTCTACAATAATCATTCTCACGGCTCAAGGACTTCTTCAACATCCAGAATATCAGCAAAAGTCCTGTTTGCTATCAAATCAGACCATAGGGTAAAATAGTTCTTGCAGAAACAAGTGAGAAGAACATCTTTGCACAATACACTCATCACTAATTCTGAAAGGCAATTGGAGATGTAAAATTAGAGAAAGTGATGTCCTGAAAACCTAGAGAGAAGAGAGCATTGAGGAGGAGAGGGTGATCAAAAATGTCAAAGGCTGCAAAGAGTAGAAGAATGGTTGAGAAAAGGTCAATGGACTTGGCAACTAAAGAATCTTTCATAATTTTGGAGAGAGACATTTTAGTGGAATGGCTTTTAGGGTTGGAAAGTAAATGATAGGGCATTAAGAAGAGAGTTTGGAGGAAATAAAATGGGGGTACCTATTGTAGACAGCCTTTTCAAGGAGTTTAGCTACAACAGGAAGAAAAGATAAAGGACTATAGTTAGCAAGAATGAAAGGACCAAGTGTGGGGTTTCTTTTCAGAATAAGGGAGACACGGACATGTTTTTGGGGAGTAGGAAATGTGCAAGGGAGAATTTGTAAATGAGTAATTAAAAAGGAAACAATAGTCTGTTGATGAGATAGTATGAAATGCTATTGCTTGAATCGATAGAGGCCCCTTAGTTAAGAGTAAGATCACATCAGATATAATGACAATAGGCATCTGAGCAATATGAGAAGGGGAAGAAAGGAGAAGAGGATGTTCAGAGAGGATGACTTCATTTAAAAAAATAAAATATGATGCAAGAATCCCATCTGAGAGAATGAGTGAAACCAGTACTAACAAGAGTGGTCAAGGGAGTCTGTGTCACCATCAGGGAACCAAGTTTCAATGACTAGTAAGTAGAAGGGATGGAAAAGGAAAATATTTAGAGTGAAGAGAATTCGGTTACCTGTGGAACAAGCATTCCTTAGGATACAGTGGAAGGGCTTGGTGATGTTTCATTAAAACTTTGGGGTAGAAAGACAGAGGAGAATGAGAATAAGGAATCAGGTAGCAGTGTTGAGGAATAGGGATTGAATGATGATCTAAAGGGACTCAGAATCACTGAAAAACAAAGATTAAGACCAGATGTGAGAAACATGGAAACTGGAGCTGGAGACAAAGCAGTATGAGATGGGACGTATGTGGTCATATAGTCAGATGGGAGGTCTTTCTTCATTACTCCTTTTGAAGGGTGGAGATGAGACAGAACAAAGTTGAACCTGCAGAGAAGAACAAAGAAGTCCCATTCACCATCAGTTTTCCTCTTCCCTCAAATGAAAGGAGCAGCAGGGGAAGGAAGGCCTACGGCCAAAAGGAATGTTGCACCTTTTTAGATCAGATTCTTCCCATCCCAAATGGAGATTGGGCTAGCAACAGAGATAGAAGTAATTTATTTGGGGGTAGATGGAAAAATGCTGGGACTGGGCCCTTGCTGCCTTCTCTCAGGTCAAACAGCAGGAGATGAAAAGCATGAGACAGAAGGTAAGAGAAAGGTATGGCTTCTCATCTCATGTTAAGGAACCTGGAGATGAAGATGGTACACTCATCAAGCATGGAGAAATAGAATTGGGACAGATGGAAAATGTCTGACCCAGTCTTTTATCATATCTATGCATATACATGTATGTGTATATTCTTGTGAATGTTTATAGAAACATATACACATATATAATATGTGTTTTTCAAATATATATGTATACATACTTATGCATATATGTATAGAAATATGTGCATGCATATTACTTTGGAAACCTTAATGAATGATATCAAACTCAATTTTTAGAATTATTAGTGCCATTGGAACTGAGTTCAAATCTTAGTTCCTGCGAATTGCCTCTATGGCCCTAGACCTGTCCTATTGGATCTTTAAAATGATGGGGTAATTAGATAATCTGAAAACTTCTAACTTCTAGATTCATTATTGTATACTTATTTTATAATCTTGAAAAGTATACATCATTTATTTAGATTTGAGCAATTTCAGCAACGTTATTGGGGAAAAACAGTTAAAAGGAGCCATAGTAAATTTTGTGTTATAATTCCTGTTTTTTAAAAATCTCTTCAGAGCCAAATAAACTTTCTGCTAAGAGAAGAATATTAGAAGTAAACAACTTTTTCAACACAGTGTAATGTTAGAGTATGAGCCACTTGAATGGTGTCTTGATCTTATCAGTGTGGGTCCTCCCTCCACTATTGCAGATCACAATCCACCCAAGTTCCATCCTGTTCAACTGTTTGTCATCCTGTGAATGCTCCATAAAGGATGTGCCCAATTACTCGAACATTTTCTCTGAACCTGTTAATGTCTTATAAGGACTGCCCATCCGTTATAACGAATCCATGATTCATTCCTCCGCCTAGAAGGCCAACTTACCTCCGGTTTTTATTTTTTTGTTTAGACGTGCCCCACAATGATGGCTTTTACGGCACTTCTGGGGAACAACATTAGTAACTTATTTTCAGGATCATTTGAAGAGTAGAATTTGGAAGTGGTCCTCCAAACCGCATAGTTCAGTCCTAAAGTTTACAGGCTTAACCGAGGGTCGAAGAGGAAAAATAACTTGTGCAAGGTCATACTTAAGTGGCAGAGCCTGATGTTTTACCTTCCATTTTTCATGTGTCTTACCATGATTTATTTACAGTAAAATATTGACTTGGCTGAAGAGTTTCTGCTTGACTAAGGGCATCACGGGCCACTATATTTTCTTATCTAAACTATAAAATGTGGTTTTTAAAGTCATGTGACATTTTAAACTTTTTACTTACTGTAGTGTCTGATTCATGCTGTAGTATTAAGGGCTTGGGGGTAGGAAGGGGGCTCGGAGGATGTATTTTTTACTTTTTTTGGTGATGCCTGTTTTTGTATTTGTAAATCAAATATACATATGTTTTGATTTATGAAAAAAAAAGTTCAAGGTTTGAAGCTGCACTAAAACTTTGGAGATACATTGTATAAGAAGGGTAGCACTTTACTTTAATCTTTCAAAGATAAGTGACTTCAATAGTGTGGGTACATATTCCATCAACACAGGTCATTATCTCTACATCCTTTGGAAGTTTCATTTAGCCACTACCCAAATAGAGTTATTAGCCCTAATCAGTTTTGTCTTTTAAATACATCAAAGTAACAAGGTTGACTAGGCAAGAGATACCAACATGAAGGAGAAAGGTTTTTAAAAATTTGCTAATATCTTATCTACCTGCTCTTGTAAGAAGACCTAAAGGCATTTACCAGATTGTGGTCATTTCTCTTTTCTGGACATTCAGTTTTCTCTATTGTAGCCACCAACACTGGAGGGAAATTTTAAAAAGTGTATATATATATATATATATATATATATATGAGTATAAATTACATTTAATATATTCATATATCTCTACATACATATAGATATCATATCTACATGTATTATATATAGATATATGTGAACATATATAGTATATCTACATATCTCTAAATAAATTTATATATACATATCACCTTTAGGCACTATATAAATTATATTTATATACATAATTTTACATAGATTTATCTAAATATCTATTTATAAATATGTTATACAGTGTATTATTCAGTAATGTCTGACTTTTTTGGGGGTTTCTTGGCAGACATATTGGAGTGTTTTGTTATTTTGTTCTCCAGCCCATTTTACAAATGAGAAAACTGAGACAAATAGGATAAAGTGACTTGCCCATGATCATACATTTAATAAGAGATTGAAGCCAGATTTAAACTCAGGAAGCCTTTTCTTCCTGATTCTAAGTCCAGTGCTCTATCTAGTGCACCAACTAGTTCCCCAGATCCACACATACAAACACAAACACACATATAAACATACACATATACAAATAAATGAAATAATTAATTGTTTTCAGCAGTGGAATCTGTGTGGTATAGCAGATAGCATTGATAGAATCAAGTCTGCAATCTTGGGTTCCAATACTCTGTCTGATGCTTTGTAAACCATAGGAGTAGGGTCAAGTCATCCAAGTGCTCTGACCTTCAGGTAACTTGGTCTTCATTCCTTTCTGGGCTCTGTTCCTAAACCTCTAAACATTCGCTACCATGTCACAACAGCCTTTTCACACTGGAAGTTCATTCTGCCCCATGATCTTTTTCCTCTGATGGATGGGTTACTGCCAGTCCCTCCATTTTAAGGAAAGGGCCTAGGTCCTCCATCTTCCAATCTGGGCTCTGTTTTTGATTCTGAACTTTCTCAATCATTCTCCATGCTCTGGTCAAACCCACCTGTCTCTTTTCTGCTTCTGTTTATATGTTGTTCTTTACCATTAGAAGAACTGAGAGAAAGGATTCCCCATTTTTTTCTGTATTTGTATCCCCAGGACTTGGTAGAGTTCCCAACACTTAATAAATATGGATTTACTGTCTTTGACTTGACTTAATATTTATTGCAGTAAGGCCTAGACCTGTTGGTGATCTGGATCCACCCCATTCTACTAGAACTCCCAAGGAAACCAAGTCACCTTTGTTGGTTTAGTTTTCAACCACCTTACTCTGTTGTTGTCATCATCCAGTGTCTCCCTCATCACTCTTCACCTAAATGGTGATCTCCTCTTTGCTCTCTTTAAACCCATCTAACAGACCCTTGATCTGCTTCCTTATCTCTTATTCCCCATGCCACATCTGTCACCAAGGAAGCCATAAATGCTAGGGATGGTCTCCTTCCTTTTCCTTTCTTTAAATCACTGTTTAGAGTTCATTTTTCCCACAAAGTATTTACTGATCTGTTCCACCCATATTCCACCCCATCCATCAGCTCTATCATTGACCTTTGAACTTTTCCTTCAATGCTGTTTTTATGTACTGCATATTTATGTCTGTCTTGTACTTTTCCATCTTAACTCTTTTTATGAGATCTTAGGTTTCTTAAGAGCAGAGACCACATCTACTCTAATCTGTTATTGGACCTAAACATTCTCCCTCTTTCCCTACAAAGAATTTAGGGCAGAGGTATGGGTCCAGTGGGTTCTCAATTCATTTCAACAAGCATTTCTTATTCATTGAGCCCTGTGCTAAGCACTGCAGAGTAGCATTTGACATGGATCGACCTGAAAGGGACTTGTAATAGGTTGGGGAAGGCAAGACTTAGATGCATGAAATAATCAGAGAATATAAGTGAATACAAAATGAGCATTCAGCTGAATAAGAGTGAATGCCATAGTATTGGGTCTTGACCATAGGCTTCAAAGGTAATCAGAAGAAATAAGTAATGGCGGCAGTCATTCTGGCTTTTTCTCAAGAGGGAGTGGGTTATAGCAGAGAGAGAATTGGATTGAATCAGAGAATCTGGCTCCAGCCCCAGTTATGTTCCTTACCAAATGTATGATATGGACCAAGTTATTTAACTCTCAGGGCCTCAGTTTCCTTATCTGTAAAATAAGAAGTTTGGAATAAATGATTTAATGCCTATAACAGCTAAGATGAAAATACACCCTAAGGTTTGCAAAACTCATTTTATATACAGGGTCTCCCAAAAGTCCCAAAATATTACTGCAGAATTAGGGTTTAGCAGCTTGAGTGATTTGTCCAGGTTCACACAGACTTCTTTAACAGTTAATAACTCACATTTATCTCGTTCTTTAAGGTTCACAAAATATTTTGCATACATAATTTCCTTTGATCATCATAAAATCCTTTGAAGTATGAGTAATTATTATATCCATTTTACACATTTTACAGATAAGGTATCTTAGACTTACAAAGATTATGTGATTTGCCCAGATTTTGTTGTTCAGCTGTGGCCAACTTAATTTTATTCATAAAGATGCTGGGAGTGGTTTTGCCATTTCTTTCTCCAGATCATTTTACAGATGAGGTAACTGAGGCAAACAGGGTTTAAGTGAGCTGCCAGGGTCACACAGTACTAAGTATTTGAGGCCAGTTTTGAGCTCAGGTCTTCCTGCCTCTAGCTACAGCAATGCATATATATATATATATACCATAAGACCATTCCTCAAAAGACTAGTGGGTCTTTTGACTGATGAAAGTAAAAAAGAAAAAGACAAGATGGAACTCTTTGATGGGAATAAGGCATGTCCAGAGTGGACAAATGGAACTGTATTATAGGGCTAGCAAGATTTCAGGGTAGAAATTCCTAAATAGGCATTTGTGTATGGAGGAGAATGGATTTTGATTCCATATAAATATATACACACACACATAAAAACATAAAAAGAAACTCAAATGCCCTTGTTCATAACTAAGACAATGAATTTTATACATATAGGAAAACATGGGTACATATATATGTAGATAGAGATTAATAGATGACTGAATAGATAAATATATGGATTGATAGATATTAATAGACAGGCAGAAATAGATAATCAAAAGGGTGGATAGATAGATGATAGAAAGATAAAGGACTGATGGATAGGTAGGCAAAAAGATAGAAAGACTGGATAGACTGATGGTTAGTTAGATAAGGTAGGGGGGTGGGTTGGTGGTTTCATCCATGGAGAAAACTTCTTCACAGTCAGCTATTCAATCCATTAATACCTAGACTTGTTATATAGCTTTCAGCCTGAGAGACTTTCCTGGAACCCTAAAATGTTATGTATTTGTCCAGTTCCAATCCACTACTAGTTCCACACTTTTTCATTTTCTGTGTGGGGGGTGGGGGTGGGGAGGGGTGAACCACTACAAGGAGTATTAATTTGGAGATAAACCTTAGGAAACCCTGCTTTGAGGATTCAAATTGGGGTTCAGGTTTTTTTTTTTATCATATTGTCCCTCAATCTTGAATCAAATTTCTGCTTTTCAGGTACCTTTACACCTCTCCAGCTTCCTGTGTATTTCTGTCCAGGATTTTAATTGTTAATGACTCCCAGCTGGGCCAACTTCCACCTCTCCCCCCATTTCCAGCTCCTATAACTCTTTTCCTGAAACTACAGAACTTGTCCTTTTGTGTGGGCAGGAAGGGCTCTAAAACTGGACTTTGGGGGGGATGTGAGAGTTGATGCCAAAATAGCAGAGTTCCAAAGAGAGTACACATATTGCATCATATGTATCCTACCAACTCTGAATAATAGTTAACATTTATAGAGTTTTAAGGTCTGTGAAATTTCTTCTTTCTTTTTCTTTCTTTCTTTCTTTCTTTCTTTCTTTCTCTTTCTTTCTTTCTTTCTTCTTTTTTCTTTTCTCATTCCTTCTTTCTTCCTTCTCTTTCTTCCTTCCTTTCCTTCTTTCTTTCTTCCTTCTTTCTCTCTCTTTCTTTCCTTTTTCTTCCTTTTTTCTCTTTCTTTCTTTCATCCTTCTTTCCTTCCTTCCCTTCTTTCTTTCCTTCCTTCTTTTCTTTTCTTTCCAAATTCATCCTGGAGAAATCCAAGTTTAAAATCATTGGTTCTTAAACTTTTTAGTGTAATAGAGACTTGTGGCATTTTAGCAACGTCTGGGGAACTTTTCTGAGAAAAAATTCAGTTCATAAAATAACATACAAAGGTATCAAATTATGTTCAAATATAGTTTTCAACTTATTAAAAGAAAGTACATGATTCTCAGGTTAAGACCACCTGTTTATTATTATCCTTATCTAAATCAGGATAAGCTGAATCTCTCTTTCTCTTGCCATAATATCAATACAGATATAGAGTATAAGTATATATAGGTATATATATATATATATATATATATATATATATGTGTGTGTGTGTGTGTGTGTGTGTGTGTGCACATATATGTGTGTGAATATATATGTGAATATTCAATGGAATTCTTATGTACATAGCCACATCTTAGCTAGTATGAGAGATGACATGAGATGAGAGATGATAAAGTCTACTTCTGGGAGAAGACATTTTGTGATTCTTTTCCACAAAGAGGAGAGCAGTTTCTTTCTTTTAGCTGTACAGCTCTATGTAACAACTGTGACAGTCTAACTCTCTCTTTTCATCAAAATCCAAAGGTAAAAGTCCTATTTATGTGAACCTTTAGCATCATTCTCAGAGCTGGTCTCATTGTAAGGATTTCCTTCTCCCTCTCCCTTTTAAGCCCCATGGCCCAATGGAATCAGATTTGGAGAGTTGGGTCTGTTTCATTTGTTCTTTTCAGTTCTTGGTGCAATCTCTGCAGTTCTTGGATCTGATAGCTCTGGCCATGAGAAATTTGGATCAGGATTACAGGTTAGATGATTCTAGAAGACAAGCAAAGAAGTCCCCAAAGCTGGTATACATCAATTTAAGCCTTGGGGGTTTCAGATTTGGAACTTGATGATACTATGCAATACAGAAACTGAGTTAAGCTGTGAACTTATACCTTTCCCTCTACTGAGATTGAAATGGTATTAAAGGGGAAATTATACCCTCTAGATGTTAAGAGGGATGATGTTCTCCTACGTTTTGGGGAAAGAATGTTTGTTTTTGCTATGCTTTTGAAGTCAGTATCTCCTTATCAAAAGAACTCTGTTAAGTGGTTACATGGGATTGAGGTACAAAGGACTGACACCTCAAATCTGGAATCAGTTGGAGCTTGAGATAATGGCAGAGGGACTATGTATATCAGACACCTTTAAGGATGGCAGTGAACCCTAGGAGAATGGTTCAATGTAAAATCATTGACATTCAGACTGTGTGAACTAGGATACTCAATTTTATATGGATTAATTAGAATACACACACACACACACACACACACACACACATATATATGAGAGAGAGTTGTATTTGTGTATACATATTCATATATGTATATATATATATATATATATATCCAAATACATATATGGTATATATCTATAGATTTATAGGCTTGTGTATCTCAACAACTATGTGTTCTCTGGATTGCCTGCTCCACAATAAAAGAATTTGCTTATATCTTATATCTCTTCCTCTCTCCTTCCTTCCATCTTCTGACAATTACTAAGACCTAGTTCCTTCCTCATGACACTTCATCACTCTTTCCAGTATTACCTAAATTTTCTCTTAGAGTTTCTCACTCTAGTTAAAGTTAAGGAGTTAGGAGTCCACTGCCACTTTTTTTTTTAGGTTTTTGCAAGGCAATAGGGATAAGTGGCTTGCCTGAGGCCACACAGCTAGGCCAGATTTGAACTCAGATACTTCTGACTACAGGACCGGTGCTCTATCCATTGTACCACCCAGCCACCCCTGCACTGCCACTTTCCAAGTGTTCCTCTATTGTCATCTCATAGCAAGGTCTCCTCCTTTGAGTAGCTGGATGGTGTAGTGGATAGAGTAGGAGTCTGAGTTGAGTCCATCCTCAGGTTCCTATAATCTGCACAGCCTCAGGAAACTCACTTAACTCTGTCTCAGTTTCCTCATCTGTAAAGTGAGGATAATAATAACATTTGCCCTCCAGGGTTGTGTGAGAATCAGGTATAAAGTTCTTAACATAGTGCTTGGCACATTTTAGGTAGTTAATACATACCCCCCCATATTATTCCCATTTTTGATACAAACACTATGCTATTGAGTAGGGCTGCACATTTTACCCTCAGCCCCTGATGTAGTTAGGGATTTCACATGCATATTGTAGATTTCTCAAAGACCTAATGTCCCAGTTCCTCCACTGACTCAATTCACAAGACCGGTATGTTAAATACTATATAGCTGAGGTGCAATGGAGGAATAAGTCATAGGGTTTTGTCATTACCCACAAATGTTCTGCCTACATGATCACAAATTCTATGATATCTTTATCGTCTCCCTTCAATGCCAACCGCTACATGAATCCTTAATCTACTCAGTCCCTCCAGTCTTTCCTAGCAGATGGCTCTCCTTATCTACATTTTCTTCCTTACCTTCAATCTTTATTTATTATTTCCTTGCTACTCACCAACAATGTTTCCTTCCCCATCTTTAAAATTCATTTGATTCTACAATCCCCACTAGCTATCATCCCGTAAGTGAACTACTCTTCTTTCCTGAATTCCTTGAGAAAACTCCTTATACTTGATACCTCATCTCATCTCTTCTTTTCTACTCTAACTTTTCTTTAATCTAACCTCACAATTTGAATGAAAATACTCTCTAGAAAGTTACAACTGATTCTTAATCACAAAATCGAATGGCATTTTTTTCTCCTCTTTTCTCATATTTCTTGACTCCTCTCAAAGCATCTGACACTGTTGAACTCCATACCCTCCAGGATACACTCTCTTCTCTACAAGTTACTGTCCTCACCTTGTTCTCCTTCTTCTGTCTAACTATTTCTCTAACTTTTTACCATGTCTTTTAATTGTAAGTGTCCTTCAGGACACCCTCTTGGATCTTCTTCTCATTCTGTGTTATCTCTCAATGACCTTATCAGCTCCAATGGATTTAATGATCATCTCTATGCAGATGATTTACAGTTCTGAGTACATAGATTGGATTTCTCTCCTTAGCTCAATCTTGCATCACCAACTGTCTATTGAACATTTTAGAATGGATATGTCATAGCCATCTCAAAAGCTGATATTATTATCTCTTTTCCAAAATCGTTCTTTCATTCAACCTTCTAGTTTTACAGATTCACAACACTACTGTCATTCTTGATTTCTCACACCTTCTTCCCATGTAGCCAATCTCTTGATAAATCTTTTTTTTCCATTTTCTCTTGCTATTTCCCCCTTTGTCCATTCTCACAAGCACCACTCTGTTTAATTATCCTATCATCTCTTGCCTGTACTAGTGCCAAAGCTTCCTAATTGGGTGCCCTAACTCATGTTCCCCACTCCATTGTGAGCTTCACAAGTACAGGGATGGCTTCTGCCCCCCCTTTTTGTATCTTTATTACTTTCTGGTATACAGTAGGTGCTTAATGAGTGCCTGTAAACTGATTACTTTTTGCATCCACTCTGCTATTTAAGTGGTGTTTCCAAAATGTAAGTTTTACCATGTTGTTATTTATTCAATAAACTCTAGTGCCCCTCTCACCTACAGAATCAAATATCAAGTTCTTTGTTTTGCATATCAAAATCTTTTACAACTGATCCTCTTTCAACTTTTCCACTTCTCTCATACTTTCCTTCCCTCCATGCAATATACCACATGGAAACACTGGCTACTTTTTGTTCCTCACAGCATCTTCTGTCCCTTTGCCTGTTCACTGACTGCTCCCAGTTCCTCAAATGTTCTCCTTCTTCATCTCTGCTTCATACTTTCCTAACTTCAAGATTCAACTCAAGTCCCACTTTCTTCAGGAGGCCTTTCCCAGTCCTTCCAATCCTAGCTTCTTACCCTTTCACATTCCCTTCCATCTAAAATATCTATCTATCTATCTATCTATCTATCTATCTATCTATCTATCTATCTATCTAATCTATGTATCTCTGTATCTATATATGTATCTATTATCTATTTTATCATTTATAATACATTATTTTATATTATATAAATTATATGTCATATTATATCATATCATATCATATTATATTATATTCATAGTACTTACACCCCACCTTTCCATCATCCATCTATGCACCCATCCATCCATCCATCCATCCATCCATCCATCCATCCATCCGGTCTATCTATGTATTTCTCCTGCCTATCTATCTAAATATGCCTCTCTATATAATATATATTTCCATACTTAAAAATATAAGTATGCATTTGTGCATGTATTTATGTGTAGTAAATATGTGTATATGCAGAGTATACATATACACACATATAGGCAATATTTACTTTTAGACCTTTATAGACATCCAAGTGCACACATATCTATATACACATATGTGTATGTACCCCACTCTTTTCTGTTATTGCCTCATTCTATGGATAAATAGATAGTATATTTAATAATTGTTTATCATGTTGCACCATAGAGCTAAGCATGAGGTGGGCATTGAAATAAAATCAAGACAGTCCCTCCCTGGAAGAGCATTCAAATGAGAGAAAATCCATGTAGGGATGGATGTCAGGAAGCAGGGACCAGAGTCTGCCTAGTAACATGGTCTGAAGCTGTTCAGGGAGTGAAGAGAAGGCCTAAATCTAGATTTAGGTAAAGCAAAACCTACTACTCAGGGCTTATCTGAGACCCTTGAATGCAATGACACCTTTTCTCATTTTTTGCATCCCTAAATACCAGAGTTGTGAAAATTCTTAAAATGTTCTTGTTGTCTTGACCCTGTTTGAACCCCTGATATTTCAGCTTCAGAAAGTTCTTGCCTCTACTAGGGACATCTAGAGTCAACGGTACTTTTGCTTCTTACTTTTCAAGCTCCCTCAGGCTCTCAACTATTTTCTTCCTCTTCTACCTTGTCCCTCCCAAGGACTGCTGGGTCCCAGCTATTATTTCTGGCTCAGATCCAAGCTCTTATTTGCAATCAGTCACAGCACCCCAGGTCCTCTCATTGACTGCACACAGAGATTTCAACCCCAACCTGTTTTACATTTCACTAACCTACTCTTACACGACTCAAACTAGCTGGTTCCCATTGCATTTTTAGAATCCATACTGCTCCTTCTCAGCAATAACTTGGGTTGGAAAATATTGTGAAATTAGAAGGAGCTTCTGTGGTACAACCCACATTCAAAAAAGAGAAAGAATTCGATCTACAGGATACCTGACAAGAGGCCATCAAGTCTTTGCTGAAAGGGAAAAGCAGCTGGTAGTAAGGTAAATAGAGTTCTGAATCTGGTGAAAGGAACATCTGACTTGAAATCAAAACTCAGACATTTACTACTTCTTTGATTCTGGGCCAGTCATGAAACCTTTGTCTGCCTCAGTTTTAACATCTATAATATATTAATTATATTTTGTGTTATATAAATTATATCATATCAAATCACATATTATATTATTATATTCATAGTACTTATACCCCAAGGCTATTGCAAGAATAAAATAATTATTGCATGCAAAGTGCTTTGCAGACCTTCAAGTAATATATAAATACTAGATAATAATAATGTTATTATTATTATTATTACTATTATGAATTCCATTGTGATTTTTTTCTGGTGTGATATTTTTCTGAGTCCTTTATAGGACTGGTCATTCATACTTGGTGTCCATCTTTCACTCAGCTTTCACTTTCCTCTCACTGTGGCTTCAAGAATCAATAGCATGTACAGTGGCCACACTGGTAAAATTGTCTTAGCCGATGGGTTAATCCCAACCGAGGGTAACCGATAGGCTTCAAAGTCATAGGTGAGTTAGAGGAATGTCTCCCCCAAGTGTGTGAAGACTTCCCCTGCCAAGATGGATGAACAAGAACAATTTGGCTCAGTGACTCTGAAGTCACCTGAAGGTGGAACCAAGGTCATTTTCTGCATCCCAAGCCACTGCCAGTCATTCTGACTTACTTTACCACTGGATTTCGATGACTCTATAGGAGGGATTGAGGCTGATGACTGTGCAACTCTGCCTCAGTTAAATTCAATTCACACACATGCCAAGACATTACCCCATGATATGACTGGCTGTTTTTGAAAATGAAGTATATGATCGTGATAGAATGCCACTGTTCTATAAGAAATGATGAGCTCAATGATTTTAGAAAAGCATAGATAAACAAACAAAATAATGAAGAGCTAAATATACAGAGCCAAGAGAACCAGGTGCACATCATTTCACAAAATCATAAAATTTGAAGTTGGGAGGCACCCCAAGAGCCATCTAAGTCTGATCCATATCCAACCAGTTATTCTCCACTACAAATTTTCTTAACACAATGCCATTCAACCTCTACCTGAAAACCTACAATAAAGGTAAACCACTCCCTCTTGAGGCATCTCATTCCATTTTGGGGCAATTTTAAGTATAAGAAAATTTCCCTGACATCAAGCCTGGACTGGCCTTTTTGGCAACATCTACTCACTACTCCTAAGACCAAATAGGATTAATTCAAATACCTTTTTTTTTTCCTGGCATATCTTCACATATTAGAAATAAACTGTCCTGTCCCTGTAAATCTCATCTTCTCCAGGCTAAACATCTCCAAACCTTAGGTACAGTTTTCTCATTAACAGATGAGAAATACATAGGAGCTAACTAACCTGGTTGCTCTGAGAATGAAATCAGTGGTGTAGGACATTACATAAACTTTAAAGTCTCTAATAAGCATCACACTCATTGCAAATAGTAGTTATCTTATTACATTATTTGTCCCCGGTTAGAGCCTGCAAACTTTAAAGTATCACACAGAAATGATCTCGTTTATTTGTACCCTTGCTATGACTTAGTTCCTGTTGTGGGTCAGTGGCATTCTGAGTATCTTTATTGTAGCATTTTCAGGTTTTCAAAGGATGTTAAATTACTCTTATTTATAAAATAACTTATTTTGAATTGGTTGAAAAGGTCCTATGCAAAGCTATGAAGTGCAAAAATATGATCTTAGGGCTACAGATCTACCCCTGATATCTACCTTTTTTCCAGAAACTATACTTCAATCAAGGAGAAACATTTGGTATTAAGGAAATTTGTCAGTCAAATTGTTGCATTTTGCTAAATATTATGCCATAGGAGAATACACACCACTTTGTAGCAAATCAGTATATAAATGTGAGGGAAATTCAGCATCATAATGTAGTGAGAAAAATGTTTTATTTGGAATCAATGACATAGTTCCACGTGCTGGCTATATTACTTTCTGCCTGTGTGTGGCCATTGTAAAATTCTTTAATCTCTCTAGAATTCAGTTCCCTTATCTGTAGAAAGTCAATGCTCAGAGGCAGCTAGGTGGGAGAGTGCATAGAACACTGACCCTAGGGTCAGAAGGTCTGGAATTTAAATTTGGCCTCAGACACTTATTACCTGTGTTACCCTGGGTAACTCACTTAACCCTCACTGAGAAGAAGGAAGGAAGGAAGGAAGGAAGGAAGGAAGGAAGGAAGGAAGGAAGGAAGGAAGGAAGGAAGGAAGGAAGGAAGGGAGGGAGGGAGGGAGGGAGGGAGGGAGGGAGGGAGGGAGGGAAGGAGGGAGGGAGGAAGAAGAAGAAAAAGAAGAAGAAGGAGGAGGAGGAGGAGAAGTTACAATCTGACATTGTTCAAGAAACCCAGAAAATTTTATTTAAAAGATCTGCATTATCCTTCATCACATGTAGCTGGTAGGAGAATATGTCACAAACTTGGTAGAGGGATGTTTTATACCAATGCTACCACTGTAGTATATAACCATTTCTAAAAGCTAATTATATCTAGCTGACTGATATCAATTGATAATTGCCACCTAATGAATTAGAAAGGCAATTCCTAAATCTCAGGGATGTTTTTTTTACTTTAGTGAGAAAACAATTAAAAAATATAAAAATATATTATATATTTTATAAATATATTGTTATCATTTATAAACTAGGATATTTGAATATTTTGCATTTCATCAGTTCAGAGGGAATGAAACTTTAGAGAACATGATTATGGTCTGATCATTTTCTTTTAGGCAATACATGTAAAAGATAAAGTAATATAGATCTTTCTGTTTCTGTCTATCTGTGTGCGTGTGTCTATCTATTTCTGTTTCTGTCTTCTTTTCTCTTTCTCTATAACCATACATACACACAACTGACAAGAATTTTCATCTATATTGAATGTTAATTATTTGGAATATCAATGGGTTACATCAACACCCTCAGGAGAGTCATGGCAATTACAGTCAGGAGACAAATAGAACAATTTAAAACAAACGTGTATCTACTCCCTGACACAATCTATTCCCCATGGCCAATGAGTATATGGTTACTTATTCATTCCTTATCCTTACGACACATCTTCAGACCATGGAATGCCATAAAACTATTTTTAAGTTTCTTTTCTAGGCCAAGAAGGTGTTAGTCTCTGCATACTCTGGTCATGTGTGTCCAAGGTCACACAAATAATAACTTATATAGTCAGGATTTGAACCCAGAACATCTGAACCTAAAGCTACTGCTATTTCCACTTTGTCAAGATGTCATTCATATTTTAATCTATAATTTGAATGGAGTTTTGAATAGAAGATTTACTTTGGAAATTTTTAGACATGAAATTGGGTAGGACAGTTAAAATATTGGATGATTTTATCAAGATCTCAAATAGTTCAACACTATGGGTCAACTGTAATTTCAATATATTTACAAGGCATCAATTTAAATCCCATGTTTAAATTTTAAAAAAATTGTTCAAGAATAGAATGAAGAAGGTATAGTTAGAAAACTGGTCAGGTAAAAACAACCTGAAGGTTTTAGTGGACCGTAACCTTGGTATGATTGTGATGTGGCAACCTTAGGAAGCATTAATAGAAGTATCATGCGTAGGGCAAGGGAGGTAATTATCCTGCCGTGCTCTGACCTGGTCAGGCCACAGCTGGAGGAGTGTGTTTAGTTCTGGGCACCACCGATTCAGGACATTGACAAGTTGGAGCTCATCCAAAGGAATTATACCAAGATGTTGGGAAGACAACACAATTCTGTAAGTGGATCATAGGGAAGAACTGTTAATGTTCATTCTAGACTGGTGGTCCATGATGTGTATCTTCAAGTATTTGTAAGACTGTTGTGTGGAAGAGGCATTAAGCTGTTTCATTTGGACTTAAAGGATAGAATTAGGAAAAATAAGGTAGCTTGATGCTACAATGCATAAAGTGTTGGACTTGGAATCAAAAAAGACATGAATTCAAATATTGCCTTGTATGTCCCTATCTTTGTGGACAAATCACTTAACTTGTCTTAGCCCCAGTTTTCTCACATGTAAAATCAGTATAAAACATTAGCACATACCTTAAAGGTTCATGTGAGGTAAAATGATATGAAGTATGAAAATTGACAAACTATAAGTGATTACAGTTTAGTCTTTTGTTCAATCATTTCCAACTCTTTGTGATCCCATTTGGTGTCTTCTTAACAAAGATACTACATGGCTTACTATTTCCTTCTCCAGCTCATTTTACAGATGAGGAAACTGAAGCAAAGGGATTAAATGACCTGTCTTAGGTCACATAGCTAGTAAGTATCTGAGGTTGGATTTGAACTCATGAAGAGGAGTCTTACTGACACCAGGTCACTATGCCAACTAGTGCCTATGTAAATCCTATATATTTATAAAGCATACATTGAACCTTTACAGATTTGACTGTATACAAAGAACTTTGCAATTTAAATCACTAAATGAGAATTGAAATGCCCTTAGTCATTCCAAGAGGTTGGATAATCTTTTGCTGAAGAGTATAAATGAGGTTCCCTAGTAAAGATGGCTGGAATTGAATGGGTTTTGAGATTCAACTTATCCCCCAGATTCTTTGATACTATAGCTTGGTTATACAAAGATTCCAAGGACTGAGCTATCCAAACCATCCCATCAATCAGGCAACAAAACATACATGCAAGATACTTTATTAACTCTCCATCTACTGAATTATGGCTACCCATAATCGTTGAAAGCTAATAATGATCTTTCTATATTACTTTTAACCATTATTAAGTGCAAAGTGAGATATTCTTATTATTACTATTATTGTTATGTCTATATTTGCTCTTTCTCCAGGTGGATTTTTCCCATATGAAGAATTACCCGAACACTCAGATAAAGGCAAAAGTAGCAAGCCCATACACCAGGATGAACAACAGTAAATGTCCTCAAATTTTTATGTCCATAAACCGCCAGGGGAAGGAACAAGAAAACTGTCTTCAAATATAGGTTTCACTGATCCATGGAGAGACAAGTAGGTAGAGGCACTCAAGGAAGTGAAAAGGCGAGAAAGCAAGTCAAAATCAACTTTGAGGAAAGCTCACTTGGAGTGTGACCATTGATGGAAAGAAATACACAGTCTGGTAGCTTTCCTATTTTAATGAATTATTCTTGTTATCTAGGTACTCAGCTGAAGTACATAGTTGCTTACTGAAGGAGTGCAATTATGTCAATGTTTTAACACTCTGCAACAAAGACCAGGTTGCCTTGTTCTAGTTATGGTTCTGTACTTTGGAAAAATTATCCATGCATGGAAATGAAAGAAATAACATTTCAGGATGATTTCCCTACTTATAAAGATTCTATACCTGTTCATTAAACCGCAAGTTTCCTGCTAAGATGAATGAATCATAGCATGTAAGAAAAAAAAATGATGAAAGGAAAAATGAGAGGCAGAGTGAGGCTGTAATTTTAGCTCTAGACTTAGCTGTAATTTTAGCTCAAGACACAGGACTTGGGTTCAAATTCACTCTACCACTTTACTTATGTGACTTCGGGTAAGTCACATCTCTCCCTTGGGTCTCAGTTCCTGAATCTGTAAAATGAGAAAGAGGGGGAAATGGATTTTTAATTTAAAAACACTTTCAATTCTAAATCTACAATCCTAGGAGAATAGAAAAAAAAGAAAAAGTCAGGGAAAAAGGAATGATCTGGGAAGAATTTTGCATTTGTACTTTTCTAATTAATTCCTAGAATTTGACTCCCAAATGTCTCCATTGCATAAAAAAAATCCTTTACCAGATTTCCTTCCCTGGAGGTCTGGGGTCCAATCCAGAAAGGGGAGGTTGTAATTCTCCCAGAGTGCCTTAATACACAATTCTCAAATCTGAACCTGCTCTTTAGTAAAGTGTTCAATTTTGGTCACAAA
Organism: Macrotis lagotis; assembly: GCF_037893015.1. Classification (NCBI taxonomy): domain Eukaryota; kingdom Metazoa; phylum Chordata; class Mammalia; order Peramelemorphia; family Peramelidae; genus Macrotis; species Macrotis lagotis. The sequence goes on along the minus strand of NC_133659.1, from coordinate 40,964,404 downwards.
GACATACCTCTGACTCTCCGGGATGCCTTATGATCAATCTCTCTTTTCCTGAGTTTTTTCTGACAGAGGCTCAAAAGAACAATCAAAAACAATGTTCCCTCAGTTTCCTTTTCTTTAGAAAGAGTGACAACTGACAGTGTTAGCTGACATCCCTCCAATGCAGTGAAGGTTATTTTGTCTCGGAAAGGTCTAAAGTCTCACTGCAGTTGATGTTTATAGTCCTGAACATTGAGTCCTGCTAGTCCATTTCTACTGATAATCTGACAATCCAGGTCATGGGTTTTGTATGTGGTGTTGTCTTTTTTTTTTTAATTCCAGGTTTTGGACATAGACTATATGTTTTCATCAGAGTATTTTGTTCTTAAGGGTTGTAAAAAAAGAAAAACTAAAGGAAAAAAAAAACAATATTCCTCTAAGCCCTTCTTAAAATGTCATTTAATGTACCCCCTACCCTATACCCCACCCCCAACCCACTTTATTTTGCTTTACTTAACTTTTGGGGAATGAAAACATTCATACCTCCCCTGGTTTTCTTAGTCACTAGAAACCAATGGAGACACATGAGAGCTAGGCTCACAAGTACACTAATAGAAAAGTTTAAAGAGAATACTCTTAAAAATTTTTCAAGGAAAAAAAAAAACTCTTTCTGCCATATGCAGAAAGATTCCAATTAGGTTAATGTACCTTAAACCGTATTAGTAATTAAGTGCTTTGAGTATTAAAATACCTAATCTAGCCGCAAGCTGTTTTTTTGATAAATCCTTTGACATTTTCCCAACTGAGGCGGGAGAGAGAGAATGAGCACAGGAGGCCTTGCCTGGGAGTATATATTCCATGGCTGCGGTTCCCCAGTCTGTCAGAGGTTCACTGTGTGACCTCTGGGAAGTGGTTGAATCTCCCCAACCTTTCAGTTTCCCAATCTGTAAAATGGCAAGGAGGCTTTCCCTTTATAAAGCCCTGTTTGGCAAAGGTCACCTCAAGAGCACTGTCCTACTTTCATCACCTCAAAGAATTTATGATCTGGAATATGAAAAGTGACATTTTTGTCCATAGCAGATGGGAACAGGAAAGGCATGTGCTTATTTAGAGAGGTCAGGATACTTAGTAAGAGATACTGATTATATCATGGGAGTTTGGGATAATTTTCTCGAATTCCCAAAATCTGTGAAAATCCAATATTTGCATTCTAAATAGTAAAATGAAAAGGTTTATATGAGAAACCAGATGGAGTAGATGTAAGGTAACTTAGAGAAAGACGGCAATAACTACCAGCAACAGATTGGAAGAAATTTCCTGCGGAAAGGTGTGTTTGAACTGACTTCAAGAAGCAAGGGAATGTGCTTTGAGATGAAATATATATATATATATATATATATATATATATATATATATATACACATTTAATATAGCAAAATATATTATAATAATATCACATGATAATAAGAGGTGGGAAGAAGTGAGATTTCAAACTTAAGGGATACTAGTTCAAAAGCACAGAAGAGAGAAAAAGATGGTCATATATAAACTGAATATAGAAAACATTTCACAAAGCATCTCACCACTTAAAAAAGGTTTTAGTTATGATAGGGTTCTAAAGTAGAGATCCAAACTTTAGGTTCTCTCTGTAACTTAGCTCAATCACAGTTATAAGTGGACCACTGATGGGAACAAATAGCTATCTTAGGAATGGGATAGGCATCAATTAACATGGAGGACGCAGAGAAGAAAAGTTCAGCATCAGTCCTAAATTCCTTACTGGGTAGCCTAATCTAGTTTAAAATGTGCCTCAAATGTTTCCCACAAGACACACTTCCTCTGCCTAATTGATTTCTCCATGTGGGCATGTTTCTCCCTCCAAATTTGGTTTTAATTATATGTTTTATACGTTACTTTGCTTTTTTTGCCCTAAACTTGTGATTTCATATGTATGGGAAGGTTCCACTGTGGAAGTGCCCTCCTTCAATACATATCTTCAAATCATCTATAGCTTAGAGTCTTAGAGTGTTGTTGATGTAACTGAGAAGCTAGATGACTTGTTCAGGGTCACACTGTTAGAATGTTGCAATGACAGGGATTGAAACCCACTAACTTTGCTTTTCCTGTCTTAAAATATCATTGGATAATTTATTGTTTACTTGCTAGTTAACTTGAAGACAAAAAAAATGAAGAAAAAAATTGGGTCACTTTATTACCTTCAGGGAGAGAAAGAGTTTGTACCAAAGAAAGTTAAGGATCATGAATTTATGGATCAAATAAAAAGGAGGGAAGGAAGGAAGGAAGGAGGAAAGAAGGAAGGAGAAAAGATGGATAGAAGGATGGCTGGATAGAAAACAGGCAATGGATATAAATATAGATATATGTGTATGGTTCATAATATATATTTATGGGCAGCTAAATAGTACAGTGAATAGAGAGTTTTCAGTGTGCAGTTGAGAAGACTCTGCTTCATGAGTTCACACCTGGTCTCCTAGCTGTGTGACTCTGTCAATTCACTGTTTGCCTTAGTTTTCACATACTTAAAAGAAGCTGGTAAAGGAAAAGACAAATCATTACAGTATTTCTTGAAGATAACCCCAAATGGGGCCATGAAGAGTCAGATATAATTGGAACATGAATGAACTCACACACAAACACACACAAACAGACACACACACACATAAAATGCATCCACACAGGCATATTTTTTGCATTCCTTTTGGCACTGCTCTAACTTTTCATAGGCCAAAGTAATCTTGAACATTTTTAGCATATAATTCAAATAAGCACCATCTTGATTATATACTAATGGCTATAGATTACTAGATGCAAGACTTCTCAAACCTGGGTGACTGAAGATAACTACAATTTTCATTATGTAAATATTTTATTTAAGTTTTTTTTGCTTTGGTTTTTGCAAGGCACTGGAGTCAAGTGACTTGCCCAAGGTCACATAGCTAGATAATTATTGTCCCAGGCTGAATTATTTGAACTCAGGACCTAGTAGCTATCTTTATTTCCCCTAGAAAAAGCAGTAGAAACACAGCAGGATTCAAGAATGAGGATCAGTAAAGGCAATGACTCACTGATATACCAAACATTTGACAGCTTAGGTGGCACAACTGGTAGTTTGATAGGACAGAATTCAGGAAGACTTGAGTTCAAATTCAGCCTCAAAATACTTATTAGCCGTAAGACTCTGGGCAAACCTTTTCCTCATTTATTAAATGGGGATAATAAGGGTGCCTATCTTTCAAGACTGTGATGATCAAATGAAATGATAATTGTAAAGCACTTCGAATAGTACCCACTATACTATTAGTCCTATCTAAATACTGTTATTGCTATTATTATCTGTCAGAACCTTTTATTATTATTACTATTATTGCTATTATTACTATTATTATTCATCCAAATCTCTCATCTTCCTGTCTTTCTTTGCCTGTTCATCTATCTATGCTACCCTCTATGTATCTATATATTATCTATCAAATGTTGTAGACTTCAGTTCAAATCTGGGCTTTGTTACCTACTATATGTATGACTTTGGGCAAATCACTTAACCATTCTGTGTCTAGATTTCAACTGTAAAATGAAGGAGTTGTATAAGGTTAATTCGCCAATCAATTAATAGTTTATGAAACACTTATTTTATGCCACGCACTATACAAGGATTTACAGAGACAAAAATTAATTTACAGAGAAAATAATTCCTGCTATCACGAAATCTTTTTTGGGTTAGAGACTAGATAAGACTAGGAACATAGGGAATAGTCATTTAGGTAATGCCTTTTATATATCAAAGATTTTGAATAAATTTTATCTTATTTCATTCTTAAAACAATCTGGCAAGGTAGGCACTATTATTATCCACATTTTATATCTGAAGAAACTGAGGCAAACAGAAGCTAAGTGACTTGCCCAGTATCACACAGTTATTAAGTATCTGAGAGCAAATTTGAAGTTGGGTCTTTCTGAATTCAGGTCCAACTCTCTAGGCATTGTTCTGCATAGCCTGCCTATAGAGGCATTTATTGTTCACCTCATAAGAGCTGCTTCGAAACAGATCTTGTTTATTTGTTTCAGTCATTTTTCAGTTGTGTCTGACTTCCATTTTGGAGTTTTCTTGGAAAAGATACTGGAGTGGGTTTCCTTATCCAGTTCACTTTACAGATGTGAAAACTGAGACAGACAGCTTTAAGTGACTTGCCCAGGGTCACAAAGCTAGGAAGTATCTAAGGTCAGATTTGAACTCATGAAGAGTAGTCTTCATGATCTAGTTGCAGTGCTCTATCTACTCTGACACCTAACTTCTCAGTATATACATATATGTGTGTGTGTGTGTGTGTGTGTGTGTGTGTGTGTGTGTGTGTGTTGTAGGTACATGAAGAATATCTGGAAGAAGGGAAGAGATAGATGAGACAAGGATGAAAGAGAGAGAGTGATTTCTGGACCAGTTGAAGGACACTGAAGGATTCAGGGGTGTAGGTAGAGCTATTAACCTGCTATGGTTACTGAAGTGTAGTAAGAGAAGAAGAAATGGATAATGATGTGAAGTTTCCAAAAGTCGGTGATTCAATGTTGAGGAAGACAAGGGGATTAGATGACTGGCTCATTCCTAAATCTGGGATATGGAGTCTGGGATTCAGAGAGAACAAGGTTTAGAAAAGTTGCCATGGGGAGATCATTAAGGCTAAAGGAGAAGGGCTGCCAAGCAGGAATGAAGGCCCAGCTGTGTTTATGAACCTTAAATTAATAATGGGTGAATTCAGTTTAATTCCTTGACTTTCTCCAGAAATGGTTTAGCAGCCGGGTAGTAGGACTGGAGAAGTGAATAAGGGTCATTATTCAGCATTTGAGTTTTAGTTACCTAGTAATGACAGGTCAGAAGGGGCAGAGCATTCAAGGGTTTTGGCTAATAAATCCTGAAAAAGGCCCTATTCCCTAACCAAAGCTGGTTAGAAGAATCCTTGGAAACAAGGCTTATTGCCGGGGAGATGAGGGAAAGGCCAAAGGGGCTAGTAGACCTAACATGAGTGAAGAGCAAAGGAAGAGTCAGTGGGAGAAGTGGAAAGAGGAGGGAATGCAAACAATAAGGAATAGCATTTCATAATTCAGTCTTTTGGAGCTGGTCAAGTTCCATGAGATAATGAAGAGGTGACTTTGTCAGTGCAAGAATGAAGTGGGGTAGAAAAGGACATCATTTGAACTGAGGAGTTTGAGGACTTGTCTGGGACTAATATTACAGGGACCATTTCCTGAACTATTATTCCTTCTTCATATTTCTAATAGAAAAGCTGAGTCACATCTCTGGAAATAAAATTAACTTTGTGCAAAATCATAGAACCATTCCTTAAATCATTTTCAGTTCGGTACCCCTTGAACTGCACATTTTCTTTTGAGGCCATGTATAATGTGATTTTCAGCATCTGCCATATTCACCAGGCAGATTTAGACCGAGCCTCAAGGATAGTTTCTCAAGGATAGTCATTTCACTACTCCCTGCTGATAATTTGAACAGACTGGTCTCATTATCTCAGCCACTGGAAATGGGTACACAGCAAATCTTTGGAATATTCCTGTCTTGAGAAATAACTCATATACATTTCACATATTTAACCTAAATGTTCAGAATGCTTTATATTATTTTTTGAAATAGTCCTTCAGAACTTAATGTCTAAGATAAAGAATGAGTCATGGAATAGAAGGAATGTTGGTGCTAGGGATTGCTATCTGACTAAACATTTAGAAATAGGCATGATAGAAATATTTTGAACTAAACACTAAGTATTTTTTTGCACGGCAATGGGGTTGTGACTTGCCCAAGGTCAGATAGCTAGGTAATTATTAAGTGTCTGAGTCAAATTTGAACTCAATTTGACTCCTCCTGACTCCATGGCCAGTGCTCTATCCACTGCACCACCTAGTTGCCCCACTAAGTCTTTTTAGTGGGGTTTAGAAAGGGGAAAAATTAGATTGATTTCTTAAAGAAAATGGACCTCTGGAGGACCTCAAATCCAATATTTCAATATTAATATGGACCTGAGATCTCTGGTGGATTTCCTTTAATGTTAACATATGACAATCTATTCATGCCAATCCATCCTGGGTGATTTTTGTCCAAATGTTCTCAGAAATTCACAATGGGGTGGTCCTTCCTTGAATTTTCTTAAGAAATGGAATGTATGAAACAACCATCAATTATCCCTTACTCTTGCATGTGACCAGTTCATCTCCTGTTTTGATTTTACATGTGCAGGGGTCTTGGTCTACTCTCATGCTAAGACTTGAGTTTTCCTTGGCTATACCCCACCAAGTTACATATGATGGCACTCTTTCCACCTCTTTTCCTTGCCAACTGATCACAGCCTGGGAGTATTCAACAAGAGAATTACCTTCTAATTTTCAAGAAAGAGAGTATTTAACCATATGGTTCATTTTAAGGCAAAGAAGAATAACTATTGTCTCCACATTTTTCTCTTTTAAAATTTTCTATAAAAGTGACCCTAACTTCTTTAAAATGTGTCTATACCCATGAGTGATTGGGAAGAAAAGTATTGGAATTGCTGAGGCTTCTGGATTGAATGATGCTAGGGGGCTGGCAAGGAGGGGAGGTGGGATGCAGAGGAAGACAGATTGCAAGGAAGCAATAAGCTACAGTGAGACTTTGATCTTCTGGAGACCTAAGCTAATAGATGTTAAGTGCAGTTCAGTGGAAGTAATAACCCATGAAGAAAACAAAATCTGCAAAATGATAAAATGCTTCAGTCTACCGATCAAGGAAGACATTGGAAAATTACTATGAAAGCATCCTTCGCCCAGCAGATCCAAGGTGAAGAAAAAGCTGTGTCTGCCAATCGGCAGCCAGACATTCCAGGCAGCTTTAGCAGAGTTTCTTATTTTTGTGGCTAGATTAACACTCTGTGGAACCAAAATGCTTTCTCACCAAAAAGGCATGAACTGGCACCAATGCATTCTGAAGGCTGAATAATCTCACCCTGAGAAGTCATTCCACTGGGTTCTCACTCACTGCAGGGGTTCTAAGGGATTTTTTTATGATCGTTGACAAAGATGGTGATAATTTGAGAGTTTCTGGGGAAAACTCTATGAAGGGAATATTTGACGTCTTGCTATTTTGTCTTACCATAGTGAGTTGCTTTCAATATCTCTTATTATCATAGATTGAGAGTGGAAGAATCCTGAGAGATTAGTGAGGATAGAGTCAAAGTATCATAGCTTCAGAGATATAAGGGATCTCTGAAATCTTCTCCAACTTTCTCCTTTTATAGTTGAGGCAACTGACAATTAGAGAGAAATGATTTAGTTAGAACAAGTGGCAAAGTGGTGATTTGAACCATGGTCTTCTGACTTCACACTAGTGAAGTTTTCACTAGTTTTCAAGGGACTAAAAACGTTCAAACTTTTCTCAAGAAGAAAATGATAATGCCTGGTCACCAAAGACCTAAGAATGTCTAATCTAGAAAGTCTTCTTACAGTAATATTTGTGATCAATAATCATTTATTTGACAGTGACCAGGCAGATTATTTAATATGGAACTAAATTAGTTAAACCTTTTCATAATCTGAATTAAGCCCATGTTTGATCATTTTAGGTTGAAAAGACTTTGCTGTGTATGGGATTAACAATATTAGAAAGTGTGAGTCTAAAGACAGGAAACTGGAAAAGAAGGAAGTTTTAAAAAAGGCCCACTTTCCAACTTTTCATATAATGGCTAATTAAACATATGGAATGCATTATCTGGGCCACATATTAATGTATTTGGAGAGGGTGGAGGTGGAGCAAATACACAAAGAAAAAGAAAGCTATGTACTTGGAATCCAGGAGGGATGTGAACTGAACTGCTCTGAGGACCCTTGCTTGGTTCATCTCCAACCAGTTGCCAAATCTTATTGTTTCTAGCTCTGAGACATCTCTTTTATTCACTGCCTTCTCAGTCACCTCCCTAGTTCATGTCCTCATCACCTCTCTCCTGGATTATTGCAATTGGTTGGAGGAGGGAGTGGAGAGATGACATGTAAATATATATATATATATATATATATATATATATATATATATATATATATATATATATATATACAGAGAGAGAGAGAGAGAGAGAGAGAGAGAGAGAGAGAGAGAGAGAGATATCCCATAGATGAAAGTAATTAAAGGGAAAGCCATTAGCACCTGGGGGTAGGTATGCAGGTTAGAAGAAAGGCCTCCTAAAGAAGGTAATATTTGAGCTAATTCTTTAGAGAAGGCAAAACATCTAATAGATGGTGACCTTGGGGTAGAGTATTTTATGTGAGTGTAAATAAGCCAGTAGAGTATTTAGGAGCAGGGTAGAAGGGGAAATAGATGGAGTAATCAGATGTAAAATGACTAGAAAAGTAAGAAGGGGCAAGGTTGTTCACACAGCTACTAAAGTGATCTTTCCAAAATACATACCTCCCCAGGTTATTCCTCTACTCAATAAGCTTCAATAACTTCCAATGCTTCCAAGATCAACTATCTACTTTACCATTTGAATTTTTGAGACCATTCATTATTTCATTCCAAATTGCTCCTCTTTCCATATTCTATAGTTCTGTCAAAATAGCTTGGTTGTTATACTTTTTACACATGATAATCCATTTGGCTATTGGAACCCCTCATTTCTTTCAAGTTTCAACTTAGTTAACCATTGCATGCTGGTAACAACCAGAAATGATATTCCTATATGCTTACTCCCATAATTTTATCTTGTAGTTGTATTTGTTTTGTATACATTCATATTTGCATATCTATGTAGTCCAAGGATCTATATTGGGCCCTCTTCTCCCTTCTCTTTATTCTCTCTCTCTCTCTCTCTCTCTCTCTCTCTCTCTCTCTCTCTCTCTCTCTCTCTCTCTGTCTCTGTCCTCTCTCATTTTTCTCATTATTTCCCATGATTTCATTTACCAGTCATTTGCCAATGACTTTCAAATATATATTGGTCAGGTTGATGATTGCAGGAAGTATTTGAAAACATTTTAAAGGAATATCACTTTGAAATTCCTTATTTAGAAAGAATTTCTCTGTAGGCAATCTCTATTGATCTTAGAAGATGATGTAACATACAGGGACCAAAAAAATTTAAAAATATTTTTCTTCTGCAGTAGACTGTGGGCCATTTATGACTGTGGACCAATTAGATTTGGGCATTCTTATCTATGGCAAGCTAATCCATACTCTAGTATTTCCATTCAGTTTAGTTATCTCTTCATCAACTGACTCTTTCCATTCTTACACCTTTTTTCTCTTACATGTACTTTATAATCAAGTGCCATTGTTCACCTTGTTCTACCTCATCCAAAATATTCCATCTCCTCTTCCTACCTTTCTGAGCTTATTATACTTAATGACTACTGTCTTCTATAGCTCAATGATACTGGTTTCCTTAGTTTTTTTCTTGAACAAGGCCCTCCATCTCCCGAAGTTTTTCCATTGGCTGTTCCCCATGGCTGGAAGTCTCTCCCTCCACATCTCTGCTTCTTGGTTTTCTTTAGGTCTTCAAGAAGTCTTAACCAGGCCTCCTCAATCTTAAAGCAACCCCTCTATTGGTTGACTCCAATTTATTCTGATCATATCTTGTCTGTTCATAGTGTTTACTTGTTATCTCCCCCATTAGACTATGAGTTCCATGAGGGCAAGGACTGTTTTGTTGTTTGGTTTGGTTTGGGTTTTTTTTTTTTTGTTGTTTGTTTTGTCTTTCTTACCCAGAACATATCAAAGTGACTGCACACGATAGATCCTTGATAGATACTTGCTGACATTATTTCTCTTTATTTCTATCAGAAAAACTGACACAAGAAAACGAATTTTGTTGTAGAGAAAATGGAGTAGGGGTGGCTAGGTGGTGCAGTGGATAAAGCACCGGCCCTGGAGTCAGGAGTACCTGGGTTCAAATCCAACCTCAGACACTTAATAATTACCTAGCCGTGTGGCCTTGGGCAAGCCACTTAACCCCACTGCCTTGCAAAAATCTAAAAAAAAAAATGGAGTAAATGATGAAGTCATATCAAGCTTCTAAAAAGCAGAACTTTCGGACAGTCAGTTCCTTATTTATGCAAAGATTTCTGGTCATTTCTCTTGTGCTACTTTGAGAATCACTAGTAGCTTTTGTTCCCTAGAGGTTAAAGTCCTAATTCTTTTGCCTTCATTCAACATTTTCTACAATCTGGTGTCATCACATTTTTATAGACTGGTATTATATAACTATCTAATTATCTCATAACTTTTTCCCATCTAATTCTTTCTCTTGTCAAATTAGATGCTTAGATACTTAGCTAGGTGGCACAGTATTGTTCCTAAAGTCAAGCAGTTCCTAAAGTGAAGTAGAACTGAATTAAATCTGGCCGCAGACATCATCTAGCTATGTCATCCTGGGCAAGTCATTTAATTTGTCTGCCTCTGTTTTTCCAACTGTAAAACTGGGTCAGTAATAGTGAGGAACCACTGTTTTACTGTGAACAGCAAATGAGATAATCATTGCTAAATGCCTGACATTATTAATAGTCATATAATTAATGCTTCCTTCCTGCCCTTGCTTCCTACCTGGTGTCTACATGCACATCTTATATTTGCTCACCCCTCTATCCTTACTCAAACTATTCCTGAATTCTGAAATCTTCCTCTTTCCCTTTGTCACTTAGTGAAATGCTTCCCATCCATTCAAGTCTGACTCAAATACCATCACCTCTATGGAGCTTTCTCTGATGCTTTCAACTATAATAATAATAATTATTATTATTAATATCAGTAAATTAATTTTAGCTTGAGCTAATTAAATTGTTTTTAATCATGAAATAATTATGAAATTAATTCTTGCTAAATTTATTATTTAAATTGACAATACATTAATTGTCATTCATCATTTCAAAATTATCAGTTTTATTAAACTAATTATAACTTGTTATTGCTAAATTTAATAATAACAATAACAGAACTCATGGCTAGTCACTACTAACTCAAGCTGAACATTTCATAACAGCTCTCATTCTGCTTCACTATTGGTTCTTAGATCATAAATCAAATGTTGGAAGAGACTCAAAGACTATTTTGCCCAATCCCTTCATTTTACAGATGAGGAAACTAATGTCCATGGGGCAAGGACAGGCATGCATTATAGTAATTGTCTTATGTGGGAAATGAACTCAGATTTCCTAACTTCTGAGAGAGTGATGTCATCAATGTTCCATTTTGTCTTACAGTGATTTCAACTAACTTATATACTCATTCCTTTCATTTGTTAACTCTGCCACATACCCTAACATAGCCAACTCATGAAATTGCCTACAGGTTAAAGTCCTAGCTCTTTTGTCCACACCTTGTAAACTGGAGCCCATGATGTTGACTAGAAACCATGTCTTCTCGGTCCTCTAATACTATTTTGTTCTTGGACTGAAGCTATTAGGAAGAAACTTGTCCTCAGAAAGCTGAATCTCTGCCTACCAATTATATCTAGACCTTCTATTGCTTGATATTTTGACTTCCTACTCTTTATCTTCAAGAACCACCCAAATGGAATACTGCTAGTTGCCAACCACCTTATATGGGTGGACCTCAAACCTCATACAAAATTTCATCTTTTGTCCTGATCATATGTAACTGCCTATGAGCACAAACCCCCCAAATTGTAAAAATCATTAAGGGAGAAAAATTCATGTTATGCTCTATTAACTAGCATACTCAATGTCTATTATAATTGAATTTTTTGATTCCAAATTGTTGATTTTAGAAATGCCTAGTCACCCCCTCATACACACTGATAGTGTTGGATACATGAGGGTATATACACATACACAAAGAACATCAGTTGCATAGTTGTTTAAGATTGGTGTAGAAGCAGGGGACCAAATAGTGAGGAAAAAGGACTGGTCTACCAGAAAGCTAATAGGAAAGTGTAGATTAGAAATCATAATACTGGACTTGAGAACCGATTACTTAGCCCACTGTATTATTCTGCCTCTCACCTCATGGCCATCTTTATCTATTATCCACACATAACAGACCTCAGAACATGAATACTGGGTGGATTAACTAATGATTGAAGACCATTTTGAAAATAGAAAATGCCACGTGAACATAGAACATTAGGAGAGATTAACTAACAGATTGTCCTAAATTGTACTTTTAGTTCAAATAAATCCCTTTTTCCCCTAATAATGAAGTCGTACTGCTCAAAAAACAAAAGACTTTTTTACAAGAGGGTTTCACATTATTTTCATTTGAGTTGAATTTCTGCTCCTCAGACTAGTATTTCTGCCAATTTCTATCTCTTGTGCTTTCTCTGGCACAAGTGAAAGAACAAAGTTAATAACAGAGAAAGGACAAGCTTTAAAAAGTGCTGCATTTATCGTCAGTTGTAATTCTGCTATTAAATGGTCTTGGCATTTGGGAAATTTTTCTCGGTCATCTCTTTTTTATTTTTTCCCTTAAAGGAAAAAAAAAGTGAAAATACATAATTTAGATGAGAAAAAGAAAGCTCGCTCTCTCTCTCTCTCCTATCCCAGTTATATTTTTCTTTTGACACCAGTATTTGACACATTATCTCTATAAGCTCCTTCTCATCTCAGATCAAGGCATGTAAAGGGAGTACTGGGGGAGGGATGAGGGATTTAAGTAAAACTTCCTTAGAAGTCTTACATTCTCACACTTTCCCTTTCACACACATACACACTATTTGTATGGGATTCTTTTCCTCTGCTCTCTGCCTGCTGAACAGATTGAAAATTTTACCATCCAAAACCCACAAAGCAAAACCTCCTACTGTGGTCTTCAAAACTTTCCATTCAGCTTATCTGCCTGCCAACTCTAGTGACCAATACCGTCACTACTGATGGTGAGCAGCATATGGTACTGCTGGGAATACTTTTGCTCTAGCTGCTGTGAAATCCCACGCCCTCCCACGGAATGGGTTTGGCGGAGCAAACTCTAAGTGAAGCGAACTGTTTAGCACAACTCTATCTTCGTCTGCAGAGCTTAAATCTTTTTACAATAAAATGAAGACAGATTGATAAGTTTTGGAATTTCCCCCACATTTGGGTTTAGGGTTCTGGGTTAAGGTTCTTGATCACATGTTATAATTGAGAAAGCTGAGGTTAAGTGATTTGCCCAGGATCACATAGCTTGGAAGCATGTAATGCATAATTTGAACTCAGGTCTTCCTAATTCTAAGTTCATCCATATGGCCATTGTACTACTCAGCTTCCCAGAATTCTGTTTGAAAAATAATCCAAGAGGATGAAGGGATCTCAGAATCTAACTCTACTCCATTTTATATATGAAGAAACAGTGATCTAAAAACCATCAAGAAACTTGATCAAAACCACAAAGGCTGTAAACAAAGGATTTGAACTCCATTCCTAGATGCCAAAGCCACTGTGCTTTCAACTCTACAAAGTTGCCTCTCAGTCAAAAGCAAAGCCTTCTCCATTTTGCATTTAAAGCCCTTTATACCCTGACTTCTTTCCAGGCTCATCGTCCATTAGTCACCTTCACGGACTCTCTGATTCAATCAAACTGACTCTCTTGTTTCTTGCACCAGTTACTGAAGTCACTATCTATTTTTTTTTTTATTTTTGCAAGGAAATGGGGTTAAGTGACTTGTCCAAGCTGGTAAGTATCAAGTGTCTGAGATCAGATTTGAACTCAGGTCCTCCTGACACCAAGGCTTGGCATTTTATCCATTGTATCAACTAGCTGTCTGAAGTCATCAGTTTTTTTACGTTTGCACAAGTTATGCCTTATGTTTGTACTCTTTTGGCATGAAGCTCAGTTCAACTGTCACTTCCTATATGGAATCTTTCCTCAGAGTTCTTGCCCTTAGCTACCAGTATGTCTTTAAAAATTACCTTGTGTTTGCTTCATAAATAGTTTGTATAGACAGATATGTGTATGAATCTTTTCCTCCATTAGATTACAAGATCCATGAGGGCAGAGCTAGTTAAAATTTTATTGAATAGATTAATGACTTACATATTGTAGATGATCAATAAATGCCTGCTGATTATCTCATTGATATCACTACTAACTAGCTGTGTAGCCTTGGGGAAGTCATTACAGATTCTCTGGAATCTGTAAAAATGAGGAGTTGGAATGCCTCCCTTTTAGGACCACCTTGAACACTAAGTGATACTACCTCCTGTTGCCTCTGTACTGGTTTATTGAGTTCCTTCACTAATCCACAGGCCACTCTAGCACTATCTGCCTGCTCCAACATCTTAGATTTCTTTGTCAGGTTCTCAGAAAATTGGAATTAAATCTCCTTCTCTGCTCTTTGGTAGAGATATTTGACCTTCGGTGGCTACACTATTAACATCTGTATTAGTGGATGACTGAAGTAGCCTATCTCCTGCCTCCCTCAGTGGACTTGCTTCATTCATTGATACTCTGCCTGTACTCATTACTCAATTAGCATATTTCTCCTTCCAATAAGCTCTCTATCGCATCTCTGAGTTCCTTACAGTCAATGAACAAACTCACTTCCTTGGTTCCAGGAATTACTAAGCCAGAGTGTCTAAATAAGAAAAGGGAATGAGAAATCCAGCACAAAATGGACTCAGGAAGGTTGGTGTCCTCCTGTCTCAGTTGCTGCTACTGCTAGAGAAGTCTATTCTCATCTGGTAGCGAGCTAATTCATCTGCAACCAGGGTTAATGCATTTACACCAAGACTGGGCAAAGTGCAGTGACATTGGCACTCATATAGACCTCCAACTTTAATGTATTACAACCTCTTATTGCTGCCAGATATACTATGTTGGGATGATAGAAAGATAGATAGATTGCTAGATGGATGGATAAATTGATTGATTGACAGGTGAGTAGATGGAAGAGTAGAGGACGGATAGACAGGCAGATCAGATAGAAAGGTAGATAAATGATAGTTATCTACTAGATAGATAGAAATGACAGAAATTTTAGAGGCTAATGAAGTCAATAGCTCTCTTTAATAGATGAAGCAGTAGAATCCCAGGGATGTGTGAGATGCTCGAAGTCCTCTGCAAAGGTTGGGAGAGCAGTAACCCAGCGAGAAGGAATATATTTGGAAGAGATCCTATATAGTGGCTAGAGTATTATACTTGAAGCTGGGAAGATCTGAGTTCAGATCCAACCTAAGACACTTACTAGCTATGTGACTATGGGCAAATCACTTAATCTATTTTCATTTGTAAAATGGGAATAATAGGGCTTACTTCACAGTTACTGTTCCAAAGATAAAATTGCATAACTTTTATAAAGTCCTTTGCAAATCTTAAAACACTATATCAATGCTAGTTATTATTAGATCACAAATTTGAACCCATATATACCCCATTCCTACAATTTACATAAAGCTGTTTGCATTTCCTTTCTAGTCTTTTCTTTATTTCCCCAATACTAAGCACAATGCCTGACTCCCACACATAATTAATATGCTAAACATTTCTGTTGATCTTATCTGATTCTTCATTAGGAAACAGAGGTCAGTAGGTGAAATGATTTGTTCAGGTCATAGAGATAGGAACCCTTGGACCTATTCATGACTTAAACCTAGATCCAGTGCTGCTTTACCCACTCAGATATATAAATGGAGAGGGAGAGAGAGGGAGACAGAGACAGAGAGAGAGAGAGAGAGAGAGATGTATGTATGTATGCAAGAATAGATAAAGATGTACATGTATATTTATGCATATGTATTTGTGTATATGTTTGTCCATATATGCATATTTCATGGACTCTACTTTAGGTCCTTAAATGTAGCATTAAACGGATTATTAAACGAGCTCATATTTTTATTCTATGATTTTATTTTGTCCAACTTTCTGCCTCCAAGCAGTACTCCAGCGACATATTCAAAATCAATTAGCATCGTTCCTTTGGACAAAGACCATCTGTGCAATGATTCCATAGATTCCCTTATTAGCATGCTTTAGGATTTAATCATCATCACAGGTGAGGGTTTCTCCTTTAGTTATACTGTTTCCCTCCAAAACGTTCTCTCTTTCTCATTCTTCGCCTTATGAAAAAAGGAAAACTGTTGGCTATCTAGTCTAGAAAGGCATACCCAAGGAAAGGTTCTCAGGGTCTCTCTTAAAAGACTTGTCTACTTTCACCTACCTCCTCTCCTACCATCCTAACAATGTAGAGATGTTTACAATGAGAAACCACCGCAAGGAAATATGGAGGGGTATATGTGCGTGCGTGTGTGTGTGTGTGTGTGTGTGTGTGCATGGATGAGTGGGAAAATGTTGTTTCTGAGAGGGCAAGAAAAAAGATCTGTTTTGGTTGCTTTAGAGGACAGAGACTAGCATAAGTCACAGATGTGCTTAAGTGAGAGAGGGAAGTCTCAAGTACAGAGGTACTTGTGCATCTATTTATCTCCACGATAGCCTCAATGATCCAATTTGTGTGTGAGCTATTAGTAGGGGAGAGGGAGAGTGCACACAGAGACAGCAAAGGATCAAGCTGGAGTGATTATGTACAGGAGAAGAGAAGCTAAGAGAAGTCCAGTGGGAAAGGAAGAAGGGAATAAAATTAAGAGTGATTAATGATGGGTCTCTAAAGCTTTCATTGGCTCCCATGCAAGGAGACTGCGATAAACGAGAAGGACTTGATATCAGAAAGGTGCAGGGGGAATGTGTTACATTCCAGATATCAGCTGCCGCAAAATAGTTAGAAGAATCACAGGGGAGTTTCAGCAGGTTTCCCAGAGTGCCTTCGGTTACTTGGCCTTCTTTGCTACATCCATCCTGAGCGATCCCCATGAAACTGTTCTTCACTGTGGTTTTTCTCCAAGGAAAAACCTAAGATGAGATATTGTTCTCTACCCAATATAGACCTACATTGTGATTTTCTTCCTTGGGTCCCCAGTACCTAGTACAGTGACCTGCACAATGACTTTGCATTAGAAGCAAACTCTTTGCGAGTAGGAACTGGGTTTGTTTATTTGATTGATTGGTTTTGTCTTTGTAGCCCTAGCTACAAAGATGGCAGCATGTTTTTCCTAATAAATGTTTGTTGAATTAGATTGGATTAATATTGAATTTAATTGAAATTTCAACCTTTGAAAACTCAAAACATCGCATTATGGTTTACTTAATTGTGACCCAATTCTTCTCCTCCTCATTCTTCTCCCCCTCCTTCTTTTAAGTATTCTTTTAAAGCACTCACACAGGAATGCTTAACCAGCCTTCATGAACTTTAAAAAAACTAATAGTTTCATTTCATTATAATTGCTTTCCTCGGTAATCTTGCGTGTTTTATTTTTTACATTTGCAAACATTATTCTGAGAAGGGATCCTTGACTTCAGCAGCTTGTCAAATGGCACCATGATAGAAACAAAGTTTATGTGATTTTATCCCAACTCCCTTGCAATATAGATGATGGAACCAAGGCCTCTCAAAATTAAACACTTTCCAAATATTATCTCGTTGAATCCTCACAACTTTGAGAGTTAGGGGTTATTACTATTCCCATTTTACAAATGAGGAAATCGAGGAAGAGAAAGTTCAAGTGACTTGCTCAGAATTTGTAAGCTTCTGAGTCTGATTTGAACTTGTCTTCCTGACTCCAGGCCAAATATTCTCTTCACTTCACTACTAGCAACCAATATCTCTTCATTAAAATGCTTTATAAATGCTAAGGTGCCATGTTTCCATTGTTATTTATTTTTATTCCTTGTCTTTTGACTTAAATATTAATGGGTTTTCTCTCCATCCCCCCTCCTTTACCTATTATTATTATAATATTTGAAGATTTTGGTAGATCTATGACCTCATTGAAGTCAACTTTCCTTCCAGGCACTCAGATTCCAGTCACTTCTCGTCTGCCATCTTGTGGGATTTTTGTCAATATCCTTGAGTACCTACACTAATGCTGGAAGACTTCCTCCAGGTCTCTTACCTATAATGGAGATACTCATTAGAGAGATGCCTCATTGAGTTGTGGGGGCAGTTGGGGGCCACCAATCAAATAAACATCAAATCATTGAGAGCTAGTATCAAGAGAAGAAAGGGCACATGCATTTGTGTCAAAGGAAGAACTTTCTAATTCTTGATGCCTCTTGATTCCTCTGTGAGAAAAATTAAATCACCTCTTGGCTTTTCAGTTTCCCTACCAGTAAAATGAAATGATTAACATAGATGGCCTATAGTGTATTCCAACAGTAAATCCACTTTTTTGTGATAATATGTGTGAAGCTGTGAGTGATAACAAAATAGTTCACAAGTTCCATACATACCCATAAAGTGTCAATATATCATTCTCACTATACCTCATATATATAGAGCCTACAATTTAAATCTGGAAAGCTTACTAGATATTGCCTTGTCTAGGCCACTTAATTTTTCAGTTGGAAAAAATGATATTCAGAGATTAAGAGATTTTTCTAGTTATTTTTCAGTCATTTCAATAAAATCTGACTTTTCATGACTCCAATGAAGTTTGCTTGGCAAAGATACTGTTGTGGTTTTCCATTTTTTTCTCCAGCTCAAATTAAAGGCAAGGAAATTGAGGCAAATAGCATTGAGTGACTTTCCCGAGTCACACAGATAGTAAATGTCTGAGACTGAATCTGAACACAGAATCAGATTAAAACTCTAGTCCTCAGACCATCTCCTCTCCAACATATCACCACCTATAGGAGAAGTAGATTTTGAAGTAAGTCAGAGCACCACCATTTACTAATTGTATGACTTTGGTCAAATGAATCACTTAATTCATTTACACTTCAGTTTTTTCAGGTGTATGATAGAAACCTGATCCGCTTCAAAAGTTGTGAACATCAAATGAGGTGCTGTCTAGTGGCACAAAGGACAGCTTATTGGACTCATAGTCAGGAAGATCTGGTTTCAAATCCTGCCACAGATGTTTCATAACTATTAAACCTATACAAATTCCTTAATCTCTCAGCCTCAGTTTCCTCGCCTATCATCCTTTTTTTTCCCATAATAGGAATAGCATTTGCCTCCCAGGCTTGTTGTGAAGATCAAATGAGATGATATATGCCAAGTACTTTGAAAACTTTAGAAATGCAAGTTATTAATATTATTATTATTATTACCAAAATAAAAATATAAGTGTAACAATTTCATAAGATCATAGATTTAGAGCTGGAAGAAGACAGTGAATGTTATACTGACTTTACAATCAAGGAAATGGAGTCCATAGAGATAGAATGAATGACTTGTCCAATGTCACCTAGCAATAAGAGATGGTTGAGATTCAAAATGAGGTTTGAACAATCCCAAGATAGCACTCAAGGGGAAACTAGATGGTCTAGTGGTTAAAGGCATAAGCCTACTTTGCCAAGTAACACCCTATGGGGTCATGGAAAGTTGAATGAGACATATGAACCACAAATATGAATCAGTACTCATTTGAGTATCTCATATGATTTCCCTAAGATATACTGCATATGTGTGTGTGAGGATATATATTTAATTTGAAGTAAATTAAAATTACTCTATGTTTTGGAATTTCACCAAAATATTTTAAATGATAGGTGATAGCCTGGGATGCTGCAAAGCTAGACAATATATAAATGGAGACCACTGTGAAGATATTGAAAATAAGTCATTATTGGAAGGCAATGTTTAAGGTCAAGGTGAGGCCACAGTAAGTCATCTCACCCAATTAGTACAGGAGGGAAGGTGTATACAAAAATATACACACATACATACCAACATACACATAGATATACAAATATACACATTTATCTATATGTCCATACACATAGACATAAACATGTATGTCATATATACACAATAATGTTTGTCCTTCATTTTCGAAGAAGACCACTACATCAGGGAGGTGATGCCAATGACAGGCATGTTACCCATATCACTTTCTCCTCCAGGGCCATCTGGGTCCAGGGGACAGATATAAATCAGGATGACTGGGAATTGGTCTTGGATGTGAGGCAGTCAGGGTTAAGTGACTTGCCCAAGGTCACACAGCTAGTAAGTAGCAAGTGTCTGAGGTCAGATTCGAACATGAATATAAATATATACATATATTTCATATATACATATGTGTCATATATGTGCAACAAAAAGCAGTGCCACAGAGAAGCCTCTAACTTGCTTAGCTTTTCATTTCCCCAGAGTGGTCCATATATAAACGGAGTTTAGTGAAAAGAGAGTTATACTTGGCTATGACCTGAGTTGGGTTCCTATATATGATAGTATAGATACAACTTTGGACAAGGAACTTCTGTATCTAGGAAATGGGCAAAATAATACCATAACTACACCACCTAGGTACTGTGTGAATCAGATCAGATGATGTATGTGAAGTACTGCATACAATTTAAAAGTTAGTTATGAGCACCACCATCAAAGTGAGAGCAACAAAAATTGAAGAGAATTATGAAATTTCTCTTTAGTTCAGATTTGTGAAACCACAGACACCAAGGATAATCTAATGCCTCTTAACATTTCCTCTGTGATAGGAATGAAGAGAAGATCACTTTTGATTTTTCAGGTTATAGAGACTACTGTACACATTGATTAAAGAAACAGATGACTTTAGAGCTCTCCAGAAATTATGAAACCAAAGAATCTACTGGAAGATGTGTAATTGACCTGGTAATCTCCCTACACATTAAATTAAATTGAACTATTTATTTTTTATAATTTATTTTCTTTAAAAATATTTGAATTTTAGATTCTCTTCCTCCCTCCCATCCCTCTCTGAAAAGACATAACAATATACTAATTATGCATGTGAAATCATGAAAAACATTTCCATATTAGTCACATTGCCAAAGAAAAGTGAGAAAAGTGAACTTTAATTTGCACTCAATGGATAGCTTTTGTCATCAGGAGCCCTCTGGAATTGACTTGTATTGTTGAATTGATCAGAATAGCAAAATCTTAGTTGTTCTTCATTACAACATTGCTTTACTATACACAATGATCTCTTGATTCCTGATTCTTCTCATTTTACTTTGCATCAGTTTGCACAGGTCTTGTCAAGCTCTTCTGAAATCCCATTTGTCATTTCTTATAGAACAAAATACGCCATCACAATCATAGATTTGCTCAGTCATTCTCCAATTCCCCTCAGTTTCCAATTCTTTTCCACTTAAAAAAGAACTGCTTTAAATATTTTTGTACACAGAGTCCCTTTTTTTCTTCTTCTTTGATCTTCTTTGGTGTATAGACCTTAGTAGTGGTATTCCTAGGTTAAAAGGTATTCACATTTTTAATAGCCCTTTGGGCATAGTTCCAGATAGTGCTCTAGAACAGTTGGACCAATTCACTTCTCCAATTTATTTTTGAACCATTTTTTTACAACCCCTCCAACGTTTCATCATTTCTGAAAGGTGCGCAGTACTCCTTCAGAGCTGTTTTAATTTGCTTTATTCAAGTCAAAAGTAATTTAGAACCTTTTATATGACTTTTGATAGCTATGATTTTTTCTAAAAATTATCTGTTCATATCACTTGACCATTTATCAGTTGGGGAATGGCTCTTATTTTTATAAATTTGACTCAGTTCCCTATATATTTGAAAAATGATCATTTCATCAGAGAAATTTGCTGTAAAAATTTTGCTATTACAAAATGTAGTTATACCTTTAATTTTAATTATATCTTTTTAATTTTTTTGCTTTTGATTTGATTGTTATACTTGTCTTTTTTTAATTTGTCTGATGCTCCTTGAAGGAAGACTTTTAGTTGTCTTCCCCAGTGTTTAAAAGACTACTTAGTCTGACATATTCTCTCTTTTTCTTTATACTCCTACCTCCCTCGAATAAAGTAACTGAAACTAAAATTAACAAACTAAATATGCTATACCAATATAAAGACCAAGTTTGGTGCTCAGGATGATTTTAAAAAATAACTTATAGACATGAAGAACTGTAAGAATGGACTATTGCACATTTTTTCAGTTTCTATTGATATATTTACTGATTTTGATCAAGTTTTTTTTTAAACATATTTTCTTATCCTTTTCCATTCTCCCTTTTGTTAGAAAGATGGTTTACTGACTAAGGAAGGGAGCACGGATATACTCAGAGAAGAAAGTGATCGAAAAACTATGGGTTAACTAAAACAAAAACACCAGAAAAATTAAGTGGTGGTCTTGCCATTTGTTTTACTAAATTTGGCTTCATTTAATTTAATTCAATTCCACAAGCATTTATTAAGTGCTTCATATATGTAAGGCCTTCTGCCAGAGAGAATCTCTTGGGATATAAAGACTGAAATGAAAGAGTACCTGTCTGGCAAGAAAGTCTTTGCTTCTACTAAAGGCAGAGAGTGGAGAGGGAGTGTTACTTCTACCCAAATAAGTCAATTCAAAGTGTGCACAAAATGTTCTAATGGGTCTCAAGTGATTTCATCAATAATGTGGCGATTCCCTCCCATCATACAAATCCTATCCCATTCATACTTGTTTATCTGGTATAATTCTCATTGCATTTGTTTTTGAGGATTCAGCACAGGGAAACACAAAATAATACAAAATGATTTCCAGGGGAGAGATTCCTGAAAAATTTGGGTTTGGGGAAGGGATCAAAGACACCTTGTGCATCAGGGATTCACTAAGATATGCTTCCAAGGAAGTGAGAGCTTCTGTGAATTGGACAGTCCTTTCCAGCCATGAAAGACAATTTACACAAAAGCTAAAATGATGAGACACAGAATCCCATGTAAGCCATCACACTAGTGAGAGGTTATTTGTATGGGGAAGGAAGAACAAGATTTATATGATTAGAATGAAGAGCACATGAAGGGGGAGTAATATGAAATGAGTATAGAGCCCCCCTCCACCCCCAGGATGTGGGGGGCTTTGAATGCCAACATGGGGATTTCCTCTTTTATCTTTGCAGCAATGGAGAGTCATGGATGATATTTGGTTAAAATTTGATCTCTAATGAATATCATTTTGTCAGTTATTTGATGTATGGAGTGTATTGAAGAGATGCCACAAGTAAGGCAATCAAGTAAGATGCTACTGTAATAATCCAGGATAGAAGGAATGAGGACCCGATCTAAAGTAGAAATGGTGTGATTGGAGAGAAGCGGATGAATGAGAAATATGTATTGAAGGTAGAATTAATAACCATTGGAAACTCCTTAGATTTAGAGACTGAATAGAAGGAAAGTCTCAGGATGACTCCTATATTTGAAAGTCAGGTAACTAGAAGTTCAGAGTTGTTGTTTATTAAATTATCTAGGATTCCATGGTGGATAGATAGGTGGTGGTGCAGTGGATAGAGCACTGGCCCTGGAGTCAGGAGTACCTGAGTTCAAATCCAGCCTCAGACACTTAACAATTACCTAGCTGTGTGGCCTTGGGCAAGTCACTTAACCCCATTTGCCTTGGAACCCCCCCCAAAAATTATCTAGGATTCCAATTCTTCTATTCATTCTATTGGCTATCCCATTTTTCTTTAAAGTTCTAAATATTATACTTCATTATATTACCTTTTGTCATTTTAAAAGGGTATAAGTCATTCATTACTAAGAGCTCAGGATTCAAGAAATCATATTTAGGTGTTTATGCATGTGTATATGCATGTATGTGCACACAATACAATATATGATTATATATGCATACACATATATGCCATATATGTATACATACATATGTAATACATATAAAGAATTCTCATTCAGTTTTTCTAATAAATTCTCAGTAGATCACTTATTGCTGGGGAGGTTTTTCTTTTAATATCAAAGGAATGTAGAGGTATCTCACTAGTCAAATTATGACCAATAAATTGCATTTCCTTCCTTCATTAAATAAATTCATAGTTGACTAATTTGTGTATCAGTCATTCATCACCCCATAGGGAAAAGTGTGCATTAAAAAGCAGCATTGAATAGTGAATGCTCATTATGCTGTATTTAAAGTCAGGAAGACCTAATAATCATAATTATTAGCATCATTGTTATTATTAATCTATATTTCTCATTAATTTTCACTGTTTCAGAGAGAAGCTTACTTTTCCAATTTTTGTGGAATCTTCAGATATAATTTTAAGGTCATGGTTTCGGAGGCAGAGGGGTTATACATGTTTAAATGTATATTTCTGGTTCATATCATAACTGCAAGGCTTTGGGGAGCATCATAAAAGAACAAATTATGGACATCTGAAGAGCAGTCATTAGGCTCCAGTCCCTATCTTTAATTTGAAATTTGGGAGATTTTAGCAGAGAGAGATTTATCATGTATGTGAGAGCCCAAATCAGATTGTAGGGCACCTCTGTAAATTGCTTAATGTCACTGTCCATTTGTAAAGTTCACTTGCCTTAGCAAAGATTTCATTTAGAATGATGAGCCTTTTTCAATGATCAGGGTTAAAAGGCAGCCCTTCCTCAGTCATCACAGTTTCATGATTGTTGGGGCAGATGCATCAGTCAGAAGGAAGAACCTTTTTTAACCAAGACGAAGTATCATTTTACAAACAAGCAAACCAATCATTATTTTCAGCAGTAAAGCTAAGGCTGAGTTCTCTCTATGCTCAGAACTGAACCTTATACAATATTCTATATTCACGCTAACTCAAGCTTCTTGAAGACAAGGATCAGGCCTCTAGCTTCCTTTGTTAACTTTTTTTAACTGCATAATATAGTTTCTTAGGAATAAAAGCAAAATAGTGTAAGTCTATAAGGTATTAGGACAAATTTCAGGGGATCAATGAATTTTTGAGACAATCAAAAAAAAGAAAAAAGAAAAGAATTTCATCTCTAGTCCTATTCACCAGGAACTGGAATTAAACATTTTTTTTTCCATTTAGGAATATATTCGACAGGTAAAAGTTTTATTCTGAAAAGGGCTCTATAGGCCTCCCTAGACTGCTATCCAAGAGGTCCATGGTACAAAACAGGTCCAGAACTACTAGACTAGAAAGGGTGTTAGATTTGGACTTAGACACTCTAGGCTTAATACCGGATTCAGTCAGCTACAAACAGTTGAACACATGGTCACAACTTGCTTCTACTATTCTGAGATTTAGGGTCATTTGTTTCACTTCTTTGAGACTCTGTTTCCATAGCTATAAAACAGATGAGTGAGAGCAGCTAATTTCTAATGCTATGATTGTAAGAGTATAAATGCTTTCCTTTATATACAAATTCAGGTTTGCAGAATGATTGACTTTTTTTTAGGTTTTTGCAAGGCAAATGGGGTTAAGTGGCTTGCCCAAGGCCACACAGCTAGGTAATTACTAAGTGTCTGAGACCAGATCTGAACCTAGCTACTCCTGACTCCAAGGCCGGTGCTTTATCCACTATGCCACCTACCCGCCCCTAGAATGATTGACTTATAATACCACATTTGATCCTTATAACAGACCTAGAAGAAAATTGCTATGACCACCTCCATTGAAAAGATGAGAAAACTGAGATTGAGAGATATTAAGTGATTTACCCAGGGCTGTATAAGCAAGTTACCATCTGAGGTTGGATTGGAATTCAGGACTTCCCAACTCTAGGTCCAAGAGTCTGGCAATTACAACATCAACTCTGGTTGGAGTTAGGTTTCTCATTTTGGCAGCTAATGTAAGTTGAGAACTGTTTATTTTTCCTTTTAAATTAAAGTTATATTATCATTATTAATAATAATATTATTATTATTATTTGACTTAAAGCATTTGATGATATGTTTGTTTCTACTTCACAAACATTTACAGATTCTCTTACCCCATGGGATAGTTCTTGTAATGAAGTAAAGCTAATAATACAAGCACTTTACCTGTAAATGCATGCAGCATTCCACATCTGTAGTAGCCCAACCAACTTCCTTGATTTTGAATTAACAAAAATCTATTCTTTCCCTTATACTCATATTCCTCTAAAAAAAAGAAAGACAAGTTTCTTATAACATATAGCAAATCAAATATGAAAATTATACTGTGGATGATAGTTCTTACAGCTTTTAAAATTTTTATTTTACAATTCTGCTGTTAATGTTTATTCTCTTGGACCTGTTCATTTCATTCTTTTTTCATTTGGGTAAGCCTCAAAAGTATTCCTTTTTGTGTCATTCTTATATTTATATTATCAAATTGTTCTTCCTGATTTTGCTCATTTTTGCTCTGCATTTATTTATGTATGTCTTCTCATGTCTTTCTGAAATTATATAGGTCCTCATTTTTTTAAGATTTTTTTTGCAAGGTAATGAGGTTAAGTAACTTGCCCAAGGTCACACAACTAGGTAATTATTAAGTGTCTGAGGTCGGATTTGAACCCAGGTCCTCCAGGACTGGTACTCTATTCACTGTGCCACCTAGCTGCCCCTTATTTCCTCATTTCTTAAAGGTAATGCATCACATTCACATACTACAATTTACTCAACCATTCTTAATTGATGGACATTTCCTCAGAAGTTTATTTTGCCACCATTTAAAGAGTTAGTCTAAGTATTTTTGCAAATAGAGGACCTTTTCTTCATCCTCTGATCTCCTTTGGGTACAGGTCTAGCAGTGGTATTGCATAGGTCAACATTTTAAATCTCATTCCATATTGCTTTCAATAATGGTTGCCCTCATTTTTACAGGTCTGCCAACAGTGCATCTGTTTTCCTGTTTTCCCATAGCTCCACAGTCTTTATCATTTTCCTTTTCTGTCAACTATGCTACTCTGATGACTGTGAGGTAGATCTTGGAACTGTTTTAATTTGCATTTCTCTAATTAGTAGTGATTTAGAACATTTTTTTCATATGGCTATAGATAGCCTGAGTTTGTTCCCTTGAGAACTGCTTGTTCCTATCCTTAGACCATTTATCAATCATGGTTGGGGTTTTTTTTCCCCACGCTAACGCATAAGTCTATTTCTATAGGAGTATGGCTGACTGTTATAGAAATAACATGTGGGAGCCAGCATGGGTTCATGGAAAATGAACGATGCCAGAATAACCTCATTTCCTTTGTTGACAGGATTATTAGAATGGTAGAACAAGGAAATGCTATACACTGAGTCTGGATTTCAACCAGATAATTAACAATCATAATCATTACAATCATTTATATTTATTTAGTTTTTTGCAGTTTGCAAAGTCCTTTCCTCATAATAATTCCAGGAAGGCAATGTGATATCTTGGAAATCATGAAAAGGAGTTCAAGGCATGAATTTGAATTTTAGATGTACCTCTGAGCTTTTCAGGGTCCCATTTCTGCATCTGGAAGAAAGAAGAGTTTGGCCTAGTTGAACTTTTCCAATGTTAGACATATGAGCCTATGGTATTTTCACAGATTAGAGAACTAATATATAAAGAAGAGAAACAAATCATCCAAGGTTAGAAAAGCACCAAATAACTTAATAAAGGATTGAACCCAAGTCTTCTGATTTCAAATTCAGTCTTATATCTAAATATAAATTTCCATTTTTTGATGAGTAAACTGAGACTCAGTGAAGCTAAGTGACTTTCTTAAGGTTATACAGTAAATGGGGCGGCTAGGTGGCGTAGTGGATAAAGCACCGGCCTTGGAGTCAGGAAGTACCTGGGTTCAAATCTGGTCTCAGACACTTAATAATTACCTAGCTGTGTGGTCTTGAGCAAGCCACTTAACCCCATTTGCCTTGCAAAAACCTAAAAAAAAGATTATACAGTAAATGGTAAAATTAGGACTTGAAAACTGGTCTTCTGATATTTCTTCTGCCATTGATCTAGAATTTTTCCCCCTCAAGAAAAAAATTTTAATTTAGTTAGAAAAAATATGAATTTGATGGTAGTGGAGTTGGAAAGATTTTTAGTTTGGTCAAATGACGATACTCTAAGTAAACTAGAATGTCATTATCCACCTGACAGATATTCACTAGTGATGTGCCACAAAGCTCTGTCCTCATCTCTATTGCATTCATTGTTCATGTCAGTAATATAGTTAAGATAGAGAAGGAAAAAGTCATGCTTACTAAATTTGCAAATGATACAAAGTCACCAGGACCAGGGAAGATTGACTAGTATACTGAATGAGAAATCAGGATTTTTACAAAAAATCTCAGTAAGTGAGAATCATGGAGCAAATAACATAGATGAATTAAAATTTGAATAAATATAAAATTCTGCATTTAGTGTCATAAAGAAAATATAAATGGAGGGTCTTGCTAGCAGTTTATGTGGTGAAAATGAATTTTATTTGATTCTAAGGTTAGTATGAGCCACTAGAATGATGTAGAAATCAGAGAAGCTAATTCAATCTTAGGTTGCATTAATAAAAATAACATTCAAAACAATAAAGGTGATCATCCTCTGATGCTTATGAGACAAAATGTGGAATAATATATAGTTATGGGTGTTAGACTTTAAGAGGGACATTGATAAACCAGAGTTTGTTCAGAAGAATCTTCAAGGATCCTTTATTTAATGCAAATGTCCTCAAGAGAATAAATACATCAATTTATTATTCATTGTATATTCAACATTCAGCAAGCGTTTATGAAGTTTCACTGCTATATAATGAATTTATAACTAATGATGACAAAACAGTATATAATAATAAAAAACGATAATAGTAATAGTGATCATTGTTGTTCATTCATTTTTAGTCAAGTCTGAATCTAAAGTTTTCCTGATAAAAATACTGCAATAGTTTGCCATTTGACTTCTCCAGCTCATTTTATTGCTGAGGAAAACTGAGGATAGCAGAGTTAAGGGATTAGCCCAGGATCCCAAAGCTAGTAGATGCTAGAGGCCACATTTGAATTTAGATCTGCCTTTCTTCACTGTACTACCTAGCTGCCCCGATAATAACAATGGCTAACATTTATAAATCACTTATATGCTCAGCAGTTTGCCTCATTTGATCCTCATAATAACCTTGGTACACATATTCTAATTTAATCCCCATTTTACAGATGAGGAAATGAAGACAAATAGGGCTTAATAAGTTGCTCAGGATCAAACAATTAATAAATGTCTGAGGCTGAATTTGATTTCAGGTCTTCCAGGTGTAGAGCTCTATACACTGTACTATCTAACTTTCTATATATATAGACCATTGGGACTTAGGGGAAGGCAATGGGTGCCAGATTCTAAAAGAGAATGTAAGTCAGAAGCTGGCTTTATCGACTTCACAATTTCCTGCCTGTGCCTCTTGTTTTGGTGTGTGTTCCTGATGGATCCATGACTTCATGGAGTATCCCGTGACTGATGGAGATCATAACCCCTCCCTATCTTCTCCTTCTGTGAAATTCTCATTCAGTTTTTTTTTCCATAGAAGGAAAACTTAAATGGCTTGCCCTTGTGGTTTATGCATTGCTATAGAGTAGAGGTTTTCCATTTTTCTTTTTACATCAAAGGAATACTGGGGTACATAACAAATTGAATAAAAACCAATATATTCCATTTTTCATCTATTAAATACATTATTAGTCTACTAACTGGT
This sequence comes from Macrotis lagotis, assembly GCF_037893015.1. Classification (NCBI taxonomy): domain Eukaryota; kingdom Metazoa; phylum Chordata; class Mammalia; order Peramelemorphia; family Peramelidae; genus Macrotis; species Macrotis lagotis. The sequence goes on along the minus strand of NC_133659.1, from coordinate 40,935,081 downwards.
GCATCAGTCACTTGTGGTCCCTCCAGTGTCTAGCCTGGTGTCACCCTCTTAGGAATAATTATGCAGAAAGAGGCAGCATTGCATAGTAGATGGTAAGCACATTGGTCTTAAAGGCAGGAACACATAGTTTTGATAGATGTTGAGACACAGGAGAAGGGAAATAGGAAGATGATGATAAAAAGAATGAAAATTGTATTTAATTTTTAAATTAATTTAAAGTTTTAAAAGTGTTTTATTTATATTTTTTCACTTGATCCTCACAATGACTTTGTAAGATAGGTGCTATGCTTCTCTCCATTTTACAGATGAAGAAATGTAGGAGAAGGGAAAGTAAGAAGATGATGATGATGATGATGAGAATGACAACTTTATATTTTTAATTTTTATTTGAATTTAAGATTTCAAAAGTGCTTTATATTTTTTTTCACTTGATCCTCACTTTGACTTTGTAAAGTAAGTGCTATACTTCTCTCTATTTTACAGATGATTCCTTCTCTTCTCGGGAGTTCAATGGTCAGGTATAGATAGGGACTACTGGAGATGACCTCCTGCATGCACACAGCATCAATGCAAAATCAATACAGGAGAAGGAGGGTGATAACAAATGTGGGGTTCAAGAAAGATTTCATGTAAAAGGTGATACCTGACTTGAATTTTGAAAAAAAAAAGTGAGGGTTTCTGTAAGGCAGAAGGGGAGAGGATTGCCTTTCTGGCATGGAAGATATGTAGTACAAAGGCAGGAAGATGGAAGACGAAGTACTGTGAGTAAGGAATAGCAAGAAAACCAGTCTGGCTGCACTCTAGATATGGGAAGGGAAGTAATAAAAATCACAGTAGAAAGATAGGTTGGGTCAGCTTTAAAAGGGCTCCATAAGCCAGATGAGTTTATATTTGATCCTAAAAAGTACTATTTTGATACTTTGTTGAAAGTTAAATGTTCCCACAAGCTGGTTTACTTTATTCTGGACCTAATGTCTTTCAAATTTGGGGTCTAAGAGGCCAAACTTCTCTGAACTAGTCAATTTTAAGCACTGTTTCCTAGAAAACTGTAACTGTGTGTGTGAAGGTGTATATATGTCTGTGTGTTTGTGTTCATCTGGGACTGTACACCTATAGTTTAGTATATTAATTTTTGTATAAGATTAGGGGAAAAGCAAGTTGCCAATTTTTTAGCTTGATGCTAGCCTATATCTACTTTTGCTAATAAAATCTATACCTGAAATTGTTGAATACCTGCAAGGTATGTGTGTATTTTACCAAATACAACCTAAATTATTAATTGATGATCAATTGATGAACCTGTATTTATTAAGTACTTATTATTTCTCAGGCATTGTCCTGGAAACTACAGTAAATGAAACAATCCCTGAAGGAAATTATATGTAGCTTTTTACAAAACATCCAATTTAAAGATTAAAAAAGGTATACATTCAATAAAATCGAATAGATACACCTAGTAATATCCACATTCCCCCCCCCCCAAAAGCACAATATCCACCCTATACCATCACCCTGTTTCCTGGTCCTCACTCCAAGTTTTACATGTTCCACCAAGATAGACCAACCTGAAACCTTTTGATAAATAGGATTCTCGTGGTAAGTGCAGGATTCACTTCGTCTCCCATTTCTCCAAGTTCCTGTCAGCCAGATGTCACTTGCAATGCAAACACTAGAAAAATATGAAATAATAATTTCATACATCATCTATGTGTGCATGAGCCAGTCAAACATTCAATACACATTCACACTGCTTTTACACACAGAGCAAATATCATCCAAATAATATTTAAAATGATTGAAAGGCTTTTGATTTGGAAGTGTATTCTCTTAAGCTAAGTGGTCCCCAAGACCATCTAGAAAATCCAATTGTTTCATTTTTAAAATGTTTTCTGCCCAAAATTATATCAAATCCTAATGTCTCAATAGAAACACATGGAATTGGATTGCTGACTGGGCGCCCGATGTCCAAGAAAAATCTAATTTTGCTCTGGCCTTTCCACATACTGTCTCACCAAAAAAAAAAAGAAATTGATACAATTTTAATGGATAATTTTCAAAAGCAGAGAAGTAGTCGTTGGGAAAGGAAGAAGGAAAACAATATTGTAGGACTGAGGTAGCAAAGGGGAACAAAAAAGACCTTAGTGAAAAACCCAGAGGACAATGCCATGAAAAATACAGTGTTCTTCAGGATTCTTCTTATTAAAAGTGGAAACTTAAAAAAGACTATGGAAATATAAACATTTAAAATCTCTTTCCCAGTTCCTCTTTCTAATCCTTTTAAAAAAAGAGAAATGTAAGACAAAGAGAATTACAAGATAGGATCCATATTAGTAGTGCTTCTGGACTCAGGTGATCCTTTTACTGGAAGTTCTTTACCAAAAAAAAATCCACATACTCTCTTCCCTTCTCCCATTTCCCTTTCTCCAGGGAAATGTTGACAGGTACTCTCACTAGCACCTTTTAGCAGACTTGCCTAAAAAGAATGTACCTAAAGATGTAATTCCTTAGAAACATTCTATCCAGGGAGTTGCAATGAATGTCAGAGGTCACCCAATACAGCACAGTTGTGAACACTGATGAGAACTGGTCATCCCACTTCCACCTGAAAATCTCCAGTGATGGAAAACTCATCACATCTGGAGGAAGCTCATCCACTTGGGGGCAACTATCATGGATAACATGATTTTTTTTCCCTTATGCTGAGCTCAAATTTCTCTATAACTTCATCCAGTTGCTCTTATTTCCTGATAATTATTAATAGAAAGAAGGTTATTTAATTTTTTATTTTCCTTCTGTGTTTTCGACTAATATTCTCAATCCATAGACTGGAAAGGAGAAAGCAAAAATGATTAAGGAATTGAAAGCTAAGACAAGTAAGTATGCTAAAAAATACTCTTCAATTAGCTCCAATCACCTGCCCTCCCTCTCCCATTCAAAATAAAAAGGCAGAATAGTTCAAATAGAAAAGTAAGCGCAAAAAACTGACTGAAGAAAATAATCCCTTAAAAATTAGAATTGGGCAAGTGGAAACTAATGACTCCATGAGACTTCAAGAAACAAAATAAAAATCAAAACAATAGAGGAAAAGATAATATGAAATATCTTATTGAAAAAATAACTGTGGGGTGGCTAGGTGATGCAGTGTATAAAACACCAGCCCTGGAGTCAGGTGTACCTGAGTTCAAATCCGGCCTCAGACACTTAATAATTACCTAGCTGTGTGACCTTGGGCAAGCCACTTGACTCCCTATTGCTTTGCAAAAACATAAAAAAAAAACTGACCTGGAAATAAATTGAGGCGAGATAATATAAGAATTAAACTACCTGAAAGTCTTGATTTTAAAAAAGAACCTAACCATCATATTTCAAGACATTATAGAGGAAAACTGCCCTGTGATTTTAGATCCAGAAGGTAAAATAGAAATGGAATGAATCTTCTAGTCATCTCCTGTAAGAGACTCCAAAATGAAAATTTCTAGGAACATTATAACCAAATTCCAGAGCTCCTTGATTAAGAAGAAAATATTGCAATCAGTCAGAAAGAAACTATTCAAATATCATGGAGTCACAGTTAAGATCAAACATGATTTAGCAGCTTCCACATTAAAGGAGCAAATGACTTAGAATATAAAATTCCAGAAGTCAAAGGGGCTAGAATTTCACACAAGAATAATCTACCCAGAAAGACTGAGTATAATCTTTGAGGAGAAAAAAGTGGATATCCAATAAAATAGAGGATTTTCAAGTGTTCCTGATGAAAGGATCAGAGTTGAATGGAAATTCTGGCAAACAGAAGACAGTAGAAGGAAAAGAAAGTAATCATGGAAAAGTAGCGAAAAGGGACTCAATAAAGTTAAATTGTTTATATTCCTAAATGGGAAGATTATAAATTCAATTCCCAAGAATTTTATCATTTTTAGGAAAGTTTGAAATCTACATAGACAGAGAGTATTTTTGTGAATCTATTATTTCCTGATGTTATCCAAAAAATGTAGGGGTGAGAAAGAGGGATGCTCTGAAAGAAAGGGAAGGGAAAGGTAGAATGGGGAAATTTTTCTTACATAAAAGAGGCATCAGAAAATATAACACTTTTTTAGTTCAGAGGAAGAGGAGTGGGTTTGCAGGCAATGTTTGAATCTCAATCATTGGAACTGATTCAAAGCAGAGAATATATACATACACTCACATATACTATAGAAATCCATCTTATCCAATTAGGAAATAGTAAGAGAAAGGGATTAAAGAAATGAGAGTGATAATAGAAGGAAACGCAGATTAAGAGGGACAGTGATCAGAAGCAAAATAGACTTTTAAGGAAGAATAGATAAAAAGAAGGATAAACAAAAGAAAATAAGATGGAGTCATATGAAAAAATGCTCTAAATTACTATTAACTAGAGAAAAGGCAAACTAAAACAACTCTCTGGTCCCACCTCACCTCAGAAATGATAACTATTGGAGGGGTCATGAGAAAATAGGATACTAATATGTTGGTAGATTTATAACCTGGTCCTACCATTATGAATAACACTTTGGAATGAGGCTCAAAGAGCTATAAAATTGCTCATACTCTTTGAACTGGCAATACTACTACTTGGTCTGAACCCTGAAGAGATCAAAAAAGGAAAAGAACCTATATGTGCAAAAATATTTATAACATCAATTTTTGTGGTAGCAAAGAATTGAAAATTAAGGGGAACTTATCAATTGGGAAATGGCTGAATAAATCATGGCATGTGATTATGATGGAATACTATCATGCTATAAGAAATCATAAGCAGATAGTTTTGGAAAACCAAGGCAAGACCTTTATAAACTGATTCAAAGTATGGGGCAGCTAGGTAGCACAGTGAAAAGAGGACTGGCCTTCAGGGTCATCCTGAACAGTTTGGTAGTACATTGGCCTTAGAGTCAAGAGGAATGAAGTTAGAATCTGGCCTCAGACATTTGATACCTACTGGCTATGTGACCTTGGGCAAGTCACTTATCCTTGATCACCTGGAATCCAGGACTATCTCCAATCATCCTGATTCATATATGGCCATTGGACCATGCTCCTGAGGAAAAAGTGAAGCTGACGACTTAGCACAGTACGCCCCCCCCCCCCCCCAAATCTAGTTCATGTGCTTGTCATGGCATCACTGCCCTGTTTTCTTGGTCAGATTTGAACTCAGGAAAATGAGTCTCTGATTCCAGACCTAGCACTCTATCTGCTATATCCCCTGAGTTCCCAAACTTCTTCTCCATAGGCAAATCAGCAATTTATAGCCTTCAAGGTATTGTCTTGGGCACTGGGAGATTATGTGACACTCTTATATTTCCAAGGAAGAATTGGAATTCATGGAATCCAGGTCTTTCTGATTCCTAGGTTCATTCTTTTTCTTTTAGGATTTTGCAAGACAAATGGGGTTAAGTGACTTGCCCAAGGCCACACAGCAAGGTAATTATTAAGTGTCTGAGGCCTGATTTGAACTCAGGTACTCCTGACTCCAGGGTTGATGCTCTGTCCACTGTGCCACCTAGCTCCCCTCCCCCCCCCCCCCCCGCCCAGGCTCATTCTTAATTGCCCTTTCTGTATACATTAGTCTAGAAGCCCATGGAAATAGTGTAGTCACTATTTTCCTAATAACTCAGTCTAAAGTTCATTCTGTAATTGAATATGCTTACATGGATACCAGAAAAAGGATGATGGAAATGTGGAAATTCCTCTTTGGGCTTCATGGGTGTATTGATGAGATGGCTCCCCCATCCTGAAACTGGGGACTCTATGGGTGGAGTCTAGGTGTGAGTCAAAAGGAAGGATGTCCACAACAGATATTTGAGGAAGATGACCTTGCTATCAGAGATTTCTTAAGGTATTAAAGACTAAGGTATTAACTCTCTGCCCTTCCTTGAATCTCTGCTTCATCTCTTCCCTTCATTCCTCCCAGTATTAGTCTCATGAACTCAACTGTGACTGATTGCAGAAAAAAATTACATGATACATTCACATTTTTCGGTTAATTCTTTTATGACTAGGGAGGTGGAAATCTCACATTTGTAGCTTTCCTTGTGACTGGCTGCTCCTCTATACATTTTCTTTCCTTTTTAATCTTCCCTTGTAGAGTTGTATTCATTTTAATATTCTTGACTATATGTTTTTTCCCCTTTTCATTTACTTTTTGATACATCTGAGTCAGTTCAGTCCTGGTCTTTCTATCAGGGAATTTTCGAATTCCTCTATTTCATTTAATATCCATCCTTTTCCCTGGCAAAATATATTTGGTTGTAATGCAAAGTCCTTTACCCTCCAAAATATGACATTCCAGTCCCTCTGATCCTTTAATACAGAAGCTGATAAGTCCACTGTAATCCTGATTGTGCTTCCTTTGTATTTAAAATTGCTTCTTTTTGACTGTTGACAATATTTTCTCCCTTTTATTTTTTGACAGTTCTGGAATTTGACTATGATGGTTCTTGGAGTTTTTATCCTGGGGTCTCTTTTGGAAGGAACAATTTTGTTTGCTTGATTTAGTACAGTTGGACAGTTTTCACTGATAATTTCCTGAAAGATATTTTCCAGGTTCTTTTTTTGATCTAGGCTTTCTAGTAGGCCAATTAATCACAAAATATCTCTTCTGGATGTTTTTTCCAGGTTGGTTGTTTTTCCTAAAAGATACTTTAAGTTTTCTTCAGTTTTTACAGTTCTTTTTCTTTGTTTGGAGGTATCTTGATGTCTCATTAGTTTCTATTAGTACAAATCAAATGTTTAGTGTTATATTTTTCTTCAGTTAGCTCTTGTGTTTCCTTTTCCAGTTGGCTAATTTTACTTTTTTTGCTGAGTTTTAATCCCTTTCCATTTAGCTGATTTGAGTTTTAGATGAGTAGTATTCCTTTTCTAATTCATCGATTTTATTAGAAGAGTTACCTTCCTTTTCCATTTACTTTTAAATATGCTGATTTATTTGGTCAATTTTTCACAAGTTTCCTGCATGGCTCTCACTTTCCTCCCCCCCCCCCCGCCATTTTTCCTTTTCTGACTTCTTTGGGTTTTGATTTTTTATTCTAAGTTCTTCTATGAGGTTTTAGATTTGGGCCCAATTCATAGACTGCTTTGAGACTTCCCATGTAAGTCATTTGTCATTGCTTTCTTATGAGGTGACATTTTTATCATCTCTATCTGCATGGTAGCTTTCTATGGACAGCACTCATAGTGTTTTTGTTCATTTTGATTTTTGTTCCTGGGGTATATAGAGAGCACAGACACTAGCTTTTGGGTTGGGATCCCTGGCTTATCATTGGTCAAGATGATGCCTATGTAGAGGTTTATTTCCTCCATTATATTCAGGCTCTGTCTATATAGTGGCTTGTTACCACTGTCTTTTGCCTGAGGGTTGCCAGGGTTCAGACTTTGTCTGGGGTTGGGACCTTCCCTGTTGGTTTGTTGTCTAGCTACTAAGACCTGTGCTGCTGAGACCTAGATTGCACTGTGGTTAAAAGTCTCCCACTGGCTTTCCTGCCCTCCCACCCACCTGGACTTTGCTTTCCCTTTTCCCCTGAAGAGACAGATCTTTACTTGTTTCGATCTTTTATTTTTTTTTTTTGGTAGGATCTGTAGATTTAATGTCTGTGTAGAGCTTCATTTAGCATCCTGGTTCACCCCAGAAGACCCTCTGTACATTTTTTTTGCATTGTTTTTAGGTTTTTGCAAGGCAAATGGAGTTAAGTGGCTTGCCCAGGGCCACACAGCTAGATTATTAAGTGTCTGAGACCAGATTTGAACCCAGGTACTCCTGACTCCAGGGCCGGTGCTTTATCCACTGTGCCACCTAGCCACGCCCCCCCCCCCCCCATACATTTTCTAAGGCTGAACAGGGCTAAGAAAACCTGGCACTGGGTGAACAGGTATAGTCAAATGACAAGTGCAAATGCTAAATAAAAATAGCTAAATAAAATAAAAGTTTCATGAGGGCAGATCCTAGGTAATGTCTTATCAGTATACTCCAAGTTAGAACACAGGATCTTACATATAATTTGATGTTTAATAAATTTTTGTCATATGAAATTGACATATGCCTTTCTTTAAAATCTGGAATTACAATAAAAGTAGATGAATTTAGGGATGGTCCAAAACATCATAGTAGAAAAGTGCAGTGAATCTTGTAGAACTGAGTTCAGATACTTCCACTGATTCTTACTACCTGTTTTAATATTGGGCCAGTTTGCTAAACTCTCTGGCTTTCGTTTTCCTCATCTAGAAGGGAAGGATTAAACTAATTGGCTACTGAGATCCCTTCCAGATCTGAATCTATGATCTTATAATTTCTTCCTCCAGGGAATTATTTCTAATAGTTTTCCTCTCAGCTACCTAGAGCAATTTAAATAGGAATCAATTTACAAATTTAATGGAGGAACTGGCCCACAAAAACCTAATCCTTAATATATGCATCATAAAGTCTTTCCCTTACTATGAAGTAAGGTAAAAGGAAACAATATGGTGGATACCTGTGTATACTCTGAGATAGACAAAAAAAAAACTTCTCTATCATGAATTTCTGGAAACAGACTCATTAAGCCTCCAAATGGATTGGCATCACTCAGAGCATAATATACTATATTTTCTTTAAAGACTGGGCCACTGCCCCAAACCCACCTCAATATATCAAATAGTTTAAAAATCAACTCAGGAATCTTTTACTTTAAGTGAGGAGTAACTGCAGGGTGAGTGTGGGTACATGGGCACATGACTCTGTATCCAAGCTTGCTACTCTCACCAAGGCCAGCTTTTCTGGGCACTGATTTTCAAAGTAAAGAAAAAAGCCATTATTTGATCTCCATGTAGCTATGGCAAGAGCCAAGCCTTCTCCTGGGTATCCAGGCATGAGCTTGGCTAGCCTTGAAGAATCAATGAAAGGGCCACAGGGAGAGTTTTGCCCCCCATCCAGCTTCCAGGGACTGTATTCTTCCACTATGAGAAAGAAGCCAGGAAGGGAGAATCGAACTCGGTGAAAAAGAAACAGATTTGTTGAGCAAAACAGTTCCTCCAATGTGATCTGCAGCCTAACCCATTTGGAGTCAATCAGACACATGGGAGTGGGGCTATGTATTCCCTAAACAAACCCTGCCTAGGCCTCCAGATTCAAACTTTGGGAACCAAATCAGAGGAGCCCGCCCAACACATCTAAACTGTCTTGAAGCCATGGAAATGGCAGTGGGGGTGGGAAGAAGGACTTCCTTGAAGATAATTAAGGTCCAAAGTATATCAGGATTTCTAGATTGGACACTGTAGCTTTCCAGTGCCTGGGCTGCCATTTCAGATGGTCAAGGAAAGGTACTGTGGTCATGGAGAGGCTTTCAGCTCACATTCCTGTATAAACAGGCCATTGGATTGGGCACCAGCTGCAGCTTCTGGGTGGTCCTCAGAGGAAGTTGCAAGGAGATTGCAATGCAGTCATTTAGTCTGGTGGTCACACAGCTAGTGTAAGCATCTGGGAAGAAGAACTGAAGCTCTCTAAATGCAAATGGATACAGGTTCTCCAAAGCAGGGGTTCTATCTAAAGAATCAAAAGCCTCCAAGGCTTTCAGAGCATCTCCAGAATACATGATTTTAAAAGCAGTGAGTGAATTGATTGTTGTAGTCGTACAATTCCCATCGTGATTGTGGATTATGGGGGTGGCAGTTGTCATTTATAACAATTCAGAGTCTGTAATGGTTGAGGCTTAGAAAATTCTTGTTAATTTATTATTAGGGAAAGTCAAGTCAAGTCACTAAGCATTTATTAACAGCCGGCCATGAGCCAGACACTGTACTCAGCACTGGACTAGACTTGTTATTTCATTGGCATAGAGAACACTCAGGAGACAGAAGAAAGCTTAGAATTCTGAGAAGTTCCATGGCAGGAGTGTCCTATAGAAGGAAGGGACAACCTGTAAAATTTCATGGTAGGAGAAAATAGAATTCTCTCTATCAAAGAACAATTAGACTTTAACTAATTGTTTGGCTAAGGAACTCAATCAGCCTGTCAATCAGTTAACAAGTTAACAATTAAGCAGCATAGCATAGTGAAGAGCTGGCCAAATGACGTGGATTCCAATCCTGTCTTGGACATATCCTGGCTAGGGGATTCTGGAAAAGTTGATTACGTTCAAATATTTCAACTACTCTCAAAGAATGTAAATTCTAGAGAAGATTTTGATGTACATTGGTCAAGGAGTTTTATCACTTACCAATGAAGGAGTTGGTATCACTTATCATTGGAATCACATTTCCTGTTCCTATCCTTATGGAGCTCCTACCATGTGTTAAGCTAATGTTCTTTGTCCTTTGTTCTCGAAAAAGACTATGGCATCAGGGAGGTGTTGCCATGATATGCATGTGAATTGGATTTGAATGAGGGGGGTGCTGTGCACTATCCACAGACTCATTTTCTCTTTTGGAGTTATCTGAGTCCAGGACAACAAAAAATGGTCCTGTACAGTGTTGCTCAACTCAGGGTTACACAACAGTGTAGATCAGTTCACATATAAATACCAAGATTAAAAAATTGTTCTTGCCCTCAAGGGACTTGCATTATATAGAGGGATATACTGTAAAAATATCAGGATTCTTATATAGAACACACTCTGGGGTTATAATCACAGCTTTCACTTCCATTGGCAAGTGGAAGGGATTGGAGAATTGGTTCTAATATTGTGGCTCATGAGCCTCTCAGTCTCACCAATGTGTCACCCACTCCTCTATGAGTTTCCATTCATCTCAATTAGCCTGACATTCTGCTTGGCCCCAAATAGGAGCTTCCAACTACTATTTCCTATGCTATATTATGCTCAGATATGTCTTGGAAATAAGAGAAATATAGATCTTAAGAAAGGAGGCAGGAGGGTATTAGAGATAAGAGATATGCTATAATGTTTTGCAGAATCAAGAGCAGTCGGTGGAAGTTACAATGAAATAAATGCAAGGTTCCAGAATGAGGTTTTCCCTCAAGGGGAAAAGAAAGCTTTTGAAAAAGTAAATAAACTTTTTTTAGAGTAGGTAATGAGAGTTCCCTCATTTGAGGTTTTCAAGCACAGACTGGATGATCACTTCTCAGGAACGTGAGGGTAGGTATTTCTTTTAAGGGGATGTGATTGGACTAGTTGGTCATGAAGACCCCTTCCTTTAAGTCAATCGATAGCATTAATTAGGTTGTTTTATATGTATCAGGAACTATATTATATGCTAAGGAAACAAAGAAAAGCCAAAAGATTGTCCCCTTTTGTCAAAAAGCTCACAATCTTTTAAAATTCTATTAGATGATTCTATGATTATCTTTAAGCCACTGAAAAAGTGCTAAGCAGCACAGGACAAAACATGGATCTTGAATTAACTAAATTTCTTTTGTAAAATAAGATGATGTGATGAAACAGTTCCTGGATTTGCTTCTAGCTCCTATTTCCCATGCTATAGTATGCTCATACATGTCTTGGAAATAAGAGAAATATAGACCTTAAGAAAGGAAGCTGGAGGGTATTAGAGATAAGAGATATGCTGTAGACAATTCTTATAGTAGAAGAGTCAAATCATATAAAAGGAAAACTGAACAGGTTTTCCTGGATGGAAAGGAGAGGACAATTTGCTTTTCAGAAATCAGAATGAGGAAGTAAACCAAATGGATGCGTGTGTGTGTGTGTGTGTATGTGTGTGTGTGTGTGTGTGCGTGCATGCATGCACATGCAGAGGGATGATCAGGAAGGGGAATTAGCAAAAAAGGTTAGGAATTTTGACACTAACCAAAGAGACAACTTATTTAAAACTGTACTGACCCCAGGTTAAGGACCCTTAAAAAGAGACCTTTCCCTGATGACCTTCAGTATATGTCTGCATATGGGAAGGTCATTCCAGTATTCCATATTAAGCATCTGACATCAGCTTAGCACTAGCTGGTGCCAGCCAAGTTGCATTAACTATTCAGCTATAGCCTTGACTCAGTTCTACTCTCAGTCCATTGAAAAGAGTGTTTCCATTTTACTAAAGTTTAGTTTACTAGAATTTGCAGTCATCAGTATCTAGAATGATCTGAAAGTTTAATAAGAAAAATTTTCTGCAACATCTGAAATCTATCTACATATAAAATCTTTGTGTGTATGTGTGTGAAAGAGAGAGAGAGAGAGAGAGAGAGAGAGAGAGAGAGAGAGAGAGAATGAAAAAAATCTATTGGAGAATATTGGTGAAATTTAGCAAATGGTCTAGATTTCTGAATCCCTTGGAAGACTAGGAGAGGGTTCGTATTATAACTCTGATCAAAAATGTTCAGTGACTTACCATCATCTGTGAATAAAATGGCAACTCAATAGCCTGACATTCAAGGATTTACCAAATCTGGATGCAGCCTACATTTTTGACATCGTTTCACACTTCTTTTCTTTGCATCCTCTATTCTTTCCTGATCTCATTTTGTCTTCCTTTGCTTTAGACATTTGCTTGCATCATTTTCTGTGTGTGCAAATGGGATCCCTCATTGGTATCATTGAAGTCATTCTGATTAAAGGCTCAGATGCCACCCCCTTCATGAAATCTTCTTTCATCTCCTCAGCTGTTCCTCTATGCTTCCTTTAGTCTCTGTTGCCACTTTGTCTTCTAAATATTTAATTGTTCTCTAAACTTCAATAAAGTTATTCCCCACCTAACTCACCCCCCACACACAAAACCGAGGACTCCTTGACAGACGAGACTATGCTTCAGCGTGGTGTCCCCCCAATGTTATGCTTTTTAAAATGGAAATTAATGCTGTTGACTTGAACTAAATTGAATGAGCAACACCATTTCACAACTCATATCACTGTGGGTGGGCAAGGATTCAGAAATAGTTGGGTATATTTTAACTTGGTGGAATGTAATGGGATGACTCTTCAGGATATTGGGAAACTACTAACTTAATATCTTCTCCCTAACAGATTATAGAAATTGTAATAATAGTATAAAAGTCCATCAGATAAGGGACATGTCTTTGAAGTAGGTGTCGTAGCCCATTCATGATCTGGTTCTAGATTTATGATTTGTTAGAGAATTTTTTTTTCTGCAATGAGAATCATGACACTTAGACAGAGATGATCTTTCAGAGACAAAAATTAGAACTTCAGATTTATACAAAAAAGTGTTCATTACTAAAGTCTATAAAAGTGACCAACTAGTAAATCTCAATTTGGACCCATTTTCTGGTTCATAAAATACTAGAAATTTTGGATTAATAAGAGACCTTAAAGGTCTTCTAGGCCAACCCCTGTGCTCAAAGGAGGAATCATAGGATTATCTGCTCAATCAATAATCAACCAATCAATAACATTCATTAAATGCATACTATTTGCTAGGTTCCAAGTTAAACACAATGGTCATAGCTTTAAGACTGAAAATGCAGTGAGATCTATCTAGTTCAACATTCTCATTTTATGGATGCCCTTTCTAGGATCCTGGATGTATAAATGTCCAGTCTTTGTCAGAAGAACTCTGATGATGAGACTTTGAACATTTCTAAAAATTATTACTTTCTAGGATAACTCTAATGGATAGAAAATTCTTACCCAGTTCCAGACCATGGTTCCCCTTATGTGATGACTTTTCCCATTAGAATGTAAATTCCTTGAGGGAAGAGATTACTTTGCTTGCTTGTATTTGACCCCCAAAAAAGCTTAGAACAGGGTTTGAGACAGTAGGCACTTAAATCAAGAGTTTATCATTTATTCATCATTCATTCCATTGAACTGAAATCTTAACAAATTGTTAAAAACACACTCTAAATTGATGGAGGGGGCTTCCTATTGAAAGAAATAATTCTTTTTTTGGAAAAATATTCAATCACTCTCTAATGTGTCTTTTGTAAATTGTGATTTTTGTATGTTAGGAGACTGTAGTGCAGGTGACAGAGGTATGTGTGTACTCTGACTGACATTTACAAAGAGCTTTCCAATTCACAAAGCACTTTACATAACTTAGCTCATTTGATCCTTAAAATAACCTGATAAGGTAGGCAGGGAAGGAATGTTCATTTTTATAGCTAGAAGGTATCTCCATTTTACACTTGAAGAAACTGAGGCTTAGGAAAGGGCAATGACTTACCTAAGGTCATCAAAGTAGTAAATGTTAGATCCAGAATTGAATTCTGGCCCAGCAGCTTCTAGTTTCTTCTAGCCCAAGTCATTCATTCTATACATTCAGAGGATTCTCCATCAGGGTTAAGTAGTGATTGATGTCAGGGGTCTGGAGTGACCTTGAAGGCTAAAAGCATCACCGCATGCATTGTTTTGTTTTAATTTATGAGACTGAACTTTGCAACATATAGTTGCAAGGTTTCAGAAGGGCTGGTTCTGTCTCAGTCTGGTAGAGTGTTATCTGAGATCATCCTATGTTTGGAGTATTGGTACTGGAGACCAAGGTCATAGGATCATTGAATAATAACTGGGATGAATCTTTGAGTTCACTGAGTGCAACCTCTTCATTTCACAGAGGAGGAAACTGAGTCCCAGAGAGATAGAGTTTTGCCCTGGGTTACATGATTAGCAAATATCTACTCAGAATTTGAATCTAAATCTTCCTGACTCCAAGTCCATCGAACTACTCACTGTGTGCTAAGAACTAGCATGACAGATTCAAAATAAGATAGTCATAGCCTCTGTGGACCATATATTTTAATAGGGGGCACACGCTGTGCTGAAATCAGGAGGGGTTAAGGAAAAGCTTTTTGATCTAGAATGTTATTGGCATAGTAAATAGAGCCATAGCAGAGTAGAGTGACACTAGGGGGCAACAACAGCAACAACAAACAATTAATATTAGGTTATATTAGAGATAAAGTATTTAGGTACAATGAAGCGCTAACCTCTGGCCACTAGCCTTGTCAGAACACATCTAGAGATACATGCTGGGCACCATGCTCTAGGGAGAACAGCAGGAAACTAGATTGTATTCAGAGGAGAGCGCCAGAGTATGGTAAAAGCTCTTGAGATCATTCCATACCAATATAATTATGACAATAATAAGGAACTAACTTTTCTTCAGCCTTTTAAAGTTTATAAAGATACACATACAATATATTTCTAATTTGCTCTTTACAATGATTCTAAAAAGGCGAGGTGAAACAAACAAGGGAAAGGAAGGACAGATGAAGGAAAGAGAAGATACTACCTCAGTGTCATTTCTTATTCTTCCCTTGTGTATCCCCATTGTCACCATCTTAGGAAAGATCTTTCTTACCCTCATTCAGACAATCAAAATAGCCACCTGGTAGATCTTGCTACCATCTCTTTCTCTCCGCATCCATCTATCCTTTATATCATTGCCAATATAAGATTTTTATGCACAAATTTGTTCCTGCTCCTCTTCTTGGACTGTGATAGGAAAAATCCTGGAGAAAGAGTAAGTCCCCTGAAATCTTTACTGTTGCTTACTACATGCATTACCGTAAGTAAGTCATTTAGCTTCTCTGCTGACAATGAAGAGTATGGGCTAAATGTCCCCTCATGTGCCTTCTGGCTCTAAATCTATGATTCTATGGAGCTTTTAGTGGTTTTTTATAAGACTATTGAGTAAAAGTCAAACTCCATCCTCTTGTATTAAATACTTTTGCACCTATCCCTACAGGTTTATATTACAGAAGGAAAATAAACATTTCTAGTGGACTTCTTTAAGCTATGATATTAGATAACTAGATGATGTACAATGTTAGACATTGAATCAGGAAGAACTGAGTTTACCTCTTGCCTATGATTTCCCAGGGAAATTTAAGACAAGTCAATCCCTCTGTTCATTTTCTCCATCCTTAAAATAGGGATGATAATATGACCTACCCCAAAGGATTGTTGGGAGGATCAGATGGTATACCATAGGTAGAGAGCTCTGAAAACTTGAGTCACAAAATTCTAGCTATTAGTAGACTTACACCTAAAAGAGATCAAAGAAAAAGCAAAATGTCTTATAGACACAAAAAATACATTTATCGAAGCTTTTCAGGTGGTGAAAATGGGCAACTGGATGATGTAATGGTTTGAACAGCAGACCTGAAGTCAGCAAGATTCATATTCCTGAGATCAAATCCAGCCTCAGACACTAGCTGAGTGACCCTGGGCAAGTCACTTAACTATGTTGCCTTAGTTTTCTCATCTAGGAAATGAGCTGGAGAAGGAAATGGAAAACCACTCCATGCCCATCAATTCGGGAATGGCTGAACAAGTTATGGTACATGCAAACTTTGGAATATTATTGTTCCCTAAGAAACCAGAAAGGGTCATACTCCAAAGAAGCGTGCAATGAGCTGCAGGTTCTGACGCTGAGCGAAGAGAGCAGAACCAAGAGAACAATGTACACATAACAACAACATTGTGAGATGTTCAGCCTTGATGGAAGCAGCTCCTCTCAGCAGTTCGGAGCTAGGACAACCATAATAGACTGGCTATGGACAATGTTAGCCCCATCCAGAGGAAGAAAAACAAAATAAAACAAAAAACAAAAACAAAAATCCCTTCAGAATCTGATGAGTACTTTATAAAAATGATCTCATATATCTTTCCCTTAATCCTAATTCCTCATGCCAAAAATGACTAATCTGTAAACATGCTTATCAAAAATATGCATGTACAATGTTAACCTGACTGCCACTGAGGTAGGGGGATGGGAATGGAGGGCAAAGGAAATTTTGTAACTTAAAAATATGCTTATGCACACAGATGAATGTTGAAAAATCATCATATCATGTGTTTTGAAAAATAAAATCTCAATTAAAAAAAAGAAAACCACTCCAATATTTTTGCCAATATAACTGCAAATGGGATGATGAAGAATCATAGATGATTGAAAAATGACAACAGCAGCACCAAAAGGTGTTGATAAAAATGGAAACTACGGAAATACCCACTATTTGGGGAATGGCCAAATAAACTGTGATAGGTACTATGTCTTTGCTGAGAGGCATGGAGAAATAGAATGATTTCAGAAGACATGGAAAGAATTGTATAAATGGAGGTTGAATGAAGTGAGCAGAAGCAGGCTAACAATTTATATACTGGAACAAGAATACAGTAAAAACAATTAGAATTTCATTCAATGAAATAACAATCTATGATTCCATAGAACCAATGATGAACCAAGCCATCTACCTCCTAGCAGGAGGTTCCAGGGTATAGAATGAAACAAAAGTATTTAGAACATGGTCAGTGAGAAAATCTAATTTACTTAACTATCCATATTGATTTTAAGGAAATTATTTTTTCTCCCCCCCCATGGGATGGATGATAAGAGGCAGACAAAAGAGTTTTTGGCTAATAAAATATTAAATTAATTTTTTAAAAAGTCATTCAGGGGCAGCTAGGTGGCGCAGTGGATAAAGCACTGGCCCTGGAGTCAGGAGTACCTGGGTTCAAATCCAGCCTCAGACACTTAATAATGACCTAGCTGTGTGGCCTTGGACAAGCCACTTAACCCCATTTGCCTTGCAAAACCTAAAAAAAAAGTAATTCAGTGAGATAAATGGAAGTAAATGTGAACAAGTTAGAGAAATGATTTACCTGGGATTGGTGAAAAGTTTCCACTTAAACCCTTAGTCTTCCATGATTAATAATATTGATAATAATAACAAGAACAATGATAATATATTAAACCCTCTACAGGTATAGAGATACATAACATGCGAATGAACTTGGTTCTTTTTGAGGATACCAACCTTGGGAAAAGGAGAAAGGTAAGGAAGGAAAGACTCAGAAAAAAGGGGAAGAAAATTGGAGATAGTCAAATCTATCTATAATTAAGAATGACTTGTGTTGATCGAAGGGCAGTTAGCTGTATGCTGTTGCCAGACAAAACATGGAGAGGTGAACTTGCTCTGAACCTCAGAGAGGAAGCAGGCCTTGAGAGGCCAACTAAGAAAGGTTAAGAAATACCTTGTTCAAAGAGCATCTCCAAGGGCCCATGGTTTCTCTGTCCATCAAGACAAAATCTTCAAAATCCTCAAAATTTGACAGTAGTTAGAAGTGATTTAATCCTTTTTAGTATAAATCTCATTTCAGAGAATGATTAACAGAGGGAGAGACATAAATGGCAAAGTTGGGATCAGGGGAAATGTTGTCAGTATACCATAGAGATAGATTCGAAAATGAAGGCTCCAGTTTCTGTGAAAGAAGACTAATGACATTAAGTCAAGATGAAATAGAAAGGAGCACTGCCTGGGCTAAAAACTCATAAACCATGGGCTTACCCTGACAGAGGACCCTGAGCAACTTTCTCAACTGGAAAATTATCAGGTATTCTGATGAGTCTTTGTCCCAGGGCTTATACAAGGTCCTTTGCTTGTTTGGTGTTGGGTTCTAGAATTCCATTATTTTTTGGCAAAAGTCCTACAGTGGAATGGGAGTGGTAGGACATAAAAGGTTTTTGCATGTGTGGTACAGTGATAAAAGAGTAATATGTTCGAAGTCAGAAGATGAAGATTCAGATCCTGACTTTTACACTTAACTATTTCTGTGGGTCATTTAACTTCTCTTACCCAAATTTCCTCATCTTTAAAATATTAAATTGGAGTAGATGACCACTGAACTCCTTTAGAACTCTACATCAATGATCCAATGATGATATCAATTAAGATAACTGGACCTCAGTTTCCTTATTTGGAGAATGAAATTGACGGACTAGGTAGCCTAGGAGGTCATTTTCCAGTTCCAAATTAAAAAAAAAGATTCAGATTGAAGGAATGTCCACCTTGTACTGATTTCCAAAATGCCATTCTTTTGTCACCTTTCAATATAAAGGGAATTCTTGGACAATGAAATATAGGATGACTGAGACTAATCATTTTTACTCGAGGTCAAAATGAAACACCAACTGAATAAAACTGCCCATGGGATTCTACCCTTCTGGGTAATGGCAATCACCTTGATGGTTTATATTACATGTGGAATTGCATGTAATTATTTAAATATGCTCCTTGAAAAAAAGCCATAGTATAAGTCAAGAGAAGAGACTTATACCAATACTAAATGGTAGGCCTGCAACTTGGGGTCTCTTTAGATTTCCTCTAAATCCCTGGAATTCATCAGTGATTTCTCAAAGATTGAATATAGCAAACCTATTGTACTTAATAGCAGCTCTGTCACTGATTCCTTCTCTTCCCTCGCTCCCTTTCCCCTTAGGTTGGCATCTTATGGACAACTGGAAATAGCTCCCATCATCTTAAAAATCTGAGGAGATCTCAGCAAACTAATTGCAAGCTTTTCTTGCACAAAGAGAAATTGAAGCTCATGACATTTCATGTTAAAGGCAGTGCACCTGTGGCTAAGCCAGGAATGATCACCCAGCTTTGTCAAACACCACTGATTTTTATGAGAAATAGGTTTACAGTCTGATAAATTCAAGGTAAACCTTTATCCAATTTCACATAGTTGAAATGGCTGTGTTTAAAGCATGTTTCCCCTATTTGGTCTACAATATTACAAGCCCACAAAAATACACTCTGCCTCATCTCTAGTTTTCAAACAATCTGATATTTAGGATGTATGGAGATATATTCTTGCCATTAGTTTTTTTTTCTTTTTTTTGAAAATCAATCAATACTAATGTGTCTGCCTTAAACTTTTAAGGTCATTGTCTCCCTTCTGACACCTTTTACTACATCAACATCCCATTATATCATTATAGACTCATGTAGCAATGCACTTTTACATTTTTCCACAGGATAATGCTTCCTTTGTATTTCAGGTTTTATCATAATATAAATCTTGAATTTCCATTTGCATATCTTTTGTTTAGGAAAAGAGACCCCCCTCTATTTAAGACTTTGTCATTTTAATACACGGGCTTAAAAGTGGATGACTATTTTTTAAAGAGGAAATGCACCAAAATATTACAATTTATCCTTGAATTGAATCTGATTCTCCTGCCGGCTTCTGCATCAATAAATTAACAAGTTTCTAGAACAATACATTTCCAACAATGATGGCCTGCTTGTTCTGGTCCTATCTGACTAGAGGGTGGTTTCTAGGATTGGAAGTCCATTCAGAGATTCATTAATATAATTAGAATTTGTGAAGTAATTACATAATTTAAAAAAAAATCAAGTGAGCACAATCTCAGCGCTTTTCCATTCTTTTCCTTTACCTTTTTAGAGCAGAACTGTCTCCATTAAACCTTTTGGACAGGGGCTGTTGGTAATGGGAAGATGAGATCAAATCTTGGTTCAGATATTTATTAGATGGGTGATCCTGAGAAAGTCATATAATGTCTCCCTGTATCAGTTTCATCATCAATAAATAGGGGGCAGTGACAGTTTGCTTTTTTGAGGATCAAACAAAAGAATATATGTTAAGAATTTTGCAAATATTTGTCAGTTATTTATAGTTTTTGGATCACAACAATAGTTTTAGGAGAAAAACTTTTAAAATAATTTATTTTTTTTTCTTTTTTTTGCAAGGCAATGGGGCTAAGTGGCTTGCCCAAGGCCACACAGCTAAGTAATTATTAAGTGTCTGAGGCCGGATTTGAACTCAGGCACTCCTGACTCCAGGGTTGGTGTTCTATCCACTGCGCCACCTAGCCACCCCATTTTAAGGGAATTTAGTCCAAGGATTATTAACCTGGAATTCAAGGTTCTCAATCCATAAATAGATTCTAAGGAGACTGTGGACTTGGAAAAAAATACATATTTATTTTTACAACTCTCTTACTGAAATTTAACATTTCCTGCAATTAGCTTAAAAAGAGAGTCCATAGGCTATACCAGACTGTCAAAGGCTCCAAGACATAAAAGGTTAAGAGCCCAATCTGGTCTACCCTATTTATTGTTTATATGAAGAAACTGAGGCATAGAGGTATACAATGATTTATTCAAAAGCATTCAGGATAAATGTGGCAAGTCAGGAATCAAACAAAACAGGAACCATGAATTCAAGTTAAATGCTTTTAGATGATTTATTGAAAAGAATTATATTCAGAGAAGGGGAGAGAGGGAGAGAGAGAGAGACAGAGAGACAGAGAGACAGAGAGAGACAGAGAGACAGAGAGAGAGACAGAGAGAGGGAGAGACACAGAGAGAGAGAGAGAGAGAGACAGAGAGATGGGGGGAGAGAGAGAGAGAGAGACAGAGAGACAGAGGGAGACAGAGAGACAGCAACAGAGACAAAAAGAGAAACACAAAAACAGAGAGAACAGACCAAGAGACTTCAGAAAACTAGGGTATGGGCATGATACATTTCACTTTACAAAATATGCTTCTTTTGCTCTCCTCTTCTTCCTTTTCCCCACATCTGGCTAGGCAGGCAGGGTAGAGGTAGGGCAGTCCAAAAATCCACCTTTTATTGCTACTTTGTTATTTAGACCAGGGATTCTTTACTTTTTGTCTGCTATAGATCATCCCCTTGCCCCTTTTGGCAGTATGGAAAAGTCTATGGAACCCTTCTCAGAATTAAAATACATAAGAAAACCAATTATAGCAAACGAAGTTCTCTGTCTTTGAAAAGACAGTTTATGTACCCCAATTAAGAATCTTTAATTTAGCATTTTTAGGGTTGATTTTTCAGGACATTGCCATAACTTCTGCAGACTTAGTATCCTCTCTGTCCTCTAGAGAGCCAAGGCTTCTGACTTTATAACCCTCCAATCTTCCTAATTCCTATTGCCTCCATTCCATCCGACCTCACAACTCATTGCCACGAAACATCAAACCATTTCCAAGACCTTTAATTCTAGAATCCCACGGGCTAATCACAGGATATTATCCTATCTTTCACCTTTTCTGGACCTCATTCCTCTCGACTCAAATGATCACTTTGGTGAAGTCCTCCTTGTCCTCTTCCATCTCTTCATCAGCTTGGCCCATGGATGAACAGTGTGGATGCTGAACCTTCTCTCTCCCTCAATCCACAGCTGGAGACACAAGAGATAAAATGCTAGCCCTGGAGTGAAGAAGACTTGAATTCAAATATGTTCTCAGATGCAGACTAGTTATGGGAACCTGGATAAGTTGCATTTAATCCCTATCTGTCTCAGTTTGCTTTCTTGTAAAATGGGGATAATAGCAGCACCCTACTTCCGTGGTTTTAAGAAGATCAAACGAGACATTATTTGTACACCGTCCTTAATAATTATTATTTCTTCTTCTCTTCTTCCATTTTCCACCCTAGTTAACTCCTCTTATATAAGAATTATATCATGCTATAATGGTATATTATAGATTGCATTATATATTTAAGTATGTATTTTATTAATGTAGTATATGTCATTGAATATTATATGAACATATTAAATATACAATTATTATAATGTGATTTTATATATAATTACATTATTTCCTACAGGTAACTAATTCCTCATAGCTAATTGTCTAAACTGAATCACCCCTATAATCTAACTTTTCGGTGTCTATTTACAACCTTTGAATGTTTCCTGAGGTAGCTATAAAATATCTTTTGTTTAGGAACCATGGGAGGAAAAGGACTAGGGAGGGGATGACTATGAAATGAATGGGAGGATTATCATGAAGCAATGGGAATTGGGTCATCATGCTATTAACTTCAAATGGATCCTTGATTCTACTTGACAAGCCTCTCATTCATCTGATAGCCATCCTCCAGTCCTTTTCTGTCAGTGGATATCCCAAACCTTTTTCTCTCTTCCCAAGTTCCAAATCTATCTCCACCCCTTCCTCACCTCTCAGTAGAGGACTTTGCCTTCTATTTGACAGAAAACATTATACATAATATATGATTTATTTGGGTTTGAAATAGGTGATATCCATATATATATATATATATATATATATATATATATATATCTGGATATCTATCATCTGTCTATGTATCTATGTATCTATGTATCTATCTATCTGTCTATCTATCTATCTATCTATCTATCTATCTATCTATCCCTACCTTTAAATATTTACACTATCTCCTTTTAAAGCCCCCAAATTCTTTTTTGGTAGGTGTTATTCTTACTTCTGTTTTGCAGAGGAGGAATATGAAGTTTCACGGGGTTAACTGACTTAACTAGAACTACACAAGCACTAAGCATCTGAGCAGGATTGAAGCTTAGGTCTTCCTAGCTGCAAGTCAAATATTGCAACTCCTTCCTCCTCCTTCTAGAAGATGGGGATCATTCAAGATACCCCCCCATCCCCATGGACCTTCTTCATACCTCAAAATCTCTTGATGTGTTCTCCCATCTTTTCCTCCTTCCCTCTGGTTTCAGAAGGGTGGGGGGGACTTTTTCCTTTCTAATCTAACCCTTCCATCTGGAACTTTAGTTTTACATTCTCCAAGTGTTGCCACTGAGATGTAGAGATGGGAGATAGAAAATTTAAGGCCACTGAAAAGCAAAAGGATTTGAGTGCTCCCTTTGGGATTTTAAAACTACTCAGGATTTTCTTACAAATATAGCAAAGTAAACAGGCTAAAAACTCCTAGAAAAGCAGTAAACACTTTGAATACAGACTAGGTCAAATTTGGTGAGAGACAGAGAGAGATTGAGAGAGAACAAGAGAGAGAGAGAGACAGAGAGACAGAGACAGAGAGACACAGAGAGAGAGACAAAGAGAGAAAGACAGACACAGACAGACAGACAGACAGAGACAGAGAGACACAGAGAGAGACAAAGAGACAGAGACAGAGAAAGAGAAAGAGAAAGGCAGAGAGAGAGAGAGAGACAGAGAGACAGAGAGACAGAGAGATGGAAGGGCAGGCAGCCAGGAGGCTTGGCTTAGTCTGGCCACATTGCATGGGGGAGAGACCCATGGTGCTCCACTTGACCTAATAAAAAACATGAGGGAAAGCCATCCAGTAGGATGGAAAGTAGAGTCAAAGAAGAAAGAAGAAAAGCAAGAAGAGAGCCTTCTATAGTAGGTTGGGCAAGGGATGACTTTTGGGGAGTAGTCTTGCACTTTGGGTCGGATATCTTCCAATGGTGGTCCTTCCTGTCCCAAGGTGCAGGACTCAATATGTCATTTTCTTTCACACCAGGTCCATGACCAAGGTTAGGTGAAGGGGAAAATGGGAGACAGTTTAAAAACAACAGGGGCAAGGGGAGAGAGAATACAATCAACAATTTACATCTCAGGAGCAAACAGCCCTCCACAATTACCAAGATTTTAACAGCATTAAAACTATATTCATAATTCTCTGTATCACAAGGACTTGTTCTATCTTTTCTTTCCCATCAGATCCAAAATCAATCCTCTGGTTGCAGCTGCTACAGCTTAATGTCTATTTTTGTGTCTTTTCCCTACATCTACAAATGTATTTCCGTTTCCCCTCGTCTACAAAACCATTTGCCCTTGATCCATCTGCTCCCTTCTACCTGTGAAGTTGTTTTATCATCTCTCTCCTCCCTTCCACAACTAACCTCTTAGAAAAACTTTACACAAATGCCTTCCTTTCTTTATTACCTATTTATCCCTTAGTATTCAATAGATTGCCTTCCATTTTCTTGATTGTTTCATACTGGGATTTTTGGAGGAGGGAGAGAATAAGCCTTTATGCACTATATAATGTCTAATGTTCCAGAGACTGAGGTAAATACTTTACCAATAGTCTCTCATTTGATTCTTACAACAATTTTAGGTAGGTGCTATTTTTATGTCCATTTTGCAACTGAGAAAACCAAGGCAGGAAGAACTTAAGTGGCTTTTCAAGGGTCATATAAATATTAAGTGTCCAAGGGTGAATCTGAACTTAGGTCTTCCTAACTTTAGATTCAGTGCTCTATCCATTGTAAACCCTAGATGCTTCTTCTTCTTTTTTAAATCACTAATGGTCATTGAATTGCCAAATTTAATGACTTTTTTCTAAACTCATCTTTTTTTTTCATCTTTGAGGTAAATTTGAAACCACCAACTTCCTGCCTCCTTCTTAAGATTTACTTTTTATTTGATAGTCTTCTCTTCCTACTCCCTTTTTTGTCTTCTTAATGGATTACTCTCAATTACTTTCCTCAGTCTGGCACTTCTCATTTCTCTACCCTCGGTTCACTTCTCTTCCCCCTTTAAACCCCATACCTGGGTTCTCTTATCATCTAAAATAGCTACAATTATTCCCTTTGTGTAGACATTATTGTGAATGTTATTTCACCCTACAGAAGGAAACAGAGGAATTATAAAGACAAAGAAGTAGCTTACATTCATAGAGTCCCTTAAGGTTTACAAAGCACTTTACTTATGGATGATCCCCACCAATCCATGTGGTAGGTACGAGTTTTATGTCCATTTTAAAAATCTGAAACTAAGAAAGATTAAATAATTTGTTCATGATCAATAATATGATGTCAGAATCATGGTACTGAAGCACCATCTTCCCAATTCCATATCTAATGCTTAGTCCCCTAGGCTTTACTGCCTCTATTAAAGTGGTCAGAAAGAGGGCCACCAATATGGAAAATCAGACTGAATATATACATACATTCAGTCTGATTTCATATATATATATATTTCTTACCCCTCTAACTTCATCTCCATTTTTAGTAGTAGGGGTATTTGATTGCCTGTTGAACATATTCCACTGGATGTCCTGCTGCCCATCTTAAACTCAATATGTCCAAAACTGAAGTCAACACATTCTTTCAAAAACCTGTCCCATTCTCCTAATGCCCCCTTTTTTATTGATGGTGGCACCATTATGTTAGTCATACTTAATTTATCTTTTCAATTTGTTTTTGACCCATCTCCCTCATTACCATGTCTAATCCATTGTCAAGATATATCTTGACAATATCTCTTATATCTTGCATCTTTTCTATTACTCACCCTGGTTCAAATTCTCATTATCCCAGGTCTAGACTATTTTAATAGCTTACCTGTTTTCTCTCCTTCACAAAGCTTCCTAAAGTCTATGTCTGATCATGGTTCTCCTCTTCTTGTTGCAAAAATTTAGTCATTTTCCATTTCTGATTGGAAAAAAATGATAAAAAATGCAAATTAACCCTGAATTCAAGGAGATGTATGACTTAGCTTTTCTTTCCTTCCTTCCTTTCATTCTTCCTTCCTTTCCTTTCTCAAGGTTAGTAGTCTCTTTGCTATCCATCATCTTAGAGACAGCAGAGTGAAATAGAACATAGAACTTCAAATGAGGAAGATATGATTTCAAATCCTGCATCTGCCCCTTGAGAGCTGCTAAGGACAGATCAGTCAGTCGAAATTTCTAAGACATCATTTTCTGATCTGTGCAGACAAGGTAAGTTTAATATCTACACTGATGATGTTTGTCTTCCTTTCTGGAAAAAGTATATGAGATCAGGGAAGTGATATCATGATATACAAGTGAATTGGATTTGAGTAAGTGGGTGTCCTTTTAACACCCATCTCACTTTCTCATCCTGAACTATCTGGTCCAAGGGTCAGATATGAAGCAGGATGACTGGAGATAGCTCTGCATGAGAGGCAATCAGGGTTAAGTGACTTGCCCAAGGTCACACATCTAGTGAGTATCAAGTGTCTGAGACAAGATTTGAACTCAGGTCCTCCTTTCACCAGGTCTGGTGCTCAATTCAATATACCATTACTATTCAAGAATTGAATGGCATTAAGTGCCTCAAATGCTCAGTAAATTTTAAAGTGCTATTCCATTCCTTGAATCTCCTACTTCAGTTGGGGAATCCTTCTCTTCATCTCCAAGCTCCAGAGATGTAGAGACCACCTAGAAAGAAAATAAAAACTGCAAACCACATTGAAACAGGTTGAGTGCCATCTCTTTCTTGACCTGTTCACTGAAACTGGAGATTTCCCCAAACTGATTTTAGTGAGCCTCTAAAAGATTAAGTCAATATTTTTATTCTGTAACAAAAGCAAGCATTTCTTTCACCTTGCTGAAGAATTCTCTAACAGTAAACATCAGAGAACAGGAGAAAGATGGTGACTTGTCCTAGGACTGCCTCTATCTGAATTACATTGACTATCAGGTAAGAATGACATTACAATAAAATAACCAGTAAATATGTAATTCTTTAAGTTTACAATGTACTTTACAAATGTTAACACATTTAATTCTCCTAATTGTACTTTGAATGTGTAGGAAGATTTTAATTATTCCCATTGAGCAGATGGGGAAGCTAAGACTGACAAGAATAAATAACTTTCTTGCTATCATCAATCAGTTAGTCACAGTAAAAAGTAAGATTGGAATTCAGATCTCTTCTAAATCCAACTCAGTACTCTTCCCACTATACCATAATGTCAATCACTCTGGAGGAGCACAACTTGTGACCCCATGGGTTCCATAGGAAAACTCTTCAACCCCCTGGTAAAGAGAGGCAATTAAAACCCTAAAAGGTCTGAGGCTTACTGCCCAGTAAACTCACCATGAATAAGGACTCGAATAAATGTTCTAAAACTCACCTCAGAGCCAACAGGAAATTCAAACTTGTGCATGTGTAGGAGCCAAGGGGTCATTGAAACAAAAGGGAGGTGTGTGGACAAGGAGAACATTGTACTCTGGCCTCTTTTCACTGGCAGTACCAAGAAGCCTCCAGGCCTGGGAAAGACCGGTTCATTGTATTTTTTGATTCACTCACAGGCCTAGTCCTGTTCATGATTACCTCCCTCCAAGCTGTGAGTGAGCCCTTTTTTCTCTTCCTAAGGGCAGAAGATTCGAATCACTTGCACATTTTTTGACCTCATTGAAAGAAATCATGGAAATAATTGATCGGCACCAAAGGTGGGCCATTTGGCTTTTCATATGCCAATGTTTTAGGCAGAAATGCTTTTATAGGTCTAATTAAGCCCAAAGACGGAAATGTGACTCCAGTGCCTATAAAAGAAAAAAAAATATCAAAGAGAAGAAATCACTGGGTATTTTGATCAACGCCCTGACAAAGGGTGTTAGTTTTAATAAACAGTCAGAATTTTAGCCTTTTACGAACAGGGAGGTGCACACTTGGCTGTGTTTCCAATTTCCTCTCCTGCCTTTACGGCCGTTATATTAAGGTCTGTCGTGAGGCAAAATGTTTATTAAAAAAGGTGAAGAGAGTAATATTCCAGATTAGATTATTTCACCTGTTTCAAGAGCTCACCAGTCACAGGCCCTGACCCATCTATGTGACTTCTATAGCCTTCACAATCTTCTACCTTTTGGGAAGAACAAAAAAAAAATGAGCTTTGAAATACAGAGCAAAAATGTGGATTAGGTATTTTAATTAGCAACTTTACCTAAATATATTTTCCAGTCACAAAGAAGAGTAAAGAAAAACATTTGGGCCCTCCTTCATCTAGAGATAAATACAGCTAATAAAAGCTAAGTAAGACACAAGGAGCAATAAGGATTTGTGCTCTACAGAAAACAGAACTTCTGGGGACTTGTGTTGTTATGACAAAGGGAGGATATGAGAGAGAATGTGAACCAAATTTGATTAGAAGTGATTTGATATTATAGACATTTAGTATCACTCTCTCCCCCTCCCCCCCCTCTCTCTCTCACACACACATCTCCCATCCATCCATTTCTCTCTATTTATTTATTTGTTCTTAGGATCAAACTCAAAGAGTACTTTTTAGGAACTAACAAATTAACAATTGTCTCTAGAGAACATGATGGTCTGTCCTTAGAAAACTGGGAATGGCTGAACAAGTTGAAGTACATAAAAGTAATGGACTACTATTGTGCAAGATGAAATCAGGAGCAGAATGCTTTCAGAAAAACTGGAAAGACTTACACGAACTGATGCAGAGTGAAGTGTACTTAACCAGGAGATGATACATAGTAACCACAGCGCTGTCAATGATCAACTATATAGATTTAACTTCCCTGAACAATACAATAATTCAACACAATTCCAATAGACTCATGATGGAAAATGCTATCCACATTCAGAGAAATAACTGATGGAATCTGAATGCAGACTGAAGCATATTATTTTCCCTTTTTTTGTTTTGTTTTATGTGTGTATGTCTTTGTGTGTTTTCCTTTGTTCTGTTTCTTCTTTCACAACATGACCAATGAGGAAATATTTTTAATATAATTGCTCATCTAACTAATAGCAGATTGCTTGCAGTCTTGGGGAGGATGAAGGGAAGATAGAAAAATTTGGAACTCAAAATATTATAAAAAATGAATGCTGAAAATTGTTTTTACCTGTAATTTGAAAATATAGAATACTTTAAAACAAAGAAAACTCCAACTCATGGAGCATATTTTCTAAAATTCTTTGGAAATCAGCAGATTATCTCATATGATTCACAGAGGACTCTAAAAATTCTTTAATTCCTCTTGAGATTTCTCTCTATGTGAAAACTGTCACTTTCCCTTATAGGATGGTGAGATTTTGAGACTTTGAGATTCATCCTGTTCATGAAAGAGGAGAACATTTTATAGAACAACATTATGACAAAAATAGTTTGGAAAGATTTTAAAACTCTGATCAACTCAACAGTAAACCAGAAAAAAAAATGAAGAGGAAATATACCACTCTTCTTAGTAGAGAGGGTGGTGATGAGCTTAAAATACAGAAAGAATATGGACATGCATGGCTAATGTAGGAATTCATTTTGCTGAACTATGCAGCTATACATTGTGAGCTTGATTTTGATTATTTGTTTCTTTTTCCTCAGTGACAATATGGAGTATAGCAGATTAATTAAAATATTTGATTTTTAAAAGTAAAAATGAATGCTTTTACATAGTTATTTTAAAGACTTAACCCTGCTCATTAAAATATAAAAAATTTGCAAATCTATTTTTTGTCTTTTCCAATGATTTTAGGATTTAGAAGAAAGGCAGTAGAGATTATCTTATCCAACCTCCTCATTTTACAAATGAGGACACGGAAATTCAGAGATAAAGTCATCTGCTTATGGTCACACAGCTTTTTAGTGGCAGAACCAGGAGAACCAGGATATTAAACCCAGGTTCCTTGTCTTCAAATGCAGCATATTTTCCATTATACAACATTGCATCTTTTGTTACTTGACTAGAGCTTTCTAGTTGCATAAGATTTAATTTGGAATGATCAGAAAACTACCTGTTCATGTCATTTGACCATTTACCTATTGGGGAAATCACTCGTGTTCTTATAGATTTGACAAAGTTCATTATATATTTTTGAAATATGAGACCTTTATTTGAGACTCTGACTATAAAATTCATCCACTTTCTGCTTTCCTTATGATTTCAGTTACATGTGTTTTATTTGCATAAAATCTTTTTAATTTAGTATAATTGAAATTATTCATTTTATATGTAACACTACTCTCTCTCTCATTCATAAATTGCTAGTCTATAATTAAGTCCAATACATAAAATATTCCATAGTCTTCAAATTTTCTTGTAATATTTCTATTTATATCTAGGTCATATATTCATTTTGAGCTCATCTTGGTAAATGATGTAAGAAACTGGCTTTTTACCAATTTCTGCCAGGCTATTTTCAAGTTTTCCCAATAATTTTTTTTTAACCAAAGAATGAATTCTTATCCTCAAACTTGTCATTATCAAGAATAAGTTTACTATATTTATTTGCTACTATCAATTTTATGTCTAGTTTGTTACACTGATCTATCTTTCTATTTCTTTTTTTTTTTTTTGCAAGGCAATGGGGTTAAGTGGTTTGCCCAAGGCAAACACAGCTAGGTCATTATTAAGTGTTTGAGGCATGATTTGAACTCAGGTATTCCTGACTCCAGGGCCGGTGCTCTATCCACTGCACCTCCTAGCCATCCCTATCTTTCTATTTCTTAACCAGTCCCAAATTAATTATTATTGACTTACAGCTTAAAATACAGTATTGCTAAATCACCTTCCTTTACATTTTTTCATTAGTTCTTTTGATATTTGGGGGGGTTTGTTCTTCCAAGTGAATCTTGTTATTTTTGGTTTTTTAGTTAGTAGAATAATTTTGTGTATTTTAATTGAAATGGCATTGGAAAAACAGATTAGTAAAAATGTCATTTTTATTACATTGGCCTTGCTGGCCCATGAATACTTAATATTTCTCCAATTATTTAAATGTTTTTATTCGTATAAAAAGTTGTTATTTATAATTTTGTTTACAAAGTTCCTGGATTTGTTTTGGCAGGTGTCCTCCCATACTGTCTGTAGTTTTTTTTTAAAATAGGGTATCTCTTACTTTCTCTTCTTGCAGGGTTTGTTTGCTTTTTGATGAAGAAATCAAAGCAATTTATAGTCATATGAAAAAATACTATAAATAATTATTGATTAGAGAAATGCAAATAAGATTAATCTTGATATATCAACCTACACCTATCATATCGTCTAAAAATATGAAAGAGAAAGCAACAAATGTTGGAGGGGATGTGGGAAAAATGGGTCACTAATTCACTCTTGGTGGAACTGTGAGCTGATCTGACTATTTTGGAGATCTAGCTAAAATTATGCTGAAAGAGTTATTAAACTGCCTATGCCCTTTGACTCAGCAATATTACTAGTAGGTCTGTTTCCAAAAATGATCAGGGGAAAAGGAAAGGGAATTTCAAAAAAAAATTTTTATAGAAACTCTCTTTGTAGTGGCAAAGAACTAGAAATTGGTGGTGGTAGTGGTGGGTTGCCCATCTATGGGGAATTTACTGAACAAGTTGTGGTGCAGATGATGGAATATTACTGTGATATAAGAAATAATGAATTCCATAGTCTTAGAAAGACATGGACAGACTTGCATGAAATAATAAAGAGCAAAATGAGCAGAACCAAAAGAATGTAGCATACAGCAACAACATTTTTTAAGAACAAATTTGAGGGTCTCCAGTCAATGTGGGTATTATAAATACCCAAATTAACCACAAAGAATATATGAAGGAAGACAATATCCACATCCAGAGAAAGAATTGATAAATAAAAATATGTGTCTATCTAATGGTAGCCAGTTTTAGGGCAGGGATGTGGGGAGAGGGAAGAAAAAAGTAAAAAAAAAAAGTTACATGACAACTTTATTATATATTTAAAAGGAATAGCAAATTGAACATATCTGTATAACCTTTTTTTCTATTATTTTGTCACAGAAATGCTTGTTTTATTTTTAAGTTCATAATAAAATAAAATAACATTCTAAAAAATAGAGATTTAGTTTAGGATTCAAGGTCAGAACCACCATTCTGTCAATTAATAATAGCAATCAAAATAATTAACATTTATAGCTTTATAAAAATATTTATTGATTTAAGATTTGCAAAAATAATTTACAAATGTTATCTTGTTAGATTCTTATAACAGCCCTGGGAAGTAGATGATATTATCATTCCCTTTTATACATGAGGAAACTGAGGCAGAATCAAAGTGATTTTGCCATATTGCTTCTCTTCTCAGTGAAAGAGTTACCCTTGAATCCCATACCTTGAACTTGAAAGAACCTGCAGAGTCAGAGCCATCTCTGACTTATTTTAAATTGTCTCATTTTAAATATGGGGAAACTGAGATCAAGGGAGATTAAGTACCTTACCCAGTCACACAGGTAGTAAGAAACAGGGATAGGATTGGATTCTAAGCTTCCCTCTATCCTTTATCCAAGCTATTTTTTTAAAGCTGCCTCTCTCCTTTTCATGCCTTCATCATTTTTTAAAATTTTCTCTATACAGATACAAATCTGCATGTAATTCCACAAGATCATAAGATCTCCATGATTTTAACTGCATATTTCAGAAGATATTATATGACTTATGGCATGAACAAACCCATTTCATAATTACCTATACAGTATTTACTTCAGAAACACACATTAATAGTGGCTCAGCTTGGGTACTTTTCATGCTACTCAAGGAACAGAACTCCCCTTCACCCAATTTCAAGTTTTGAAGTCATCTTATTTTTTCCTTCTCTCCATCATATTCCATATATACATATATATATATATATATATATATATATATATTATGTATATCTGGGTCACCATTTTGCATTCTCATGACATCCATCCAAATTTCTTCCTTGTTCTTAAAGACCCGACCCCACAAAAGAGAGCATATCACATAAAAACAGTTTATCCTGGTTTCCAGCGAGATAAAACTGATCCTGGGTTATATCTATTCTAAATATATATAGATATATAGATATAGATTAGACATAGATATAGATAGAGATAGAGATATATAGATATAGATATAGGTATAGGTATAGATATAGATATAGATATAGATACAGATATATATATAGATACAGATACAGATACAGATACAGATATAGATATAGATATAGATATAGATATAGATATAGATATAGATATAGATATAGATATAGATATAGATATAGATATAGATATAGATATAGATATAGATATAGATATAGATAATCCCTCATCTTCTACAGATTTCTGAATCCTTTGCATGTACAGAGCAGTGGAAAGCACTTCTACACAAGGCAAAGATAGATCTCTCTGTTCTATTAACATAGTTTTTTTGCTGAGATGCCCAACCCACCTTCCTAGTCCTGTTATCTCTTCAATAATATGTCTTGGTCATGCTGAGAAATACATTTTTCAGTCTTCCCAATCCCATGCATATGTTCCTGGAGCAGTTCAGTCACACAAGTTGTCACTGTAAGTAATTCAATGTTGTCCTTGCCTTGAGATAATCAAGAACTCTTGGAGAAACCTTTAAGTAGACAAGATATTTATTAAATACAAGAAACATATGTTTATCTTCCCACACCCTGGCCCCAATCACAAAAGCAGTTAGATCACTTTGTAAAACTTTTCCTTGGAAGAAAAAAAAAAGCTTTACATTTTAAAAGTGTTGATTTATCGCATTAAAAAAAAAACCCTATCAATATGAAAGAATGTGACCTCCCAGTTAATATAACATATAACCCCAGAGAGAGAAAGTTGGCCAAGAACTTGGTAGATGGACTGGCCAATAGACTAGTAGAGGTCAGGGTTCTTAGATACCTGATTTCTCACTTACCCATTACAGCAATAATTTCAAAGGGTTAGGAATCTTAGAAGGTTCTCATCCTTATGTTATTCTCATCAGCTTGGCAGATCTGAGAGTGCATTCATCTCAAACTGCCCTTTGCATGACATATTCCACAAAAGGAGATGATTTCAGTGAATAAAAAAACCCAACCTCTTAGCATCATAAGTGAAAATTGAATATAAAGATACTCCTCAAAGCAAAGTAAGGAAAGATTAAGTTAAATGAAACTGTACTAGCTAACAGTAGAGATTTAAATGGAAAAATTCTTTATCTAAGTGAGAGATATTTCTTAGCAGAGACTTTGAAAGTTGGATGAACCTTCAAGATCCTATAATCCAGAGGTTCCTAATCTGATATTTATGAAGTTATTCTTTTAAAAAATGGTGATCACCATATTTCAATAAAATTGCTTTGCTTTGTAATCTTATGTATTTTATTTTGCGCACTAAAATATCATCATTTTCATGAATCTATAAACTCCACCAGATTGCCAAAAAAGGTCCTTGACTGACAAAAAAAGCTAAGTTCCTCTGATCTACTCCAGGTATTTACTTTCTCATGGAGAAACTAAGGTCAAGAGATACAAAGTGATAAGCCTGAGATTATACCAGTAAATAATGTCAGAGATGGGGCTTCATCCTCTCAATTAGGCTCTATTTCCACCATCCATTATCTAGCTAATTCACTGAATCATTTTGTGAGAAGAAAAGAGAAAATTTTTGTACTCCAGTCTTGGAGATATCCTGGCAAGGAAAATGCTGACAATTTTAGGGAATGTTCCAAGAGTAAGAATCACACACCACTCTTATGGCCCACAAAAGACATTAAGTTCTACATTTCTTTTTTCTGTTTCTGAAAGAATTTAATAGCCAACATCTGGAGTATACTTTCTCCAAAAGGTAAATGAAGAGAGAACCAAGATGCTAATGAAGGACAATTTCATTGGATCTGAAATCTTTAAATATCTGTTCTGCTTTTTTTTTTTTAAAGGAGCAGCAAGAGATTTAGGGAGTGGATCCAAAAGAAAATATTTTCTTAAGAAGATGCTTGGAAATGCTGATCTACCAGGCAACGAGGGAGCAATGACTTGAGCACCTTTGAATTAACAATTAAGATTTTTCACAGCAATGAAGTAAAAAGGTATAAACCTAGAAGAAATGAAGAGAAAGTTGTTGAGTTCCTACCTGCCACAGACTAACTCTGAGCAGTGAATTCTTTGTTTTCCAGTTCCCTCTTATGAAAAAGAGTAGAATCACTCTCCATGGGATGTTGATAAAAGTTCAGCACCAGATTCATAATTATTTCTGGAAGTCTCCAGAAGAAAGCGATCTTAAAATAGAAGCATAAATCATTTTACACAATAAACACTCCCTATGAAAAGGTGCAAATCATTTATCACCCACATTTTGTTTTCCCATTGATATACATTTTCATTAAAGAGATGTTTCTTTTTTTAAATCTCTAGTTGATCATTGGCCATTCTGCAAAGTCATGGATGATTAAAAAAAAAGCATGAAAGAGGTTCTTTAAAAACAATAGAAACAGGGCAGCTAGGTGGTACAGTGGATAAAGTGCCAGCCCTGGAGTCAGGAAGACCTGAGTTCTAATCCAGCCTTAATAATTGCCTAGCTGTGTGACCTTAGGCAAGTCACTTAACCCCATTGCCTTAAATAAAAAAAAAAATAGAAACAGGAAAAGGGTTCTTCTAGAGTAGGAATTTTTTTGCTTTGATAAGGAAACTGGAGAACCTTTGTGTACTGGGAATTCGGAATACCAGGTTTAGTGTCAGAAGAGACCTTGGTTTGAATCCTACTTTAGACACTTATTAGCCAAATGAACATAGGAAAGTCAGTTACTTCTCTGTAGAACTATAGTTATTAATTCTTATGTCTTGGATAAGCATTGAAAATAGTATCTAAAGAGTGTAAATTTGGGGGTGGCAAGTGGGGGAATGACTTCATGGATCCTTTGGACCTTAGTATATCCCAAAGTGGTTCCTGGGGAGAATGAGATATAAGGGCAGTTGGGTGGGCAGAAAGAAAGGACCATCTATTAACTTCCTATTTTAACAAATTTTTCTTGCTATGCTTCAATCAGTTGTTTCTATGTGGCAAAGGAATCCAAATACTGTCATTAGACCTCAACATTGTAGAACCCTGGAGAAAGCCCTTGCCCTTTCCTAGTTATACTTTTGCTTATCTGAGCCTCAGTTCCATCACCTGTAAATAGAGATTATGGAACATATGTTAGCTCCCTTAGGAGGTTGTTGTGAGACACAAATGAAAAAACAGAAACAATCATTTTGCAAACAATTTTATGAAATATACAGAAGGACAAAACATAAATTTAGAAAGGAACCCAAACAGGGGATTTTTGTTATTGTGCTACTATGCTAAATCTAAAATATCATTAGAAATGAACTGTATCTAACAAATGTTGTGGTTTCATATAGAATCTTCCTTTTTTGTCCTTTGTATGTTGAAATTAATGTGCATGCTGATGAATTGTGGATGATAATGCATTTGTTAATTATTTTCTATTTGTCTAAGCACTTGGAATATGAATTCAATTAAAGAGCTCTCCTGCCCTCACAGGGCTTCCATTCTAGCAGGATCTACAAAGGAGAAAGTGCACTGTGGTATGGCTTGGAAATCTAAGAAGTAAATAGAAACCTGGTTTTGTGCAAGATGATTTAGTCCACAATTAAAAAAAAAAACCCTGAAAGCACTAGCTAATGTTGGTTGGGATTATCTTTTCAATTAATTTGAATTTTATTTTCATTTAAGGAAGCTTAACTGTACAAAATCATGCAATGATGCCAAAGATTCACAAGTTCTAACTATGAAAGCTTCGGCATACTCCGGTAGTTAGAACAGATGATTAAAAGCAGAAACTATAACTTCTTTTTTTTTTACTAAGCCCCTTTGAACTGGGAGTCTTGTCTTGCCATCAGTTCCACACACACAACAAAATGGACATTACTGTTCAGAAAAGAGGCAGTCAGAGACCAAGACAGACAACTTGGGATGTCAACCTTGAAGCATCACCTGGAGTGCAAGGCCTGTTCAGAGTTTAATAGTGGACAGAATGTTATGGTGATGATCTGGGTCAGATGGTGACTGAAGCAGTCACAGATACTGAAACAACAGATGTCACAATGACAGCTGTAATATCCAAGTCTTATTTTTTCTCCTTTGGCGGGAGCAACAAATAATGTGCTGAGAATCAGAGACTTTCCAGTGCTTCTTTTAGTATAATATCTGCCAAGGATTTTGAATGATTAACTGCTTTGACTTCTGCCTTTAGAATGTCAGAGATCTACCTCCATGCTCCCCCATTCTCTAATCCCCAACAACGGAAAAAGGGAATCTGTGGAGAATATAATGGATTTTAATGTTCACCAGCCAAGTTGTTCATATGGGACAGTATGGTGATACTTACATTAGGAAATCTGAATTTGGACTCAGATTTGTCACTTTCTGATTGGGTGACCACAAGCAAATTGTTTCATTCCTTTTATCTGTATATTGAGAGCAAAAATATCTACAGCACAAAATTTCTGGAAGGCTCAAATTAAATAATGTATGCAAGTGTTTGTAAATCGTAAAGCATGAGATGCCAGCTATTATTCTCATTACATTCAAGTTTCCCATTATATTTCACAAGGATACATGATCTGACTTAGAATATTCTGTAAGTATCTTGCTGGGCAGTTCTTAACCCACATAGCTTGAGATGAACAGCACGCCATTCTCAATATCATGATTTTTAAATACCTTGCATTCATTCAAAAGTATGATCCCAGAATAGTTTAACCCTAGTGGTTTAATTCACTAAATGAGTAGTCTAATAATAACAACCACAATGGCCATAATAACTATAATTTATATAATTCTTTAAGTTTTGCTAAAATAATTACAAACATTATTTCATTTGTCTTCATAAACAACCCAGAGAGGTATAGGTGCTATTCTCCTCATGTTACAGGTGAAAACCAGGTGGACAGATTTTAAGTGACTTACCCATGGTCACCTGAGATCAAATTTGAACTGTTTTTTCTTCCTAACTCCAGATCAAAAATTATTAACTGTCACTTAACTAAATATACATTTTATCGATTTGAAAAAGCCCTTTCTGTGTCATTGGGTTATACATGCAAAGTCAAAAGAATTGGAGAAAGATCCAAGCACACTGAGTGGATCTTTTATAGAAGACAGAATTATAATGATTTAGTAGATATGGTCCTGGATTTTGAGATAGGAAGACTGAGTTCAATCAATCTAGCTTCAAACACTTTTTAGTTATGTGACCCTGATCAAGTCAC
This sequence comes from Macrotis lagotis, assembly GCF_037893015.1. Classification (NCBI taxonomy): domain Eukaryota; kingdom Metazoa; phylum Chordata; class Mammalia; order Peramelemorphia; family Peramelidae; genus Macrotis; species Macrotis lagotis. Next base: position 40,896,928 of record NC_133659.1, on the reverse strand, counting down.
TAATCTCCATCCACCTCAGTTTCCTCATCCATAAAATGAGGATAATAATAAAATCACTGATCTCACAGGATTGTTGAGAAGATCAAATGAGGGACTATTTATAAGGTCCTTAGAATAATGCCTGGTCGATAATCATGATATAATAGATGTCTATTCTCTTCTTCCTACCTTGAACTTTCACTGTGCCTAATCTGTGAGATTATCACAGCCTACTCATTATTATCACAATCGCTCTCAGCAGAGTGATTTTGGGCAACTTCTCACCCTGTCCATTCTAGACAGCTGGTAGAATTGTGATATGAGTCATATGGGCAGTGCAGATGCCTTACTTTTGGAAAAAGGGATGAGATAATGAAGACAGAAACAAAGCTATATGACATATTCCATTTGTAGAAACCATGAAAGTAAATTATTATTGAGTGTCCACTATGTTCAAGTTACTGTGTTAATTTAGAGGAAACAAGAAATGATCCTTGATTTCAAGGAAGTAGTTTTGATATTAGTCACAGCCATAAAAAAGTTTTATAATCACACAAAATAACATGGAATTTACACCAACTGAGCAGAGCAGGAAAAAAAACAGATTAAATAATGGAGGACTTTGGTATTTATAGAAGGCTTCCTGGTTGGGAAAGATAAATTAGAAAAAGAAAATTGTCCAAATCATGCTTCCTATACAGAACTAAAAGTAAAATTTCATGGCAGGTGAAAACAATTTCAAACAAAAGTCAAAGTCCTAAAATAATTGGGAAGAAGAGAGGCAAAGATTAACATGCACTCTTTCCTGATCTTTTTCTATCCTGTAAATATTAAGAGTTTGGCAAAATCAAGCTTCACTTAATGTGATTGAAAGAGAAGAAAATTTCAAATAATAGTCAAAAAAATTTCAGGAATATATTGAAAATCAATCCCTTCCACTTACCCTTTCTAATCATATGAGCGATTAGAAATAGATAAGGCAGGTCACAGCCTAGATGATCTCTGGAAATTCAACCAAACATACCGTTTTAAAAAGAGAGAAGGGGAAAAAAAAATCCTTAGTGAGATGAAACCCAATTTTAAACCTCTGGAGCATAGAAAAGCCCCACTATTCATTAAGGGAAATCCCATCAGCTATTTTCTCAGGCAGCTCCTGTTCACACTAATGAATGAAATAGAGAATTTTAATATGTACCTTGGAGAGACATGAGACCCCCCGAAAAAGTTCAGTCCCTAGATCCCTCCTGGGTTTCTAGTGCATAGTAATGAGATTTAACAGTTTAGGTAACATGAAGGCGTATCCTGTGGAGTATCTGGTGTTCCTAAGTGGAACACAGCCTATGACTTTATTCAATCCACAGCTTAGCTTGCCTGCAGTGGTTCTCCCCCAGACACAGGTGAGTGCACTGTCCAAGGTCTCTAAATATGCCCCTATCTATGCTGCCCTGGAGTCAAGAGATGAAGAAAGGAGAATAGAGACTGTGGGTGGGCCAGGTTCTTATCACTTGCCTTCTGAAGATATCTCCAAATGGACCCTAGCCTTGTTAAAAACCTCCCAGGATTTGACCCTCCTTTCTTTTATCTTCCAGAAGCTTTTTTTGATTTTTCCAGAATCAAAGAACTCAGTAGTGCCAAACATTACAAGAAAAGCTTTAATACTCTGAGCCTGAGGTCAGTAAGTTTCTCTGATTGGCCCTGAAATGTGTCCCTGAACTTGTAGATATCCATATTTGTTTACATTATAAACGTACTAAATGAGCTAATTACAGTGATCATAACTTACAATTAAAAACAAACACAGTGAGAAATTTCAAAGACTTTCAATATCTTTTTCTTTAATCATTCACCCAGGCTCAAAATATGCATTTTTTAGATTAAAGCATTAAAGTTGCTAATTATATTCTCAGAACTAACAATTATTTCTTTACCCTTTTACTACCTACTTCTGGCAACAAAAATTGTCAGCACTGATTTAATTTTTTGTTATTATAGGATTAAAAGAAGTTTCTAAAAACGCAATTAAATTTGCCCCATAGCTACAGCAACTTTCCTATCAGCATCCAAAAAACCTCATCACTAAAACAACAGGAGAGAGAGAGAGAGAGAGAGAGAGAGAGAGAGAGAGAGAGAGAGACAGAGACAGAGACACAGAGACACAGACACAGAGACACAGACACAGAGAGACATAGAGACAGAAGAGAGACAGAGACAGAGACACAGAGACAGGAGAGAGAGAGAGAGAGAGAGAGAGAGAGAGAGAGAGAGAGAGAGAGAGAGAGAGAGAGAGAGAGAAGGAGGGGAAGGAGGAGGAGGAGTGAGACAGACAGAGACAGATAGAGATAGACAGATAGAGAGAACCAGTAAAAGTGATAGAGGTAGACAGAGTGAGGCAGAGAGAAACAGACGGACAGAGATAGAGACAGAGACATGGGAGAGAGACAAAGATACAGAGACAAGAGAGACAGAGAAATACACAGACAGAAAAAGACAGAGTCAGAAGAAGTAACAAATGGACAGACAGAAAGACAGAGACACAGAGAGACAAAAAAGAGATAGAGGCAGAAGAATATGTAGAGAGGATACAGAGAGATAAATAAAGACAGAGAGACAGAGGAAGTAACAAAGACTCTGTGTGTGTGTGTGTGTGTGTGTGTGTGTGTGTGTGTGTGTGTGTGTGTGAGAGAGAGAGAGAGAGAGAGAGAGAGAGAGAGGTGTGTGTGTGTGGTGTGTGTGGGGGTGGTGGTGTGTGGTGTGTGTGTGTGTGTGTGTGTGTGTGTGTGTCTGTGTGTCTGTGTGTGTGTCTGTGTGTGTGAGAGAGAGAGGGAGAGAGAGTTGATTTCCCAGACTTTTGTGATCCATTTCTTGGGTGATTATCTCCAATAACAACTCAGCTGCTGTAATGAAAGTCCCTGTACATCCCGACTCAGTGAAGGTGGAACACATTAGATTAATAAGGAAAATGAAAGTTAAATTAGTTGTTAGAGTGTGAAACCCAGCCTGAGTCCTGCACAGGTTCCTCACCTTTGGGAGCCCGGTTCAACTTCAGCCCCAGGCCCTAAGTGAAAAGTTCAGTAGTGTTGAGTATGTCCCCACTTGCTATATCACAAAATCAATTATTTTATAGTGGTTCACTTAGTAACCTATGCTCAGGCAGAATCAAGTTTTGTTCCCACTGGGGATTCACCAATTATCTACTCAGTGAATTATTCTCAACTAAAGCAGAAACACCTACTGTCAGCAGAGGGAGTATCTTGCCTAATATGGCGAGTGTTTGGAACCTGATGGAGCACATTCGACTCTGCCATGGCGGCATCCATCACGTGCTGACTGGCACGTTGAGACTCTGGATGAATTTATCACTTTCCAGTGATGCTTGATGGGACATTGGAGCGTGATTCAGGAGCCAAAGTTAGAACTGAAATGCTTCAAGGAAAGATTATGACTTTCTGCACATATCCAACATGAAGGCCCAGAAAAAATTGGGGAACAGTGTAATCAAGTGTGCAGATACTGCAGCTCATCTGTCTTACCTTATTTCGGAGAAGTCAGCACAAATAATGATTCTGATAATTCAGCACAATTTCCTCTTCCTGGCTATTGACCCAGAGCAGATTCAAACAAGTCACTGTTGAAAGACTCGAGAGAGTTTTGATTCAGACCAAAACAAAGATCAGACTTCATGTGAGGGTCCTTGACCCAAAACATGCCTGCCCTGTTAGAGCTTTCCTTCATGAAGGATTCGCCTGGTTTTAGACAGAAATTAGCCAACTTCACATTACAATGGTGGTGTTGCTTTTCTTTTCAAAAGTTTGTTGTAATATCATCACTTCCCTTATAACAAATAGGGGTATCACATAGAAGAAAGATGAATTTTGTTGTTCTTGGCTTAAAACTTCAAACAATATCAAGGGATAGACATTATAGAGAGGTAGAGATTCTGACAATTAGGACTGCCCTCAAAGTGGAATGGATTTCCTTGGAAAGTAATGGGTCCCATATCATTTAAGTTTTTCCATTGAATTAGCAATTGTCCAGTCTATCCAGAAGGATTTTTTGCTTATTCAAGAATGAATTGTACAAGACAGTGATCAAATTGTGTGATTTAGACATTCTAGGACCACTCAAAGTTCCACCACAACTCAAAATCTTGGTGTTGGACCTGAAATGTTGGTAACTCATTAAGTCAACCAATCAATCATTTAACATTTATTGAGTTTTTCCAGTATATAAAGCAAGATGACAGACACTATAGCAGTGGCTAATAGAGTAAAACTCCCACAGAGGCTTAGGAATGTGTGGGTATATCCGAAAGTTCCATTTCTCCTAGGAAAAAAGCTGTTATCCCAATCTAGAGAAGGACCTCTATGCCTTTCCCCCCAAATGGTTTTTCAAAAGGATAAAGCTGATAGACATGGAGATAACAAAACCTGTAAATGGAAAGCTTCTGAATTCTGGGCAAAGTTTATATAATCTGAAATTTAGAAAAGAGGTGGAAAACTTGATAATGGCTGAGCTAGAAGTGGGTATCTGGTCTGCAATTCAATAAAAATTGAGCACCTACTAGGAATGAGGAGATGCAAAGATGGATAGCACTTGACTCCTGCCCCTGAAGAAACAGATAGATGGTCCAGTGGGCTGGGTCCAGAATCAGGAAGACCTAACGTCAAATTTGCCCTCAGATATTAAGTGTGTGATCCTGGGCAAGTCACTTAATTTCATATATTATATACACAATGTTTACATGTTATGTTTAAATTAGGCACATGTCTATATGACCATACACAAGATGTGCATACATACAGGCAATACATGTGTGCATAAATCCATTATGCATCTATTAATACATATGCACATGTCTATATGGATATATGCATGTATGTGTATGTGCAAATTATATAGAAAATAAATATATTTTATATATAAATATACATATATATATAATAAATATTGGGTAGCCAACTGGGGAAAGTGTAGTAGTAATTGGAACAGGCATCATGTAGAACATGTAGAAAGTGCTGATTGAACATAAAACAATTATAAACATGTTAATATGTGTTTACATGTGCTTGTATGGATATATACATGTATATATGTGTGCTATATAGAAAATAAATATAAAAGTATTTATAATAAACATATTACATATGTACATATATAAAGTAGATTTATGTATAAATAATCAGTACTGAGTAGATAATTGGGGAAAGTGTGCTGGTAATTGGGGATATCAGAATAGGCATTATGTAGGACATGTGGAAGGCCATAATTGAGTTGAGTCTTAGAAGTATTTGTACATGTCACTCCCTCCCCCCTCCAAAGTAAAAGGAATGAATCTTGAAAGCAGGAATTCTCTTATTCCTACCCTTGTAGCTCCAAAATCTAGAAGAGATCCCCAATCCTAAGAGGTAATCAATAAATGTATGTTGGAACACAGTAGGTAGTTGATAAATGCTTGTTTAATTACAAGTTCACTCTGAGGGAGGGCCAATTTACTGAGACTTCCCTTAGGGAAGTTCCTGGCCCCTGACTTTCTTGGCATTCTTTCAACATATCCAATTGCCCCTGCTCCCCAAGATGGTAACTCTATAGTACATTTTAAATGACTTAATAACTTACAATTCATTTTGGTTTGTTTTCTTTTTTAAAAAATGTGATGCCACCCCTGGCTGGAATCATAGATGATACCCTGATCATTCCCAAGGCAGGGATTGGATTCCTTCATTTTCATGTATGTCTTGGGTATCCCAGCTGAAAACCACTTTCCTTCCCACCAAGGCTCAGACTCAAGGCATTCTCTTTCTTTCTTTCTTTCGCAGTCTCTCTCTGTCTCTGTCTCTCTGTGTCTGTTTCTCTGTCTCTGTCTGTCTCTGTCTCTGTCTCTGTCTCTGTCTGTCTGTCTGTCTCAGTCTCTGTGTCTGTCTCTCTGTTTCTGTCCTCCATCCTCCCTCAGCCCAGCCCAACCCAACTTGTCAGGCCAAGTTCTGAGCATCTTCAAGCAGCAGCAGCAGCAGCAGCCTCCTTGGCAGGTTTTAGTGGGTTTGCCCTGTTTTCCTCCATAATTTTATATTTCACACTGTGGTCTGTTAAGTAACAGGACGATGAAAAGCAAAGCCCAGAGAGGAATGGAGAGCTTTGAGTCTGTGCTGGTGCAGAAGGCATGGTTGAGATGCATTCTTCCCTCTACAAACTTAACGTGCCAGTTGTTTTATTTAGAGAAAAGGTGGGGGGGCGGTGGGGGGATGCATTAGAGAGAAAGTCCACAGCATAATTAGGAAACAATCAACACGTTTTTCTTGCTGTCCTAATTTTTTCTTCACTTTAAAATGCTCCATTGAGTTTAATTAAACTTGCCCTAGGCTTATAAGCCTAGCAAACTGGGGAACATTTTTTTTTAAAAACTCACTTTACTGTCAGAAAGGTTTTCTTCAAGCTGGCCCAATCCTGCTGAACTTCAAGGTTTCTGGGGATGTTTACACAACTGCAACCAAATCCATGGAGATGATTTCAGTTCTGTTTTTTCCATCCTGGTTTGTACTAAGGGAACTGCCAGTTATGTGCCCCTCAAAAAAAAAGTATCAGAAGGATTATTAAGGTCAGGAAGGGGAATATCTTCCAGAGTAGAAACAAAGAATTCTGACTCAGTGACTGGAGGTTGTTGTCATAATATGACCCATCCCAAATTTTCCACTTTTTTTTTGCCTTACACTTCCCTATGGACTTGAATGAGTAACAATTCATCTCCTGATAGTCTTTTCCAAGGCTATCTCCCATATTTCTAAACTTCTTCCTCCTCATCTCCACATCCAGGCTTCCTTCACCTTCCCTATAAAATCCCATCTTCTTGCAAGAAGTCTTTCTCAAATCTCTTCCTTCTCAGATTATCCCTTTTTGTCCTTTTGTTTTGTATCTTATTTGTCTATAGTTGTTTCCATGGCACCAATGCCTTTAGATTGGAAGCTCCTTGAGGGTAGGGACTGTCTTTTGAATTACTTGCATCCTCAGTGTTTAGTCAGCCACAAAGCATCTATTAAGTGATTACTACACATATGAGGGATTATGCTGATAGAAAGAAAGGGGTAAATGGGTGGTGCAATGGATAGAAACAATTTCTGACCCTTGGCAAGTCTTTGTCAACTGGACTGAACCAGTCTCTAACCTGCAAGTGTCCAGAGCCAAACACAGCAGAACAACCAAGAGACTGGAAAGAAAGAGAAAGAAAGAAAGAAAAAAAAATGGAAGGGAGGAAGGAAGGAAAGAAGGAAGGAAGGAAGGAAGGAAGGAAGGAAGGAAGGAAGGAAGGAAGGAAGGAAGGAAGGAAGGAAGGAAGGAAGGAAGGAAATGAGGAAAGGAAGGAAGGAAGGAAATGAGGAAAGGAAGGAAGGGAGAAATGAAGAAAACCTAAATGGAAACGAAAAGGGTAAGAGGTTGGTAGGGAAATGGTGCAGAACACAAGAGAAATTTAGGGAGGCAACCTGGAAAGGAATGAGACACTTACTTAAACTGTGGGCACTTAGCTTAAATGGAAGAGGTTTTTTTTAGGTTTTTTTTTTTTGCAGGGCAAATGGGGTTAAGTGGCTTGCCCAAGGCCACACAGCTACGTAATTATTAAGTGTCTGGGATCAGATTTGAACCCAGGTACTCCTGACTCTGGTGCTTTATCCACTACGCCACCTAGCTGCCCCTTAAATGGAAGTTTTAAGAGAAACATCTAATCCGAGGGTGAATTTGCAGAGGCAGTGGTCCTTAGAATGGGTGAATTCCAGGACTGGAGTGAGTCTTCAGAGTGAAGAGCTGAGATATCAGTAAAGGAAATCAGGAGTACAGCCTGGAGGGGAATGAGACATGGCTGACCTGGTTACCCTCCTTTGGAGGTACTGGATCTAGAAAATAGTAGGCATTTAATAAATTCTTGTCAACTGATAGAGGCTTACAACTACCTTATTTCAATTCATGGTAGGACCCAACCCTCTTATTTCCTGATCTGTTTAACCACATTTTTGATAAGTTTTAGAATCTCCAATTTCCCTCATACACATGCATAAATAAACACACACACACACACACACACACACACACACACACACACAGAGGCATACATGCACACACCACATTTTTTTAGGGAAGATGAAATCATTGAGAGGAAGTATATGCCCTCCCACTCCCTTTCTTACTCTTTCCTTGTCTCTCCTTTCCCAAAAGCAGTAGAAAACTGAATTAAACAATGCAGAAATGCAATGCTACCATGGCATTAGAGTCTCATCCAGTAGTGAAACCTTGATTCTGCTTGGATAGAGAAATAAACACTGGGCAAAATCAGGTTTGACAGGGAGGATAGTTTCAGCTTGACCTTTCCATATGGTAAATCACTTATTTCTCCAATGACCCTGAGAACATAAACATAGATCTACACATACACGTGGACAGAAATATGAATGACAAAGTGTCACAGGAAGGAGCAGGCACTCTTCAGGATAATTGTCAGAGATTTCAGGAAAGTTGTCAGTTCCGAAAGACTCCCAGATGACAGAATAATACTCAAATATGATAACAAAGTTTTATAGGAAAGGATGATACTGGTTATTATTCTGTTTATTTGGGATTTTTTAAAGATCTAAAGGGGACAGGGAAATAATTTTAGCCTCTCTAGGGTCTACTGGGTGCTTTACTTTTATCCCAAGTGATCAGTTAGAGAGTGAGCTGGGCAGGTAGACCCTTGGATGAGCTTGGACCCTGGGATGAGCAAACAGTCCTTTCCCACTCTCCTAGCTTGCTTTGAGGAAGGAAGAGCTCTGGGTTACCTGAGATCCTTCTCTCTCCTTTTCAAAAAGACTTCCTAAAGGATTGTATCACTCAAGAGAAGACTGATGGATTGGTATTTCCAGTTTTTACAAGAAGGTTAATTCCTCCAAGGGATGAAAATATTGTGGACATGTTTGGCATTGAATGCCAATATTACAGCGGGTTGCATAGGGCTTGCAGGTTTCAGCTGTATTTTCCTCTCCTTGATTAAACTAAGTAGAGATAAAGAGGGCAGATGGGGTTTTAAGCCTGTTAAGGCAGCATACTTTAGGTGACACCTTCAACTGGTTCCAGGGAGAAAGCAAACAATTTAGAGATGAGCAAAAAGAAAAGAAAAGAAGACCAGAGGAAAAAGTAATTCTGTATGGTCCCAGTGGACAGACCTAGGAGCAGTGGGCAGAAATTGCAGAGACACAAATTTAGGTTTATCTTCAAGAAAAATGTTCTAAGAAGCGGAACCATTCAAAGTAAAGTGGGTGGCTTCAGGGGATGGTGGGCTCTCCCTCATTGGGGCTTCTAATGAAGGCAAGTGACCATTATTTGGGAAATGTAGAAGGATCCCTCCTTAGGAAGAATTTTGATTTAAATAGTTCCTGAGGCACTTTCCAACTTGAAATACCATGATCTTTTGAGGGGCAGAATAAGAGGTCACTCGTCCTAATGTCCTGTATTAATATAGATATTTCTTTGATAATTATGTGATAAGTTGGAGGGCTGAAATTTGTTCAAAGTTTCAGGTGCAAAGCAAATCTCTACCCATCTCCTTGGTCCTCACAGTCCTCCAGATCATCTTTCATACTCCATCAGTATACCCATTTGTCCCACTACTTCTCAATTATACTATTTCTACTGCAATTTGACTGATCTACTCCTGGTCCCATTGACATTCCATGGCAAGCAAGTCAATCAACCTCCTTCATTTTCCAATTGGACTAGTTGACTTTTATCTCTAGACTTGTGACTCTATGACTTCCTTAGTCTTTACTGATCTTTGTCTCACTTGAACCCTCAAAACACTTAGCAACAAAAAAAATAAGAAAAAAATGACACTTGAAAATATCTACTAGAAATAGCTTCTTTGAAAAGTCTAGCATTTCAAACTTCATTTGTATACATAATTCAGGACTTAATGGTGGTTATATTATAGACTACCATTACTTTTTTTTAGTTTGGGTTTTTTTTTTTTGCAAGGCAATGGGGTTAAGTGGCTTGCCCAAGGCCACACAGCTAGGTAATTATTAAGTGTCAGAGGCTAGATTTGAACTCAGGTACTCCTGACTCCAAGGTCAATGCTCTATGCATTATGCCACCTAGCTGCCCCATACTACCATTACTTTTTGAGGGCAAAGATCATATCTCTACTTTGTAATCCTCAGCCCAATATTGAACACATCATATCTCAGTGAAACTGAAGAAAGATTTCATCATGTAGAATTAGACTAGATGTCCCCTGAGGTTTCTTCCAGGTTGAGTTTATATTCTGTGATCCATCTGTTGAAAATATAACCTTTCAAGTGGATAGACTTCATGGCTCTATTTTTATGTATTACAAACTACAGTATTTTAGATAGATATGTGATGTGGCCAACTATATGATGATGAGTCTTCTCTGGTCCTTGGACAAATGACATCCAAGTCCCTTCATTTTCTCATCCAATTAAATATAACCTTACAGGATGTATACTGTGCTGGCACAGGTTTTAGAGAAGCCAAGGTGACCTCCATGTCATAATGAAACATCAGAAACACTGGAATAGTATTTTAGAAGAAGTAAGATTGTAGTAGATGTACAAATAACATATCTCTTGAATAACTGGTTGATTAATATTGGAATTGGGCCATTCCCTTTATGCCTTCTTGAAATTAATAACATCTTGGGGTACATTAAAAAAAGGCATGACTTCCAGGAATAAATAAGTGTCAAATGCATAATTCTTTGCTCTGATCAGAAAACATCTTGAGGATTGCATTTCATTGAAAGCATCACAGTTGAGAAAGGTCTTTGAGAAGTTGGACCATGTGGAAGAAAGCTAATGGGCAACTCAAGGGTCTTGAGTTCATGCTATATGAATATTAGACAAAATTAACTAGGGACATGTAGTTTGGAGAAGAGAAGCTTCAGGAAAGGAATGACAACTATCTTCAAATATGCATGGGAAAAGATGAGGCTTACTGGAGAATTTCAATCTATGTCAAGAAAATCTTCCTCATAATAAAAGCTGTTCTGTAGTGGAAATGGTTAACGTGGAGGGCCATGCGTTTCCCCTCATTCTCAGTCTTCAAGCAACATATTGTATAATCCTCAGATGCAGCTTTAGTGTGAATAATAAATGCCGTTAAGTATTGTTGCTGAGTGATTCAGTCTCATTCTGCTCTTCATGACCCTGTATGGGATTTTTTGGCAAACATACTGAACTGGTTTGCCATTTCCTTTTCCAATGGATTAAAGCAAACAGTGGTAAAGTGACTTGCCCAGAGTCACACAGCTTGAGTTTCTGAGGCCATATTTGAGCTCTGGTCTTCCTGAACTAGGTCTTTTCTAACCACAGAGTCACCTAACTATGATTATTAACAGACAGCATTATTCAAATTTACACTGTATATTTCTATTGGAGAGAAACAAATATTTTATAGAATTGCAATTGTGAAAAGTAAGAATTCATATATTTATATATGTATACACACATACACACACACACACATATATATATATATATATATTTTAAAACCTCTTAATAAGACTCACTGCTTGCATTTTATCTATCTCGATTTAACTGAATGCTGTAATTGGCATACTTTGTTGGGTTCAATTAGTTCCCCATTGAGGGCTTTCTAACCCTAAATTTCTAGACTTTTCTTATTTCAAGCATTCTGACCTGGAAGTCCCTGACTTCTTAAAGTTTTATCCTATAGCCTAATCATCAAAAGAACATGCCCACTCTACTCTTAGGAGTTAATCCAATTCTGTGATAGTAGAACCTTTGGCAATTCACAGCCTAGACTCACAATATTGAAGCAGATTAGACTAAGTAGAAGTTTATTTTCTTTTATTTTTTACTAGAATCATGAAACTAGAATCATATTAGCTGAAGGGAATATAGTGGATGATTACTTCATCTTTTATCTTGATAGAACACATACCTTAGTCTTGGATATATCATCTAATGAAATCTTGATAGATAAATTAATTTAAAAAGGCTAAATACTTAGTTTCCTTAAGTGGTTGGAATATTACAAATATAGAGTAAAAGTAGATAGGAAGATATTCCCCCAGGAGCAGGGGGAGGGGAATGCGAGTTGCACAGAGAAGAGTTCAATTTAACACCGTTCTTATTGGTAAATGTTTCCTAATAACCTCATGAGGTAAACAGAATGTTAATAAAATCTTCAAAGCATTGGCAAGGACATAAGTTATTCAAAGTGAAGTAGAGAGGTTTGAGATCTATGTGAACAAAATAGAAGCCAGTATACTGAGGAGATAATGTATTTGATTAGAAAGAGAAATCTGGTCAGGGACCATATAGGAAGAAGTGGTAGAATTACACATTGGGTGACAGGGGATATTGACTAAAATACGAAAATATAAGATAAGCTCAAATGCCAATAAGGTTTTGGGGATGCCTAGTCAGCATTACAAAGTTAAAATTCGGAAGTCTGTAAGACTGTTTGAATGGGTTCAGTTCCCTCAATAGGGAAAATGTAGCATAACTTTGAATCTGATTGTACGCGAAATTTGAATTTAAATCCCATCTCTTACTCTCGCTGGGTGAATGACAAGAAACAAATCAGTTAATTTTTCTCTGTTTCTGTATCCTCATCTTTAAAATGAGGGATAAATATTCTCCTGTATCCATCTCACAGGAATATTCTGAAGATCAAATGAGATTACCAGTATATGGCACTTTGCAAACCTTATAGTTGTGCTTTGATTTTGAGGGCACAAGGTGATGTTGTAGATAGAAAGATGATTGAGGAGCCAGAAAGACCTGAGTTTAATCCCCATCTTTTCCACATTCTGGCTGCATGATCATGAATCAAGTCAATTAACCTTTTAGTGCCTTCAAGATGATTCTCTAAAACTGAGTTGTTAAGTTGTATCTTGGATAAGATCTCAACAGGATCAGGCCTAGAGTCCTTAAAGCAAAAAGATAGGGCGTAAACTGAGTCTAAGAACAAGGCCAAGGAAATATCTTCGGTTTCACTCATCTTCTCCCTCCCCTCTTCCTCTTTCTCCCACATGATGATGTGATCATAGGTCTGGACTACCATCATTCTTATAATCAGTATTGTTATTTATAGCATGAAGTGATCTCTTAGTGTTAGACAATAAAAGTCTGAGGAAGGTACAAGGGGAGTGGGCATCCAAAAGCCTCAATTGGACCTCAGATTCTCTGAAATGGAAAAGATTCAAAAGCTGCCTAGTTCACTTGTTCCTTAATAAGTGCCTGTACTCCAAGACAACCAAAAAGTAATATGCTAACATTTGTCTAAAGGCATCTAATACTTCCAAGGAACATTATTATACTTTGGGCTTAACCTAATTGCTAGGAAGTTGTTCTTGCTATTAAACTGCTATTGTGCAAATTCTGTTCATTATTTCTAGTTCTGTCTTGAAGGATCAAGATGGCAAAGTTGACTCCTCTTCCCCATGAGTCCTTCAGAGAGTTGAACATAGCTATCATCAACACCCACTCTGTCTTCTCTTCTGGCTTAAACATCACCATTTGCTTCAACGGAATCTCAAATCAGAAAGATGTGTTAAAGATAAGGCAAAGAAATTGGGAGAGAACATCCCAAGTAACCATGGGGAGATAGTAAGGAAACCTTCTTACTAAAGACAACCATTTTTTATGGCAATATTATTCAAAGTCTATGGAAGATTATCCAGAAATATGTTGTAATGAAATAGTAATAATAGCTGACATTTACATAGCACTTTTCTTTCATTATTTAATTTGATTCCCCAAGGAATCCCATGAGGTTAATACTATTGTTATACCCATTTTATTCATAAAGAAATTGAGGCTAAGGGACTTGAAATGATTTGCTTATGGCCACAAGGCTAGTAAAGGTCAGAAGTAGAATCTCAGTTCAGTGATCTCCTGATATTGGGTCCAGCACTCTTTCTAGTCTACTACATGACTTTTTGATCCTAGAGAATACAATTCATTCCAAAACTCTATGTCACCTGAATTCTATAGGAGGCAAGGTAGCCCAGTTGATAAAATACTGGACTTGGAATCTGGAATGCCTGAAGTGAATTCAGCTTCAAAGACTTACTATCTGTGTGACCCTGGGCAAGACACTTCAACTGCCTGCCTCAGTTTCCTCATTTGTAAAATGGGAATTATAGTAATAGCAGTAGTTATTGTTTTTATTTGCCCTCTATTCTAAAAGCAGGCCATGATATCAGAAAGGTCATTGCCATGACAAGCTTGTGAATTAGAGTGGATGGGTGGTCTGCTAAGTCACCAGTCTCACTTTCTCCTCCAGAACCATCTGGGTCCAATGGACAGATATGAATCAAGACAACTGGAGATGATCCTGGGTGAGAGGCAATCAGAATTGAGTGACTTGCCCAAGGTCACACAGTTAGAAGGTATCAAGTGTCTGAGGTTAGATTTTACCTCAGGTCCTCCTGATCCAGGGTCAGTGCTCTGTCCATTGTACTACCTATCCATCCCAATAACCACCACCACCACCACCACCACCACAATAATAATGAACAATTACATTCCAAGCTTGTGAGAATCCAATGAAATTATATTTGTAAAGCATTTTGTAAATCTTAAAGCTCTCCCTAAATGGTGTTTAGTTTATCATCACTGCTATTATCTGCCATTCTGACTGAGCATTATGAATCTCAAATCAGAACGACTCCTGGTGAGGTCTGAAAGACTATTTTTTTAATTTGAATTTGTAAATGCTATAATGTAAAGGTGAACTGAAAAGCTCTTTGTCTTCTGAGACTAAAATATATAGCTCTAATGTTAGACGCTGATATTTCTCTTGCAACAGCTGTTTTCCTATTAATATATGTGCAGATTACTTTGTTTAGCCAGGCTTATACAGAGTGATCTTACTATGAGGAAAGAGTATAGGCCTGGGGGAGGAAAAAGAGGGGGAGGATTTCTTGGCTCCAAAAGCCTGTTTTTTTTTACATGTAGACAAATCCCCATTAGTCACAGAAATGGCACCAGCATCTTTCAGGATAATTTCCTAAGGTAACTCAAGGTAGGCTACCACAGCATGGTAGATAGCATTCTCTCCCTTTCCTTTCAAGTGTCTACGGTCCAGTTTTAATGGGCTGGAATAAATAATGTCAAGAATTGAGATGGATCCAATTCTTCTTTGTCTGGTTTTTCCTTCTAATGAGAACAGTTTCCCTCTTGCTATTGTTGTTATTGTTTAAAGAGAGCTGATGGAAACTTCTATGATCTTCCTAATTCCAACTAGAGGAAGAGGACTACTCTAATTTAAGCTAAAAATTCCACTTCTTGCTTGTCTCAACATACACATTTATTTCACATTTCTCTCTGTCACTTACCCTATGTATCCACCAAATGTGTCTCTTTAGAGTTCTCTGTTTATAAGATATCATCCCTCACCTCTGCTCCTTTGAGAAAAGCCTATTCTCTATTTATGAAATTTGCTTTTTTTTCTTTGAAAATCTGTTTCATGGAATCTCTGGCTTCCTTCAGTGGTCAGCTACATATGACCTCTTCCAGGAAGTTATTATGATCCCTCCCAATTAATTACTGCATTCTCAAATTATTTTAAATTTCACCCAAAGGGCAACAAAAATGTGCATACCCTTTGATCCAGCAATACCACTACTGGGTCTATACCATGAAGAGATGATGAAAAAGGGTAAAAACATCACTTGTATAAAAATATTCATAGCAGCCCTGTTTGTGGTGGCAAAGAATTGGAAATTAAATAAATGTCCTTCAATTAGGGAATGGCTTAGCAAACATATATGCATGTCATGGAACACATTGTTCTATTAGAAACCAGGAGGGATGAGATTTCAGGGAAGCTTGGAGGGATTTGCATGAACTGATGCTGAGTGAGATGAGCAGAACCAGGAAAACACTGTATACCCTAACAGCAACATGGGGGTGATGATCAACCTTGATGGACTTGCTCATTCCATCAGTGCAACAATAAGGGACAATTTTAGGCTGTCTGCAATGGAGAATACCATCTGTATCCAGAGAAACAACTATGGAGTTTGAACAAAGACCAAGGACTATTACCTTAAATTTAGGGGGGGAAACGGATATCTTATCGTTTGTTCTTGCTATCTCTTATACTTTATGTTTCTTCCTTAAGGATATGATTTCTCTCTCATCACACTCAATTTGGATCAATGTATACCATGGAAATAATGTAAAGACTGACAAATTGCCTTCTGTGGGGCGTGGGGGGAAGGCAGTAAGATTAGGGGAAAAATTGTAACTCAAGACTCAAAATAAATAAAATCTTTAATAAAAAATTGAAAAATATTTTAAATTTCTTTTATTAATGTTTTGGACTTGATTTTCTGTATATATATTTTGTACTCCCCTTCTCTCCTCCCCCACCATAGAAGTGTTTCTTAGTACAGTTTTTGTTTTTAGTATTTGGAGGGTTTTTATTTTGTTTTAATATCTTCAGCTTCTAGCATAATGTCAAACATATAGTAATCTCTTAAAAATATTTTTAAATTGAATTGAACTGTCACTCAGGATTAAGTTCTTAATAGTATATTTGTGAATGGGTTGTTCTGTTCTCTTCATTCATGTAATGAATTTATGTCCTCTTTTACCTCTAAGATTTTAATTCATTTGAATGTTTTTTTTTCATTTTCTACCATCTCTCTCTCTCCTTTCCCTTTTTTTCTTTCCCTTTTACTCCACTCCAAAGCTTTCAGTAGTTTTCATTTTTTGTGCTCCATTTTTCTAAGTAACTTTCTATCTCTTGGGACATAAAGAACCAACCTTCTAAATTCTGACATCAAAAAGTTGATTTTTAGATTTTTAGGTGTGAAGAGTTAGCACCTGGAAGGTGGTTCAGTCAGTTTTCATGATAGGGTCTCTCTAAAGAGTTTTCAGGTCAGGAGGCCAGTGGTTGAACACTCAGTCTTTGAAAGTATGATAATTATGGGTAGCCATTCTTGGAGTAGGGGACAAATACCTGATGCACCCTGAGTGGTCCAATTCTGAGTTTATCATGAAAAAAAGAAATTTAATGAACATGACAAATTGCTCCACCATGTGAGGACTCTTTAGACAAATTTAAATTAGTGAGGAGGACTTATTAATGTTCCATTCTTCAAAATTTTCATTAACTTGAGTTGCTTCAACTGAGTCTCATAGTATGGGAGTCAGCTAACTATGGCCAAATGTACCCTGCCACCTGTTTTTATATAGCCTGTGTGCTAAGAATGGTTTTTACATTAAATTCATTCTTAGCTCCAGTGAATGTCAAAACAGGTGGCTGGGTGGATTTGGCCTCAAGGTTATATAGCTTGCCAACCTTAAGTTAGAGTTACTGCCTTATTGAGTTGCTATCATTTGGATAGTCCACTGTTTCTCAATATTCCATTTTTAAAAATAACATAGTGAACCTCCCTCTTTTCTTTGCAGAAGTGAGGGAATGATGGGTGTGGAACATCCTGTATATTGTCAGATTCGATTGATGTATATGTTAGTTTAGCTGAATTACTTTTTCTTTCCTCTTTTAAAATTTTTGCTAGTCAGTGTGGCAGGAGGTAAGCAGGAGAATATCTGGAAATGAAAGTTATATAAAAACAAAATCTATCAAGTTTATTTTAACTGTGTTTCCAGAATTCAACATGCTGCTTCAGCTATAGTGTGACATGACAGGACAGAATAGAATTATCACTTTTCTAGAATATATATTTTTGAGGATCACTGTCACCCTAATAACTGTTTAGCTACTACTCAACTAAAGCTCCCAGGAATTCTGTGCAAGTTAGCATCAAGCTAAATGTTTCATTAGATATTTATTTATTCAATAAGCATCTTCTAAGTACCTACAATGACAAGGCATTCCTCAGCGTTGGACATTCAAAGTCAAAAATAGTTTTTGCCATCAACGAGCCTACTATATAATCTATGAAACCACAAGAAGATATTTACTTGGAGATTAAGTGGTTCTCCAATGATAAGAAATCGGTATGGATTAAAATAGGAAGAAGCATATCAGAAGGAATTAGAAGACGACAATGACTAAACAGTTAATAAGAAATCACACTCATGGCTTCAGATGTCTAAACTTGAATGTGAAAAG
Source organism: Macrotis lagotis (assembly GCF_037893015.1). Taxonomy (NCBI): domain Eukaryota; kingdom Metazoa; phylum Chordata; class Mammalia; order Peramelemorphia; family Peramelidae; genus Macrotis; species Macrotis lagotis. The sequence goes on along the minus strand of NC_133659.1, from coordinate 40,878,853 downwards.
TAGAATAATAAATAGTGTAAATTAGAAATCTCAACTCAAAAAGATTAGAATCATGTCTATGGGTTGAGATTCATGAATAGCTATGGAAAACTTTGATATGGAGAATAGTGTTGGAATAGTGTTTTCTATTAAAGAAGTTTACTTGGAGGTCATTGGCCAAATAAAATATATATTTTTTGCTGCAACAAACAAGGAGAAACAAAGTAGATAGTCATTAGTTAGAAAATGGCTAAGTATTGTATTCTTGTGGATGAAATGGAATGAAACGTTACTGTATAGTGAGAACCAACACACAAGATGAACAAAGAGAAGCATGGAGAGACTCACATGAACAGATGCTGTGTGGAGGGAGCAGAGCCCTGAAGGCACACAAGAACTAGAACAATATGAATGGAAAGAATAGCACCTAGAAAATAGCATGATGCAAAGTTGTTAAGAACAAACTTGGATCCAAAGAAGAAATATGAAAATAAATAATATCTCTCTCTAACTCCTTTGTATAGCTGAGGAGGGGAGCAATTAATGAAAATCAAACATTTCATATAAAAGCAGACTTTTTTTCACTGTTGTTTGATTTTTCTGGTTATTTTTCCTCAAATTTTTCCCTTTTCATTTTTTGCCCTATGCTATAGAGGGTGGGTCTCTAGCAGGGGGAAATGGAGAAGTATTATGAGGAGAAATCTAGATGGTATGAAAACAAAAAAAAATCAGTAAAGCTCTTTTTTAAAAAATAAAAAGAATATATATAAATATATTTAATTTATATGTATATATATATATATATATATATATATATATATATATATAAAAACAGGATAGCAAAACAAGTAATTGAGAATGAATAGAAAGATCACAAAACTGGAGAAAGTTTTCAGAAGAACAATTCAGAATGATTTGACTGGCGACAAAAGTTCAGGACCAAAAAAGCAAATTGGATGTTTTTAGTTGTATTGGTTGCAAGAGGTATATTGATATGTGTGTGTATATAAACATACATATACATATTTAAAAACATATGTGTGTATGTATGTGTGTGTGTAATCATAGGATCAAAATAGAAACTATAAGGGAAGTCTCTGACTGAAGGTGAGTTCAGAGACAAACAGATGCAATATTGTTGTAGAAGTATAACATAGCCCACCTACCCAGAGGGAGGTAATAGATGAAGAGTTCAGGAAACAGAAAATCTGTTGCAGTGAAATATTATGGAGTAACTTAACTATCTGGACATCTGTTGGGATTTTCTTTTTGCCAAAAGCACAGAAATTAATAAATGCTTGCCCTGCTTTAATGATCATTTAATTCCTCTATAGCTGGAGGATGTGAAAATCAGAACTATTGTTCCATGCTTAATTCAACCACTAAAAAATGAAAACAAAACCAAAATCAAAATATGAGAACTTTGTGAATAATGATCAATCCTTCCTCAACTTAAAAGAAGGAGAGAGAGAAAGATAAGAGTATTTTAGCCAGGTCTCCTCTACTTGAAAAAAAAAGATTTCAGGAATAAAAGATAAATTGGATAGGGATTAGACCTTTGTATTCATTATTATAGGGAGCTCCCAAGTAAGGAAACTCCTCTACTAATCAAATAGGTAGATACTAAATGAGTAGACTTTGAATAGAACATCGAATATAGAAAGGTGAAGTCATATTCTTAGACAGATTGCCAACTTTTCCTGTCTTCAAGGTCAACCTCTCTAAGTCTTATGCTACAACATTCCTGTTTACCATGACCTTATACAAGAGGTTAGCCTAAGGGATAGAGGGCTCTGAAGGATGGGCAGATTATGAGGCCAGAAAAACATATAATTTAAATGGTGATATAATGGAGCAATCTCCTAAAGAAACTTGTGTTACCAGGTTGAACTCTTAGACCACTTTAGATTTAATCAACAAATGTATAGAAAATGAAAAGAGCAAGTAACTGAAGATGGATTTAAAAGAGTGACAAGACCCTGAAAAATAGTGTTAGAAAGATTATGGTTCAGAATAATTTTATTGGTGACAATAGCTCAGGACAAAAAAAATAATTTCTTTAGCTCTGTTGGGGGCAAGAGGTACATCAAAGAAAAAAATAGTCCATTATACATATAAATGATGGGCATTTTCACTGGCTATTTTCCCATGCCTATAGTGTTCTCGCCTCTCATCTCTACCTCCTGGCTTCCTTCAAAATCCAGCTAAAAACCTACCCTGTACAGGAAGCCTTTTCCAATGTTGTAATTCTAATGCCTTTCCTCTGTTGAATATCTTCAGTTTAATCACAAATACAGCTGGTTTGTGTAGCTGTTTGCACATTACCTTCCCCATTAAATAGCAAGGTTCTTTAGAGCAGAGATTGTCTTGGCATCTTTCTTTGTATGTCCAATACTTAAAACAATGAATGGCACACAGTGTAACTTTAATAAATGTTTATTGATTGACTAACAGAATGACATCAGGATTTTGAAAACTGAGACAACAGCCCTGGTAGGAGTGGCACAGTTTTAAGGTCCAGGTAGCTCTTAGACAACAGGATCTTGGTTTATATCTATGTCCTCATTGCTTGGTACAGTGCAAAACCAATAGTAATCATGTAATTAATACTGGTTTCCTTGTCTGTTGTTTTTTTTTAATAGAGAGTAGATGTAGGGATGACAATTGGGCAGGGCACTGCAGCCCTCTTCCGGAAAATACCTTCTAAGCTGAACATAATCATTGTCTTTTCAAAAATGCCTAAACTTTTGATCCTTGGTGATTAGGAGGATTGTGGTGCCATCAAGAGAAAAAGAAAAGTTTGAAAGAGGACCAGATTTGGGTGAGAATTCTTTGAGTAGGTTGAATTTTAGGTGCTAAAAGTGCTAAGTGAAGATGCCTAGCATTAGTTCAAAATGACAAAACTGTAACTCATCCAAGGGTTCAGAAAGTATCTTGACAATCATCTTCAGAGAAATAATCATTGAAACTCTGGGACAAATGCTCATATGGAGGAAGGGGAACTCCATATCAGGATGGGACAAGAGAAATAGTAGCCAACAAAGAGAGAAAGAGAAGTAATCAGAGAAATATGGAAAAATCAAACGATGCTGTGTGTGGTAATTAAAAAGCTTTGTGAAACATGATTTCTAGATAATTTAATAACTTTATTAATATGACCAGTATCCTTATTAATATAAAATGATGGCCATTTGGCCATCTCCCTTAGACCATAGGGAATCATAGTGATAGTCTTAGGGCTTATATGTTCTTTTGGAAGGTGAATGGCAATCAATTCTTCTGGGTTAACAACTAAGAGAAAAAAATATTACAATGAGGAGATGAAACATCATGTCACCCTTGGACAGAGAGACTTTCTTTATACCCAGAACATCCCCAACCTTGGGCAATCTATTCCAAGAATGTGTGCCACAGCCAAACCTAAGTAGTACAAAATGGCTATTCCCCTTGGGTGGAATCTGAGGGGAAAAAATAGTCCAATTTAATTGTCAACACTGTCCTTTAAGTGACTGAACATTCAAAAATCAATATTTTAGAAAAGGGGGGGAATTTTGGGTCTCCCCATATCACTGATAATTAATAATTATTTCTCTCAAGTGTTATTGTAGACAAGAGAAAATATAGTGGCCAGTCATGGTAGATACTGCAAAGAAATGAAGGAGGATTGGGGAAAAAACTCACTGATTTTAAATAAAAGAACATTATTAGCCCTCCTTGGAGAAAGTCATTTTTGAGGCCGGAAGGGAGACCACAAATTAAGTTACAATTAATTGAAGAGTGAGTGAGTGGAAAGAGAATGGAGTAGGTGGGAAGTGATGATTATTTCTACAGTTTAGCAGTAAAAGAAGGAAAGAGATTGATCTTGGATCCTAAGATGTTTAAAGACAAGCTCAAGGGAAGGCTATTTTGCTTCTTTTTTTTTTTTTTTGATTTTTGGTAAGGGTAAGTTGAGCATCTTGCTAGACAAAGAAGAAGAGCCAGTAGAAATTACTTAATCTCATTCATCTTGACTCTATAATTACTCTATCTCTTGGAAGAGAGACATAAACTATTATCAATAAATCAATCACTATTTAGTAATTATGTATTATGTAGAAGATATTGTTAGAAGTGAAAAAAATGAGAAAAATTCTGAAATCCCTCTCCTTCATGAGGTTATATTCTAAGAGCAATAAACATATATAAACTATATATATGCATAAATATATCACACATTTATTTGCATATATATATATATATATATATATATAGTTATTTAAATACACACATGCATTCATGCACACAAAGAAAATTTGGGATCAGATGGTCCTAATAGCAGGAGGAATCATGAATGCTTTGATGTACAATAGATCAACTGAGCAATTTTGAAGGGAATAGGGTAATTTTCAGGGAAGGAAATTCCTTTGGACTTGCAAATATATGATAACATATAACTTCAATTCCAGATAATTTCCAATACACTGAGAACAGCAGAGCAGATTCCACAGGTCATGATGATACCTATCCTTTTCTCAGTACCATCTTTTGCCTTCCCCACAAAGCACTCTTCTAAAGTTTAAAATTTCATCCATGGTGGTTGCCATCCTGTTCATGAACACACCCTCCTCTCCCCTTGCCTTTCCCCAGGCCTGCCCCCAGGAATGTATTTATTCTGGATGGGGAGTCATGGATGCTGAGTTGGTACTTTGGGGTAAACCTATCCATGGTTCTCATTACACAAGTAGCATACATTACCTCATTGTTTATATCACTTCTTTGAAGCCAGGCTTTCAATTACATGTGACTATGGGCTTGGTTTAAGGCTAAAGTATATTTATTTTGCAAATATGTGAATGAGAGAAATTGATCTCTATCCATTATGTCTACTACATTGGAATCCCTAAAGGCAACCAGACCTATCATTTCTATCCTTGTTAAATCAATTATTTTTCTTGATTATTTTTCAATATGCCAGCTTGTTTTTGGGCTTAGTTCAATTTTTCTTTCACTTCTTATTTACAAATTCCAATACATTTATTGTATGCAACTTTCAGCAGGGAGAGAGATTCGAAAATCTGCTGGTTCACCATTATTATTGAGACTTAATGAAAGAAAAGAGCGATTTGTGCCTCTCTTGGGCCCTTACAACTGGGCTAAGGTCCATTCACCTCTTAACAAGAGATCTATTCCATTTTCTTGGCTTAAAAAAACAGAGTAATATTTCTGTAGCTCTGGAAATCCAACTCCACCTCAATTTTTTTGGCTAATGTATGTTTTTTTGTCCTAGTTTTAGGACATCTATCTCATCATAAAAGTTTTGTTAACAAACCAATGATTTCCTAAAATAAGTAATCCTCAAAAGCCAAAAGGAATATGTTGAAGAGCTCTATAATATCAGTATGGATTTCACTGAAACTTTCAAGACTTCAACCATTCCGACCACATAAAAGTCTAGACACATCATCCTGGAATTTCCCTTTTTGACTAATTAAATTCCTTGTCTTAGTCTGTTGATTTTCATTTTCAAGATAAAAGGTAAAAGTGTACATTCTTCTTATTATTATCTTCATCATCGTCACCCCTGTTATAATTAGCTAAAGCAAAGATAATAGCTAGCATTTATCTGGTTTTGTTCAGTTGTTTAGTCACTCCCAACTCTTCACAACACCATTTTGGGGTTTTTGTGGCAAAAAAATATTGGAGTGGTTTGACCTTGATTTTTATAGATGAGGAACTGAGAGAAAGAGGGTTTAGTGACTTTCCTAGGGTTATTCACCTATTAAGTGTCTGAGGCCAGATTGGAAATATGGAAGATGAGTCTTTCTGATTCCAAGCCATCTCCTTTGCCTACTGGGTCACCCAGTTGCTCCATATATGTATTTTTTAAATTAAAACTTACAATATTCTAGTGGCAGGTTTTTTTTGCATAGAACACATGGTTCTCAGTTCAAATTTGACTTTAGATATTTACAAGTGATGATAATTATATCATGTGTGACCCCCTAAATCACTTAATCTCTTTCTGTCCTTAATTTGTAAGGTAGGGATATGTTCAAGGTTGTGGTGAGGATTAGCCCATTCCACCAGGGGACGTCTTCACATGCTTAGGGTAGATGACCCTCTAACTCACCAACACTTTTGAGACCCATTAATTACCCTTGACCTAAATTAGTCAGTTAGATTCTTTTACTAAGATGTGACTTCTGCACATGCTCCAGTTTCTTGGAACCACAGGTAAGAGTTTGGTGAAGATGGATAGCAAAGGTAGATGAGCAGCCTGAAAAGGGCTTGACAAGCCCTTGTATTGGAGGTATTAGTCTACCTTGAATACCCCATAAAGTTTATTCTCACCATTTTATAAATAAAGGAAATGAGGTTCAAAGCAATGAAGTACCTTGCTTATAGTCAGCCACATAGTAAATGTCAGAGGTATAATTTAAACTCAAGTCAAGTCTCTTGACTTGCAGTTCATTGTCTGTCCATTGTACCCTACTGTCTCAAGCATCACCTAATTAAGGGAAAATAGCATAATCAAAAATACTGAAGAATTTATTTAGTGCCTTCTAGTCCCAGCTAGTTTCTGGGGGGGGGGGGAAGACAATAAAAAAACCACTCATCCTCCAAAAGCCTAGAGTCTTTCAAGAAATAAGCTTTGGTATCTCAAAGTCACCATTTAGCATTAACTTAATTTATTTTGCCAGAAGGTGGACCTTAACTTGATTTTCATAATAGCTCCCCAGCATACTCAAGCCCTATGACTTAATTTTATAGTCTCTATCAGGGGGCTGAGAGGGAAGGAGTAGAGGAAGAAATAGGCAACTCCATAGCATTATTCTACTCCATCTTTTCTTTCCTCTTCCCCATACATACCTAAAGCAAAAGAGTATTTTTTTTGAAATCTCACATTCTTTTGGTAATATGATCAGGGCTACTCATAAGTGTGCCACAGAAGATAATGGTAGAGGATGGTAGAGTCTTTTCTTTCAGAAATCATGCTTTCCCTAAGGCAGAGAAGAGACAGGAGATAAACATTTTTAAAGTTACTGTTTAAATTTAGTTCTTTTCCTAACCCATTCTATTTTTTAAAATGTATTATTAATTTAAGATTAACTACAAAATGAGAAAAAATTGCTGGATTCACAAAAGAATGTGAAGGTTTCAATATAAAACAATTCATTTCCATTCCAAGAAAAAACTTTATAATTAATACTACACATTGTTTTCAATAGGGACCAACTTTCCTGTGCTTCCTCATAGTTTCTTTCTCCTTCCTCCACCCCAGCCCCCTCCCTAAAAAGATTATTGTTAAGCAAGACACATATATGTGTATATATATATATATATATATATATATATTATATATATAATATAGGGATAGATATCTATAGACTAAACATATACATTCACACACATATCTGTAAGATTATGCCATATCTATTTCCACTTGTCTCTTGTTTTTCTGAAGGTGAATAGCATCTTCCATTATAAGTCCAAATCTTTCCACGTTTTCTAAATCAACCTGTTTGTCACTTCCTACACCACAACCGATATTCCAACTGAATCACATTTTAGCTGAGCGATTATCTATAGAAGTTTTTTCTCTAGTTTTTGGTATCCTTTCCATTCTTAAGCGCATATGTTTTATTCATACAAGAAAAATTTAATTTAGAATCATCAAAATTATTCAATTGATATTTAGACAATACTCTCATCTTATAATATAGTTTAATGTCTAAAATTCCTCAATATACTTCCTTTACATCTTTTTCCCCTGTATCTTTGAAGTTTCTGACCTTTTGTTCTTCCATATGAACTTTCTTATTATTTTTCTAAGATAATTTTTAGTAACTTATTTGGGGTGGCACTGAATAAATATATTAATTAGGTAAAAATTTGTTTTATTGAAATTGTATTTATTTTAAAATATTCATTTTTATCATTTTATATATCATTATATTTCTATTTTTCATATTGACTTTACCTACCCTATAAATATGAATTTGCTTAGATTTGACTTTGTTTGTATAAAGTTTTTTATGCTTCTGTTCATATAGTTTCCATGTCTGCTTTTATACTATCTAATTATTTTAAATGGTTTAAAACAATATTAAATAATATTGCTGACAGTGTTATTTCCCAATTTTCTCTTTTGATTAAATCTATTTTAGCTGTAATTGTCTGTGGTCATGATTCCTACCCCTGTTTTCCTGGCATATTAAATTCTACTCTTCACCTTTATTTTATCTTTGCATAACTCTCTCATCATAATAGTGATTCCTGAAAGTCAATTTAAATTTTTAATCTATCAATTTCCATTTTATGGATAAATTCATCCCACTTACATTCCAAGTTATAATTGCTTGTGTATTTTCCTCCTATTTTTCTTCACTATCTTCCTATCACTCTTCTGCTTTACTTCTGCTCCTTACCCTGTCCTCCTCTTCCTTAACCTATCCACCCCTACAAAAGTCCCTCCTTTATCCTCTCACCCAATCCTTTCCTCAAGTCCTCTTTGTTCTATATTTAGATAACTTTTATACCTTTTTAGATATTTATATTGTTTCTTCTTTAACTTGTTACTTGATGAAAATAAGGTTCCATCACTACCCATCTTCCCCCTACTACTAATCTTTTTCTGTATTTTTTTCCTTTTATGCCTCATTAGTATGAAACAATTTCTGCTTTTTAATCTTTCCCTATGTAGTTTTTAAGAAAAGTTAAGTCCAAGCTTTTGTTTAAAATATTCAAATAAAGATGACAGTCATAAGAATACTGATAATATTTTCACACATAAGATATAATTTGACCTCGTTGAGTTCCTTTTAATTGGTCTTTAATATTTACCTTATATTTCCCCTAAATACTGTATGTTGAATTTTACCTTAAATTCTGCTGTGTTTCTCTATCTCAAATACCTCAAAATTTTTCAGTACATTAAATATCTATTTTTTTCATTCAGAATGAACCCCATTGCCTACCCCCCCAAAAAACAAAAACAAAAACAAAACAATAGCAGAAAGATAGTTAACTTGGATGGGTATGTTATCCTTAGTCATAATCTAGCTCTTCTTCTATGTGAAATGCAGTGTTCCAAGATCTAGTAACTGCCATTATGTAACCCTTATTGTAGATCCCTGATATTTAAGTTGCTTTTTTTCTTGTTTCTTCAGATATTTTCTCCCTAACCTGGGAGTTTTGAAACTTGGTTATGATATTCCTGTAAGTTTTCCTCCTCAGATCTCTTTTGGGTAATTATCAGTGATTTTTTCTATTTCTGCTTTGCTTTTTTGTTCTAGAACTTCAGGGCAATTTTCCTTTATTATATCAAAATTCCCTTTTTTATAATTTTCAGATAGTCTGGCTATTCTTATAAATTTTTCTTCTATCTATTCTCCAGACCAGTTATTTTTATGATATGATGTTTCACATTCTCTTTTTTCTTCATTCTCTTGTTTTAAATTATTTCTTGATGACATAGAATGTCATTCACTTCCTGTTGCCCAAATCTAATTTTCTTTTTCCTTAAATTTTTGTTTCTTTATTTCAAATTGATTTTCTTTTCATAATTTTCTTGGATTGCTCTTATTTTCCCCCCTAATTTTTGCTTGATCTACATCAAGACCCTATTTAATATTTTTCAATGAAATAGAAGTGACCTCTTTTTGCTCCATTATCTTCCTTGGAATATGAACCCACATCTTCTTTATCCCCATAGTAGCTACATGTGTTTGAGTTCTTATCCTTTGACAACTCATTTTTGATGTTTTTTTGCAGCTCTTAAAGTAATTAAATTACAATCTTAAGATGAAGGGAATGAGTCCTCACATCTCAGGTCCTTTTTAATGTTATTTTTATGAGATTCATTTCAGGCTCAATATTAGGCTCTCTTCTCCAATACTAAGCCATGTCTAGGATCCCTAATTGCACTGTCCTACAAAGGATTTGCTGCTTGTGGTCCCTCAGATGGTTACAGACTACAGTTTTTCTCAGTGCTCTATAACTGAAACCAGGGACTGTCCTCTCCTGTGAGTGCCCACAGTCAATAGCTATTGTTGCACACTCAACAAGTGTGTGATAATTCCCCTTTTCCCTTCAATGCCCCTCAGACATTACTAGTCATCACAACATTGCTTGGCGTCCCTCCACTGTGGAAGGTCCTTGAATTTTCTCCTACATTCCTATAATGCCCTCAAGCTCTACCCCAAACCACTCCAAATACCCTAATATGATTATTCTATCCAAATTCTAGAGAGACAGAACCAATAAAAAGACTGAATGAAACAATATTCTAGCCCAATAGAACATGGAAGATCCACAGGAAGGGTCTATTGCACCTGCTTAGAAAGGTCCTGAAGGGCAACCCTGGCTTGCTGGAGTGAACCAACTCTAGTTATCTAGGAACAGCCCATGGGGTTCCTGGGTCCATGAGAGTGGGGATGATTTCCAGCTCTCTCAACCCAGGGATTGCCAAGGACAACTTGGAAGGTCAGCAGGAAATCTCTACCCTACTAGAGTTAGCACAGAGCCCACCCATTCCAGCACAGACCTTAGAGCAGACCTGGCCTCAGGGAACAAGGAACAGGTCTGGGGAATCACCCAGCAGCTGCTTCCAGAACACTCAGTCCACCAAAAATAAGAAGGTCAGGGGAAGATTTCAGAGTCTCTTTGTTATCCCTGAGAAAGAATTCTGTTGCTTCACCCATATCACATCCAAATCACAGTCTGGGACCCCAGAAAAAGGAGCAGAAGTACAACAGAGCAAAAAAAAAGTACAACAGAGCTCACAGTCTATAGCAGTAGGGACCCTCCTCACAGTACTAGGGCAGTGGGGAATAAACCAAAGAACAGGTCAGGAGAACAGTCAGAGTCTCTCTTAAGACCCTGGAGGAAATGAGAGCTGGCATGTACCTGAAGGAATGTCCCTGAAAACATCTGCAAAAATCCTCAAAAACTTGGGACAGTGCATCCTCCACCCTGGAGGCAGAGACCCACCTTAACAAAGAATTAAAATCAAGTCATGGGCTGGGGAAATGAGATAACAGCAGAAGAAAAAACAAGTCCAACTATAGACAACTTTGGTTCTATGGAGGATAAAAATACTCACCCAGAACATAACAAAGTCAAAGCTCCTGAAACCAAAGCCTGGAGGAAAAACAGGATTTGATCTTAGGCTATAGAAGAATTCAAAAAAGATTTTGAAATTAAAGGAAGGGAGGTAGAGGGGAAAATAGGGAAGAGAAATGAGAGGGATGCAGGTAACATCATGAAAGCTTGGTGAAAGAAATACAAAAAATACTGAAGAAAAAAAATTTTAAAAACCAGTATGTGTCAAAGAGGAAAAGGCAGTTCAAAAGGCTTTAAAGGGGCAGCTAGGTGGCACAGTGGATAGAGCACCAGCCATGGATTCAGGAGTACCTGAGTTCAAATCCAGCCTCAGACACTTAATAATTACCTAGCTGTGTGGCCTTGGGAAAGCCACTAAACCCCATTGCCTTGGAAAAATCTAAACAAAAATATATAGGAAAAAGGTATTTAAAAGCAGAATTGGTCAGAAGAAGATACAAAAAAACTCCCTGAAGAAAATAATGTAGAAGGGAGCTATGGGAAAGTGATAACTTTGTAAGATATCAAGAAACAATAAAACAAAACCAAAAGAATGAAAAACTAGAAGAAAATATAAAATATCTCATTGGAAAACAAAATAACCTGGAAAACAGATCCAGAAGAGATCACTGAAAAATTATTGGACTACCTAAAAGTCATAACACAAAAAAAGAACTTAGATATCATTTTTAAAGATATTCTCCAAGAAAACTGTGCTGATATCCTAGAAGCAGAGGATAAAATAGAAACTGAAATAATCCATCAGTTACCTCCTGAAAGAGATATCAAAATGAAAACTGTCACAAATATTGAACTCCTAAGTGAAGGAGAAAATATTACTAGCATTCAAAAAGAAACAATTCAAATACTATGGAGCTACAGTCAGGATAACACAAGATTTAGCAGCTTCTATTTCAAGGACTCATGGAACTTGGAATATGATATTCTGGAAGGCAAAAGTTTGAATTCCAACCAATAATCAACTCTTCAGCAAAACTGAACATAATTTTTTCAGGGGAAAAGATAGATATTCAATGAAATAAAGGACTTTTAAGCTTTCCTGATGAAATACCTAGAGCTAAATAGAAAGCTTGATCTTCAAGTACAGGATTCAGGTGAAGCATAGAGAGAGGGCAGACAGAAAGGAACTTATTGATGTTGAACTACTTGCATTCCTTCATGGGAAGATGATACTGATAAATCATATGAACTTTCTCATTTATTCAGGCAGTTAGAAGGAACATATATAGACAAGGCACAGGAGGGAGCTGAATTTGAAGGTATAATCTGTTATAAAAGATGGAATTAATGGGGGAAATGAATGTGTTGGAAGAAAGGGAAAGGAGAGATAGAATGGGTTAAATATTTCAAATAAAAGAGGTAAGAAAAAGATTTTGTGAGAGGAAGAGGGGGAAGGTGAGGGGGAATGAGTGAGTCTTATTGTCTCCAGAAATGGCTCAGAGAAGAAATAATATATATGCTCAGTTGGGTATAGAAATCTATCTTATCTTTGAAGAAGATAAGAGAGGGAAGGGATGGGATAAAGGGATAAAGGGAAAAGGGGTATGGGGGGATGTAGGTGGTAGAAGAGAAGGACGATAGTAGGAGAGTACAGATACAACCTGCTTTCAAGGAGCAACAGAGTGAAAGGAGAGAGAGAATAGAATAAATGGTGGTGGGAGAGAATAAGATGGAGGGAAATACAGCTAGCTATAGCAACTATGGAAAATATATTAAAGCAATTTCTCTGATGGACTTATGGCTAAAGAATGTTATCCATCCCTTCCCCCCAAAAAATTCTCCTACACAACCTTCAGATCCCCAAACTGAAGAGGAAATGACATTTTCTAAGGCTAAGACTACCTCCAAACTCAGCTGTCCCCAGGGCTTGTTGCTTATTGATTCTGCAGACCTGGAAATTTTTGCACTCTGTCAGGTTGAACCTCAGGTCCCTGGAAGTTATAATCTTTCCTGGAGTCTTCTCAAATTGTCTTAGGAGAGCAACTGCTAACCCTTAACTTTCATTTATTTTCCCTGCTCTCCCTTCTCTCTGAGGTAATGTTCTGTTATATTTTATTGTTTTGTTTTGTTGGGGAAATTTGGATAATTTAAAGCTTTCTGAGCTACTCTAAAATCTTCCCAGAATTCTCTGCTAACTTATTATTACATAATTATATTCAGACATTGATTATTCTATATATAATGAGAATCAGAAAGCTTTAAGAAATAATTTTTATAATTGGTAAAATTTTTCCATCTAAACAGGAGTTGCATTGATAGGAAAAATTTATACTTCATAATGTAGTTTTCAAGAACAATATGAGTTATATATTATTCTAGGTACATCATAAAATCATCACCAACATAAACTTGATATTTATATGTATGTGAAAAATTACATAAACATATGTTACATGTGTGTGTCTGTATATATGTCATGTATAAGGGATATGGTTACATTCTTGTATACATGCACATATGTATCTTTGTGTACATATATATATATATACTCATCTATTTGTGAATGATTAGAAACAATTTAATAATATATATAAACAGACTTATTAAAATGTTTATTGATGTGCAAGCAAACAAGTGCTATATCTAGACAAAACAATGAATATATTTTTATGCTCATACATATCTATGCATATCTCTGTGTTGTATTATACATTGCATGTATTATTTATTTGCATGTGCACATACAATGTATATTTCTTCTAGGTAAGGTAAACTATTTCTACATGCATATATATATATATGTTATTTATTAATGTATAGATATATCATGTGTTTGCCTGCATGTCAACAAAGGAAGAACTCACTCTGACTTAGAGCTCTTGGTAAATATAATTTCATGCAATCTAAATCTTGCAGGAAACAACCTGGAATGTGGTTTTCATACTCCCAACTTTCTCATGCCTCTCCAGGTTCATTCAAGATAGGTTTTTAAAATGCAAATATTAGAATGTAATATTTGATAACTTTTTAAAAAGGGCTTCAAATTAAGATTTCTATCACCTTCCTAACTTGGTATGACCCCAAGGAATACAAATTCATACAAAGATGGAAATACATTTATTAAAGGAATTGGAAAAATTTTTAAATGTTATATTTAAAGTACTGACTGATAGGTAACCCAATATTTTGAGCAAGGTCTGAACTCCCAATTTTCTAGTGATAATAACTACACTCAAGATCTGACTTCACATCTTTATTTTCATCAAGGAAACAGATTCACCAAGATACTAATTTCAAATGAAATTTATCATGTATTCCTTCAATATTTGTGTCAGAAATGAAGTAAATGGGAGACTCTCACAGTGCTTTAGTAAGGAAATTATTCAAGAATTTAATGGTGGGAGTCATTTGGATTTCTTCCCAGGAGCTATCATTCCTTTTCATGCTTATCATTTTGCTGTTATTGTTCTTGGGGGACTCTGTTCATCTTTCCAATATTTCAGGGATCCAGGGACCCATTGATACCCATGTGTGTCTTCTGCTATAGTCCTAAATCTAAGATGTCCAGAATAGTGGAGGGATACAAGAAAGGCAATCTTTCCCCCCTACACATACACCTAAATACACACATATATTACTTGTAAAATACTAACTTCATTGTCATTTTTTTCTCTTTCTGGAATGCTTAACTTTAATCAGATATCTGCTTTTGTTTTAAAGCCATGCCTATATTGTGATTTTAATGTCATTGACTTGGAGAAGTCAAACTGCATTCTTCAATTCCTCTTTTTTTGTCAGTAGTTTAAAAATATATTAAATTACAGAGGCAATGATCCAAACTGATTCAAGACTAAAGCAACATTTCTCCTCTCAGTTAAAGATTTTGCAGTCCCTACAAAATTACTCAAGAGATAAATATCTGCAGATATAAATCAAAAACATTGCAAAAAGTTAATAAAAAACATTGTGATAAAATAAAACATTTATAATGCTATTGTATCTAAATCACAGTTAATTGTTGGATGGTGCTGTTTTTATCACATCTACACAAATATTGTATGCAAATATGGAACCAAAAAAGTATCCCTCATCAAGCTGGCTTCAATTACTAAGGGACTAAATTGCAAGAATAATATACTCTATTAAGACATGCCAATAGTCTATAAACATTGTTAGCACAGAAAACTCAAAAAAGGAAAAAAAATAAAATGTCACAATAGTCAATACATTAGCCAACACATGTCAAGAAATACATTTAGATCCAAAGGAGACTTCACAAGTATATGCATTAACACTCTTTGGTGACATGTAAACTGATTTTTCTATTTGCCAACCCATATCATATGAGGCCTACTGACCTTTCCACATTGGTGGATGGTCTACAGTACTTGACAATATTTGTAGATATACATGGACTTGCATTCTTAAACTAGATTTCACATTATTTAGTTAGAGGTAGCCATGTAAAACAGTGAATAGAATACTAGACCTGGAGTCAGGAAGAATTAAGTTGAAATCTGGATTCAGATCCTTATCAACTGTGTAATCTTAAGCAAGTCACTTTACCTTTGTCTATCCACATTTCTGCTACTCTAAAATGAGGATAACTGATAATATCTATCACTGAGTTCTCAAGTTGTGAGACTCAAATAAGATATTATTTATAAAACCCTTAAGGCAGTGACTGGCACATATCAGATAATTATTTCATTCCTTCTCATGCTACCGCTACTAGAGTTATTACATGGTCTATATAAACTGTCAACATTCTCAATTGTTACAAATTATTTCTCTACTCTAGAAATCTTCCTACTTGAAGGACTAGGCAGAAAAGCATGTTCCTTAGATTTCACTTTTCACTATTTTCCCTCTGCATGCACACACACATTTTATGTCTCTTCCAAAGTTCCCTTCATCAAAGAGTTGAAGAACTTTGCCAGTAGGTTATTCCAGATGGGATTCCTCAAATAAATCATGACTTGATGCTCATCATAATTGTTGTCCTTCATTCTTAAATAGGACCAAAAATGACATAACTATATTGGAATCAAGGTATGCTGTATCTAACTGTGGCTAATCGGTAATTATGTAATAATAATGTTTGTCCTTCATTTTCAAAGAAGAGCATGACATTAGGGAGGTGATGCCATGACAAGCACATGAATTAGATTTGAGTGAGGGGATGCTGTGATAAGTCACCAGACTCACCATCTCCTCCAGAGCCAACTGGGTTCATTGGCCAGATATTATTCAGGATGACTAGAATCAGACTGATACAAGCTCAGGAAGTTCTATCACAGATCAGGCACAATAATCCACATATTGCTATAGTTATCATATAATGAGTCAGACTCCAGATCTATGACTGCTCTATAGAGGCTACTTAGCATTTTATCTATCATTTATTTTCTCTTGATTACTCAGAAGTCTAGCTAAATTCTCTTTGACTAATGGATCTATACAACTAATGGTACAGTCCTTGGTATTATGTAGGACTATTTTATAAACATGGGAGTTAGCCACTAAAATCACAGAATTATTGAGTTTGAAGAATCTCTCAGGGCTTTAAAGACCATCTGATATCTTATCCCTAAATAACCCTTCATCACAACCCAATACCTGGAATCTAGCCTTTGTTCAATAACCTCTGAGAGATCTTTCACCACTCACTCAGGAAATCCATTCCACATTTGGATTTTTCTATTTGCAAAGAAGTTGTGGGTATTCCTGACATCAAGTCCATAGCTCCCATTACTATTTTCTTGGTATAACATAGAATATAGAAGGGATTTAAATCATTTCCCATATGACAGAACTCAAATATTTGAATGTATCCCCCTTTGAGCCTTGCCTTGCTGAAGGTAAATATTGTCCATCCTCATAGAACATGGACTCTATGATCATTACCACCCTAGTTTTCTGCAACTGAATGTTTTCCACTTCACCAATATTATTCCTAAATTGTCATATCCATATTTAACACAGTACTCCAGTTGTGATCTGTAATAAACAAAGTCCAGAGACATAGTCACCTTCATATTTGGAAAAGCTATTCCTCTCTTAATGCAGCAAACATTCTCATTCATTTTTTTTTGGTCTGTTGAGTTACACTGAATTGGGATACCACTAAAATCTGCAAATCTTTTCTGAGACAAACTTTTGCCTAACTTCTCCTGCATACTCATTCAACTATATGATATATATACATACATATGTATATATATATATATATATATACATATATATATACATATGTATGTATATATATGTATATATATATAATTACCAATATATATATATATATATATATATATATATATATATATGTATTGGTAATTTATCAGTCTATTACTTTGCTTCTGAAATTCCTGGGCTTCTTAGAAGGATTCTCACCTTCTTTCACTTCTTGACCATGATCTTAAGCCAAAACAATGTCAAATGGACCAGTTTCCTTCAGTTTATTCTTCATTAAGGAGATATTGTCTATGAGTACCTAAAATATTTCTGTTTTGAAACACTAAAGCCAGAATCAATAAATAGGGTTAGTTTTGCTCAAATGTCAATAAATAAGGTATAAAACCTGTGAAGTAATTTTGTGCAATAATAAAAATGACTGTAATAATAATAATAATAATAATAATAATAATAATAGAGGAGGGTTGGTGTCAGGGAGGCCTGAGTATAAATCCAACCTCAGATACTTTATCTTGGTAACACTGGACAAATCATTTAACTCTACTTGCCTTAGTTTCCTCATCTGTAAATGACACTATATATGTATACATATATATATATATATTCATGTACATATATAATAATATTTTTACAGTGTATGTGCTTCTCACACATATAATTATAATTCATTCATTTGTATGTATATATATATATATATATACATATATATATATACATATATATATATATATATATTACATTTCAGTCTGCCATTTTTCCTAAGAATAACTCTTTGAATGTCTACATATATGTGTACATGATGGCAAGAAAAAAATTCCATAGACTAATAAAAAAATAATAAAAAGTACATACTCAAGAAAATTATTCCCCAGCAAATTTATATGCTGATGAGCAAAAAAGGAGTAAGTTGTTATATTAAATATTCTCAGTCTTTTCTTTTAGGATTAAACCAAAAGGAATTATATATTAAGATATGTACTTTTCTTAGCTATATATTTAACCAATTCACTTTTATGTTTAATGCCCCCAGACATGACTTTGTCTACAAAAGTTGAAATTGAATGCTTTTAAAAGAATCTCATGATGTGATGTTTTAATTTAAAATGTTTTATTTAATCTTCTAATTTCTAATATAATAATTTCATGTATTATAGGGACAGGGAGGGATTTTTAGAGAGAACTATACTTTGGTGTGAAGACTGGCCAAGCCATTTTCAGGGTTTCTGATTCATCTTTGGAGTTTCATTTGAAGAATTCAATCAATTCTCGCCTGTGGTTCCCAGAAGCTATAGCATGTATAGCAGCCATATTTTGTTAAAATCAACTCAAAAGATAGCTTAAACCAGGTTGAGCATAATTGATGAGTCTCAAACTAGTCAATGAGTCAGGTTGATACCTACCCTGAGTGAATACTTTCCCCTGTGAGATGGGTAGATGAGAACGATTTGTTCCAAAGGCCATAAAGTAGACTGAACTAGACAATGTCAAGACTCTAGAGTTTAATCAGACAACAAAGAATCCAAGGTCATCCATGCTCTCTGGACCATCACCAGTCATTTTGACATACCACTGGATTTCAATGACACTGGGATAGAGAGTGAGGCCAATGACTTTATACAGCTGTTCCTTACTTTAATCTAATTTACAGACAAGTCAAGACAGCACCCTATGATGTTATTGGTTCTCTTTCAAAATGAAGATCAAATAAGAATAGGGGCAGGCAAAAATACTTCTATCAACATGAATGAGTGAGGCAAGGTTTAAATTCAGTTTGATATCATCTTGTTGAAACAACAAAAAATACATCACAAATATAATAATTAAAATGGGGCAAAAGAAAGTAATTTCTAAAGGAAAATTAGCAATGAGTTTGAGGAGCTCCCAGAAAATAAAAGTTCCATATTATCTTCATCACTATCACTAAACAATCCAACTAAACCATATTTAATTAATGATGTATTCTTTCCTTTTTATTTACTTACTTTTAAACACTATAATAATAGTATAGGATTGAGAAATAAAAGCATTCACAGTTATATTTATTAATGTTAATTGGATAAATTTTCTGTTAAAGTAGAGGATGATGGCACTTAGAATACAGAAGCAAAGCTCAATGATATGTTGTATACAAGGTAACAGGTTAAAGCATAAAGATTTATACAGTTTTGAAATAATTTTAAAATAAAAAAATCAAGAATGTCAATCATGATATCAAAGGAGACCACAGTAAAAATAGATGTGGTCATGGAAGATAAAAAGAAAAACCACATTATATTTGAAGATGCCACTGATAATGAAATATCATCAATATTAAATGCAAATGTACCAAATGGTTAGCAACTAATTCCTTAATGGAAAAGATACCAAATAGAACAAGGTCTTAAATGGTATGGCATTGTTATACTTGATTTCAATATGCTATTTTCAGGCATAGAAACAAAAGAATCATCAAGAAATAAAATAAGGATCTGAGTAGAGTATAAAAGAAAGCTGATGTACTAAAATTGGCCACTGTTGAGTGAGAATTTAAGGAAGTACACCTATGTGTAAAGTATTCTGTGGCTCTTTTACAAAAATTGATCCTATACTCTAGTGTAAAGTATTTATAAATAATGCAAAACAAAAATAGCAAGCATATTCTTGGCAAACCACACAATACAACACAAACTATAATCAGTAAGGAAAAGATGAATAAAGGAAAAAATATAAAATCAAGGCCAAAGAGTCTTATTGTAACTTATAAGTAGATGATGGAAACAATGAATATAAACAAATAAACAGAAAATTAATGAAACAATAGGAAAAAACTAAAGAAGCAAATAATTTTCTCTGACTAAACATTCTCTAAAGAAATTCTTCAAAAAATTAAATGCTTGAATTAAAAATTAATAATTAACAAGAGAGAGGAGGATAGAACTAAGAAAATAGAAAATCATCATATTAATAATCATCAAACAAGGACCAATTTTTCAGAAAAATCAAACAGCAGAGAAACAAAATTAAAATTAATAATGAAAACAACTAAACTGAAAAATGAAATAGAGCTAGATTTAAAAGACCAAAATAGTCCCAAACTCTCTTGTTTTAATTTTATAAGTTTGTATCTATGTGTTGTCATCTTTTTAAAAATGAAAGATTCTTAAAGAGAAGGACTGTTTGTCTACTTAATGATGATGATGACAGTGATCTGATGATGTCAATGCATAAAATTTTATCACATGCTAGACTCTGAGATAAACATTTTACAATTATTATCTCATTTGAGCTTCACAACATTCCTAGGAGGTAGGTGTCCTTATCCTCCCTATTTTATAGATAAGGAAATTCTGGTAAACAGAAGGTAAGTGACTTGGCCAGGATCATATAGCTAGCAAATGTCTAATGTTGGACTTGAACTCAGGTCTTCTTCATCCCAGGAGCAACACTTTATCCATTGATTAAGTCTGATGCTTAGTACAGTGGTTGAGGTGAAGGCACACGACTAATTGATAATACATTAGTGAGTTTTATGATTGGGAAGATGGAGCAAGTTCAGTCATAACCTAGACACAAAGAGTGAGCAGGAAATAAACAATTAGCCAGCAAAGGGAAATGAGAAGCAATAAGACAGGTAGACAGAGCCAAGAGAGAATTGTGTCTTAGAAACCAAGGGAAAGAGAAGGAATGAAAGAATAAGAACTGAGGAAAATAATTCATTTGTTGAACATTTAGAAGATCTTCTGTGACTTTGAGAAGACCAATTTTATCTCTAAGGAGGTTAATAAGTCAAATTTCAAGGAAATCAGTAGTTTCTGGGAGGTGTGCAAATAGAGGTAGTCAGTTTTCTTTTTTTTTCTTAGTGTCTTTTTGGAAAGGGACAAAATCCTCAGACATACACACACACACACATACACACAAACAAACAAACAAACAGACCCTTTTCATTTTTTAAGGTTTTTTTTACAAGGCAAATGAAGTTAAGTGGCTTGCCTAAGGCCACACAGCTAGGTAATTATTAAGTGTCTGAGGCTGGATTTGAACTCAGGTACTCCTGACTCCAGGGCCATTGTTCCATCCACTGTACCACCTAGCCATCTCAAGGTAGTGAGTTTTCTAAGGAAAATAAGGAGAGCTTGAGGCAATATCAGACAAATGAATTCTCTGGGATTAGAGAAACCTGCAGTGCTATTGGTTAAGACATCATTTTGTATGTTAACTCTGTTACTCCAACATAACTTTCAGCTAGAAAAATGACACTATACACTTGGATTTTGTTGCTAACCTTCAAACATCATCTGCCTCTGCCTACATTGCATTGGGATGAAGACAGTTGGGAGGAGTTGAGTCCTTGTCATGGCAAGGTCTTTTGACTTCAAACTAGCAGATTTATAATAATAAATAATAATATAGCACTTTGAAGTTTGCAAAGTGCTTCACAATATCTCCAATCATTCATCACAGTGACATTGGACAATTATTACCTCCATTTTACAATGAGGAAACTGAGACAGAGGTTAAGCAGCTTATTTAGGGTCACAGAGCTTGTGTTAGACAACAAATGTGAAATCTGGGCTTCCTGAATGCACTAATTAAGGTGATACTTAAAAATCTTGTATATTTTAATTAAAGTATAAATAAACTATTAGGATTGGTCTTACCTTACAAAATTAAGAATTATTTTAAATGATGCTCAGCTTTTCCTAGATATAGATTTATTCTAATCACTTTGTCTGTTTTACTGTATGGTGTTTGCTATGTTGTTATTTCAATAGTTCTATATTTTTGTGGACAAATAATACAAAGTAATTTATCTCTTCCTTGAGCAAAACAAATTCATGACAAATACCTTACTGTCTAGTTCTTATCGCCATAACTAAGTCTTCACTGTGTAAAAAAAGGGAGAAAATCTTAAATGAAGGGAAAGTTAAGAGGAAAGAAACATGACTCTTCCATAATGCTATCCTAGATAGTTAGTGAGCATTCTAGCTATTGTATCATCCATAGTTGTGTCCACAAAAACAATCACTTAAAAAAGTCTCAAGGGTAGAAAAAATGAGCCAGAAGAGTAGGACATAGTTTGTGTGACAATGTACTTTGTAGGTCAGTCACCCTGCCCTTCTTTCTTAGTACCCACCAAATCTGGCCAATTATCTAAGAAAACATTAAGACAAACAAACCACAAGGAGAATCATTATGTCCATATTTGAGATGTGTATGGTATAATGGAATAAAGCATTCTCTCCCCAAGGATAGATCTGCAGAAGACATTTTGTTCTATAGGTTTGCAATAGCTAACTTGTGTATACATCTGCCCTTTCTCCTGGTACAAAGAAGCTAATGGATTCAAATATAGTTTAAAATAATTTTTGATAAAATTTGTGTTAACACAATTTGTGTTCTAACAAAACCAAATAATACCTCCAATAAAATATGACAAGTTTTGGCATTTTTAATTGAAGTATGTGTCCTTTAACTTTAATTGTAATAAACCAGTGTTTGTTTTGTTTTTCTCTCCATATTAGATATTATTTACACTATCATTGCCATTGTATGTGTGTGTGTGTGTGTGTGTATATATATATATATATATATATATATATATATATATACATACATATATATATATTTGTTTGGCTTTGCTGTCTTCACTCTCCTTCTCAATATAGAAGTCTTTCAAAGTTTCTCAATTCTTTTATTCAATACCCACATTTTGTTGATCCATTCTCTAAACATCGTACATGTATTTTGTTCCAGTTCTTGGTTATTATAAATAATAGTACTTTATTTATTTTGTACATATGGGTTTTTTCCTATCAAAATTTCCTTCTTAGGGCAAAAGGGCATGAACAATTCAGTAAATTTTTTCTTGAATAATTCCAAATTGTCATCCAGATTGATTGAACTGATGTTTCACCTCCACAAGGAGTAGATTAATGTGCCTTTCTCCCACTGTCCCTCCAGCAAAGAAGTAACCCATATTTTCCTTTCTTTATTAGCTTGCTAGGTATGGATTGAGATCTCAACTTTGTTTTACTTTGCAGGGATCTAATGTTGATGTAGCTATTGGAATTTTTTTTTCCTCTGAAAACGGTTCACATCTTTTGAGCACTTGCCAATTTGCTAACCATTACTAATATAATACATAAGTATCAATTTCCAATACATTTTGCATCTCAGAGTTTAATCGAAGATATTTGATCCAAATAATTTCCAAGTCACAAATTTTCTTCTAATTTTAACTGTATTAATTTTAGTTACACAAAACTTCTAAGATGTACTATTTTATTTTTCTGAATTTTTCTATCTCCTTAAACATGATAAATTTTAACATATCTATAATTATATTTTTGCTTTTTTCTCATCTGATCTTGTTATTTGTATGATTTTCCTTTATATTGATTATTTAATTTGAATTTATTATTTTATGTTATAAGATGCTATTGTGTAAAAATGTTATTCAGTAAATTCTTTTTCAGCTTCTCAGAAGCTTTTTATCAAATAAAAAGTCCCTGTCTCAATAGTTTGTTTTGGAAATGTATTGAATTGTATGCTGCTAGGTGAATCTTTCTTGAGGCCTTACTTATATAATCTATTGCACTAATTAACCTTTCAGTCTTTGTTCTTTAAATATGCTTTTAGTAAATCAATATATTATAGCATCATTTCAGATCTAGAACTACCAAGCCCCAATTACCCCCCCACTCATTACTTGAAATTTGACATATTTCTTGATATTCTTAAACTTTTATTCATTGTTTTTTAATTGAATTCTATGAAGTATTCCTGTGATAGGTATAGCACCAAATAAGTAGAGCAATTTGGGTATTATAATAATTTTTATCATATTGGCACAGCCTAATCATGAACATTGAGTGCATCTTCAATTATTTATGTCCTTTCATTTTTCTTTTTCAATAACTTTCTCATTCCCTCTGTTTTTCTGTTTCTCTCTCTCTCTCTCTCTCTCTCTGTCTGGCTATCTGTCTCTCTCTGTCTCTAATGTCTCTCTGTCTCTGTCTTTGTCTCTCTCTCTCTGACACTATATCTCTGTCTCTGTTTCTCTGTCTTTCTGTCTCTGTCTCTGTCTCTGTCTCTCTCTCTGCATCTGTCTCTTTGTCTGTGTCTCTGCTTCTCTGAATCTCTCTCTCTCTGTATCAATGTCTCTTTATCTCTCTTATCTGTGTCTGTTTCTTTCTGTCTCTGTCTCTCTTTCTGTCTCTGTCTGTTTTCCCTCTCTTTTTCTCTCTCTGTCACCTCCCTGCCTCTTCCATTTCCTCATATTACCTTTATAACCAATTATCAAGTCTTTTCAACAACTAATCATTTAACTAATACATATTTATTAAATCACCTCTTATTTGACAGATGATATCCATCATTTCTACATTCAACTTCTTTTCCCTACTCATAAGACCAGGACCTTTTTCAGGTCTTGATCTCTAATCTGAACTATTGAAAAAGCCTCCTAAATGATATCTCTGTTTCCAGTTTCTCCCTAGACTATTTTATCTCCTACACAGCCATCAACTTAATATTCCTAAGGCATAGTTTTGAAGGTGGTACTCTTCTTCTCAAGCATCCTCAATAATTCCTGATTGCCTCTAAGAGGCAATCTGCCTGGCATTTGAATCCTTATATATGGGAGCTCTCACCTGCCTTTTAAGACATGTCACATTATCTTCCTTTCTGCGCTCAATATCCTAGCCAAACTGAATGTTCTCTGAACTTGACATCCCCTCTCCATACTTGATATGTTTGCACAGTCTGTCTCTTATGTCTACACTGCAGTTCTTCCTTACTTCCCCCTCTAGAATCTTATTTGGAAGTTCAGATTAGATGCCAGCTGGAATTCAAAGCCATCCTTGATCTTTACCCCAAACCGATTAGTAGTGCTCCTTCCCCTCTCAAATTAACTGGAATTTGCCTTTTGTGAATATGCTTTATATTCCATCCCCCAATGTTACTATGAGTAAAATGACAATCTCCTTGGTAGCAGGGATGATTTTTGTCCCTATACCTTCCCAGGGCCTAGGACAGAAAGTTACATATGCAAAAATATTTCTTAAATTGATAATGAATTAATATGCATGCTTTAAGTGTGACTAGTTGTTGGAGATACAAGTACAAAAGTGAAATAATTCCCACTGACAAAAAGTTCACTTTCTAATTGAGGAGAGAACAAATAGGTATTAACAGAATAATATAAGAAGGGAAAAATTGATAATGTAAGACAAAGTTAGTTAAAGTAATTACAGTGGTAGGGTGCTAGTTAACTGTTGGCAAGAGGAGGAATATCAGGAAAGTCTTCATTCACACTTGACTTCAATTTTAGCCTCAAATATTTGCTACTGGTGTGATCCAGGACAAGTCACTTCATTTATTTTTGTCTTGGTTTTTGCATCTGTAAACTGGGGAGAATCACGATCCCCACTTCTCTGGCCTATTATGAGAATCAAAGAAAAATATTGCAAAGACTAAGTATAGTGTCTTGCATGAACTAATCACTACACAAAGTTGTTATCGTTGTTGCCATTATCATCATTGTTGTTGTTATAGTCCTTGAATTGCATTTTGAAGACTGAGGAGTTCTATGAGACAGAGGTGAAGAGGTCATGTGTTCTAGGCTTAGGGGACAGTAAATGTAAAGGACTGGGAGGGTCTGTGAAGACTCGTCTTTGAGGAAGGCAGAGAAGACACGACTTGGGGATTCATAGTTGGGGCCTGAGAGACAGGTATAGACTGATTAAGAGATGGGTGAAGGTCAGTTGGACAGATGGATGGATGGATAGATGAATAGATAGATAGATAGATAGATAGATAGATAGATAGATAGATAGATAGATAGATAGATGGAATGATGGATGGATAGGTAAATGGATGGATGGATGGATGGATGGATGGATGCATAGACAGGTAATAAAAAGAAATATGAAGTTATCTATATTTTTATATACACATACATATGTTATATATATAGAAACACATAAATATACATATAAATGTATAGATGAGAAAATATATATGTATATATACATATATATATATATATCCTATAGGCAATAGGGAACCATTGGAGTTTATTGAGTAGGATGGTGACATATTCAGATCTGTGCTTAGCAAAAGTCTTTCATCATGTAGATGAAGGATGGGCCAGAATCGGCAGTCATTAGACATAGAGATCAATGAGCAAACATTGCAATAAGGTGGTAATGTGTTTTTGTGTGTGTGTGTGTGTGTGTGTGTGTGTGTGTGTGTGTGTGTAAGGCTAAGGGGTTGGATATGAGAGATATTATGAAATGGCACAGTTCTTCTTCAGCTTTTTCCTTAAAGAACTTGTAAACCTTGACCAAAAAGCTTACAAAAATTAAATACATTTAGAAAAGACATTAAAGTGAACAAGTCTTACTCAGATTAATTTCATCACAATAGACAAGAAAAGGAGTAAATCCTAGTTTCTTCTTCTGTTGCTCAAAAAGGAGTGTCTTTGGCATACTTCTGATCCAGAAGTTGTCTGAGTTCATTGGAGCATAGTTCATACCATAAGTAGATTTATGAATTGGAAGAGAGTTTAGAAACTGTCCCTCTCATTCTATAGATGTGGAAATTAAGGATCAAGGAAGACAAACATAAGAAAATTGAATGTTACCCAAGGTAATATAAATAATAAACACAATAAACAGAGACAAGATTTGAACCCAGTTCCTCTTACTCCTGAGTCAGAACATTTTCCAGACAGCCCTGTCTGAGGTGGTAGAACTTTGGATGACACTTTGATTCCAATATATTTTTTCTACTTTTTTATGCTTTCCTCAATTGCACTGAATACTAAGGATGAATTAAATAAGGAATTATTTCAACCCTGTTAGTTCTCTCTTTCTCTCATTTTCTCATAATTTCTCATTTGTAACCCATTAAGATAACAGAAAAATCAATTACATCTATAGTCCTTTTTGACAGACTCCAGATCTTTATTTCTCTCTTTATTTATTCATCTAGCACACACTATACAGTTTTGAGCTTATAGAACAAATTATTCATTTTTCTTATTTTAGTCTATAAATTAGCAACATACCAAAGACTTAAATATATTACTCAAAGGGAGGGGCAGGCTAATTTTATGTTGCATTTCTATAGTCTTAGATGAATACAAACTGAAACTGTTCCTAGAAAAGGTAGACCTGAGGTGCTCCTCCAAAGTTCCTAGGAATACAAAAACTTTGGAAATCAAAACACATAGATTTTATGAGAGCTGATTCTCTTTTTTAGCCTTTTTTGCACATTTGACAGATGATGAAATTGAGGCTTAAATAACCCAAACATTTCACCCCATGTTATATATCCAGGAAATGGCAGTCAAAACTAAAATTGAGACCATCTTGCTCCAAATGTTTTCTTCCTCCATGATTGACATTAGGCATATCACTTAAACTACCTGGACCTCAGTTTTCTTATCTGTAAAAATGGATGGCTTCAAAAGTTCGATCTAGCTTTATGTATATGATCCTATTAATGAGGGAAACTAATGAAAGGAACCCTATGGCAAGGATTTTTGTGAAAAACAAATTCTAATAATCCTTCAAGGACTTGCAATTTTGCATATACAAATATTTCTTTTACTTCCTTATTTCAGAGTTTCTCTATACTGTAAATAGATCATAGAATCATAGATTTTGACTTTGGTGGGTGAATAAAGCAATCTATTTATTTTACAGATGGGGGGAACAGATTCAGAGAGATTGAGAACTGGGAACAGATCTGGAACTGCAACCCAATGCTCCTGACTGGAAATCCAGAGTTCTTTCCACTTCATTCCACTACATGTTATCTCAGAGAATTCAGAGAGTTGTTATAAGTTTTTTAAAAAAATCACCATCTTGTTTTCAACTTGATAATTACTTTCTCTGACTTTGGCCCAACTGATCTTTGGATGATACTGTCCATCATCAGATCTTAACATTAGCAAAAGAAAACTATTCCTGGATCCAATGGGCTATAATCTAATGGGTTACTTTCTCTCCCTAAGAAACTTTATGCTCTATACTGTCGCATTCCACATGAATCAGATGTTGTCTTGAGTGAGTCTGTCCACTAATGAGAGAGTAGTTAGACTCACTTTTATCATACACTTTGGTTCATTGAACTCCATGCAACAACCTAAGGATAAATTATTTAAAACTTAGGTTGTGATTCATGTCTGAAAGTCAACCACAGTGGTACATGGAAAGATTCTCAAAGTTCAGTATGACTCTGGCAAGAGACATGTATTTATTTTCAAGTCACAAAAGAAATTCTAAAAATAGAAAACTTAGAATCTCATATTTGATAAAACAAACAAATAAGAAGCAGGCTAACTATTGCCATATCATACTAGAAAGTTGATACTTAAAACCTATCTAAGCATGAATTAGTTTTTAATGTGACTGATTAGACATTTTATATTTCACCTTGTCTTTGCACTGTATCCCTGAAAGTCCATGTGTTCTAAATAGATAATACAAGCTTGGATCCGTTATCCTATAAATAATCATCTTCTCAAAGAGCACTGGGAAAGTTGCCAGAGACTGCCCCCTATTACCATTTTTCTTTTTTGCTGAGTTGTTTTAGTTGTGTCCAACTCTTTATGATATCTTTTGGAATTGTTTTTTTGTTGTTGTTTATTTTTTAACAAGGTACTGGAGTGGTTTGCCATTTCCTTCTTCAGTTCATTTTACAGACAAGTAAGCTTTGAGGCTAGGACCACACAGCTAGTATGTGTCTGAGTTCAGATTTGAAAACTGCAAGATGAGTCTTCCTAACTCCGGGTCAGAAGCCCCTATCCATTGCACCAACCTACCTATCATTTAATACCAAGCAAAAGGAACTAAGACCTTCAGAATTCTGATACTTATAAGGTCATCCCCAAACCTAGACACATCCATGACAACTGAGATGCTCATTCACCCAAAATGAAGGAATAATAAACAAGAAGGAGTCGGTTCAAAGAATAAAGCTGAGCTCACTTTAGGAAGCTGTTTGAATATTTGTGACTACACAAAGTCTGAGGCAGAGGATGTGGCAAATTGTCTTTCCCTAAGTACTCCTTAGGAGTGGTGTAAAATTGTTTGCACACAATGTATAGGTGAAAAGAAGAGATCTCTGAAAGAAAGTTTAATATCTTGTAAGTGTCCAATGATTCATTGATTTCTCCATTCAATAGCTAATCAGAAGACTACTTACTCATCTCAAATCATCCAGTTCCTCATTCACGGCAAGAAGAAACCATGCAAACTAGCTCTGTGCTTGCCAAGAGATAACTCTAGTTATTAAAATATTATGCATTTCCATTTTATAGCTTGAAGAAGCTAAGGTTCAGAGAAAAGGGATTACCTTTCATTCATTCCACTAGAAAACTTGAACTCATATCTTCTGACTCCTTGGAAAGTTTGTAGACAAATATATTTCTTATGAAAATTTTTCTTTGTATGAGCCTTGCAACCCATCTTGTTAGGCAAATTGAACATGTTTCATTACACACATTGTCCAAATGAGAAGGTTTAATATTTTGTCCCAACTAATGTAAATAGCAAAGTCAGATTTCAAATCCTGATCTTAGACTCCCAGGCAAATTTTAGTAGGTCAGATAGATTTAATGACCTAGACCTTTGTCCTTATAACACTAACTAGTCAATTTTTTGGAACATGAAATACCACTCTTGAATTTACCTATTTAGCAAATCTGTTTGTTATTTAAAAGCAATATTCCTTTAAGTTGCTTTATAATATTTTGATTTTTTAAAAGATTTTATTTATTTTGTTTTACAATTTTCTCCCTAATCTTGCTTCCCTCCCCCCACCCCCACAGACAGTAGTCTGTTAGTCTTTATATTATTTCCATGGTATACACTGATCTAAGTTGAATGTGATGAGAGAGAAATGATATTCTTAAGGAAGAAAAATAAACATAATAAAATAAGTTTTTTTTTTCTAAGTTAAAGACAATAGTCTTTGATCTTTGTTCAAACTCCAAAGTTCTTTATCTGGATACAGATGGTATTCTCCATCACAGATAGCCCATACTTATCCCTGATTGTTGCACTGATGGAATGAGCAAGTCCATCAAGATTGATCATCAACCTCATGTTGCTGTAAGGGTGTACAGTGTTTTTCTGGTTCTGCTCATCTCACTCAGCATCAGTTCAGCAAATCCTTCCAGGTTTCCCTGAATTTCCATTCCCTCCTCATTTCTAATAGAACAATAGTGTTCCATGACATACATATACCACCATTTGTTAAGTCATTCCCCAGTTGAAGGACATTTACTTAATTTCCAATTCTTTGCCACCACAAGCAGGATTGCTATGAATATTTTTTGAACAAGGGATGTTTTTACCCTTTTTTCATAATCTCTTCAGGGTAAAGACCACTCAATAGTGGTATTGCTGGATCAAAGGGTATGCAAATTTTTGTTGCCCTTTGGGAATAATTCCAAACTGCTCTACAGAAAGGTCAGATGAGTTCACAGATCCACCAACAATGTATTAGTGTCACAGATTTCCCACAACCCTTCCAACAATGATCATTGTCCTTTCTGGTCATATTGGCCAGTCTGAGAGGTGTGAGGTGGTACCTCAGAGATGTTTTAATTTGCATTTCTCTAATAAGTAATGATTTAGAACAATTTTTTCATATGACTATGGATCGCTTTGATTTCCTCATCTGTAATTTGCCTTTGCATATTCTTTGATCATTTCTCAATTGGGGAATGACTTTTTTTTGTGAAACTTTGACTCAGTTCTCTATATATTTTATAAATGAGTACTTTGTCAGAAATACTAGCTGTAAAATTGTTTCCCAATTTACTATATTTCTTTTCAGTTTAGTCACAGTAGTTTTGTCTGTGCAAAAGATTTTTAATTTAATGTAATCAGAATTATCTAGTTTGTTTCTAATGATATTCTCCATCTCTTCCCTGGTCTTAAACTGCTTCCCTTTCCATAGATTTGACAGATAAACTACTCCTTGATCTTCTAGTTTGCTTATAATATTTTTTTATGTCTAGATCCTGTATCCATTTTGTTCTTATCTTGGTATAGGGTGCAAGGTGTTGGTCTACTCTAAGTTTCTTCCATACTAACTTCCAATTTTCCCAATAATTTATATTGAAGAGTTTTTATCCCAATAGCTGCACTCCTTGAGTTTATCAAACAGCAGATTATTATAATCATTTCCTGCTATTGCACATAGTCTATTCCACTGATCTACCACTCTTTTTCTTAACCAATACCAGAAAGTTTTGATGACAGATGCTTTATAATATAATTTGAAATCTGGTAAGGCTAAGCCACCTTCTTTTGCACTTTTTTCATTGAATCCCTGGAAATTCTTGACATTTTATTTCTCATATGAATTTACTTACAACTTTTTCTAACTCATTAAAGTAATTTTTTGGAATTTTGATTGGGAGGACACAAAACAGGTAGTTTGGTTTTATTATATTAGCTCGACCTATTCACCAGCAGTTAATGTTTGCCAAGTTATTTAAATCTGATTTTATTTGTGTGAGAAGTGTTTTGTTATTGTTTTCAAAAAGTTTTTGAGTCTTCCTTGGCATATAGACTCCCAGGTATTTTATATTGTCTGAGGTTACTTTGAATGGGATTTCTCTTTCTAGCTCTTTCTGCTGTATCTTGCAAGTCATATATAGAAATGTTGTGAATTTATGAGGGTGTATTTTATATCCTGCAACTTTACTAATGTTGCTAATTGTTTCCAGTAGTTTTTTGGATGATGTTTTAGGATTCTCCAGGTATACCATTATGTCATCTTCAAAGAGTGAGAGTTTTGTCTCTTCCTTCCCAATTCTAAATGCTTCAATTTCTTTTTCTTCTCTTATTGCTGAAGCTAGCATTTCTAATATGCTATTGAATAGTAGCGGTGATAATGGGCATCCTTGTTTCACCCCTGAACTTACTGGGAATGCCTCTGGCCTATTGCCATTGCATATAATGCTTGTTGATGGTTTCAGATAGATATTGCTTATTATTCTAAGGAACAGTCCAGTTATTCCTACACTCTAGTGTTTTTAGTAGGAATGAGTGCTGGATTTTTGTCAAAGGCTTTTTCAGCATCTATTGATATAATGATACAATTTCTTATAGGCTTGCTATTGATTTAATTAATTATACAAACAGTTTTCCTAATATTGAAACAACCCTGCATTCCTAGGATAAATACCACTTGGTCATAGTGCATTATCCCAGTGATAACTTGTTGTAATCACTTTGCTAAGATTTTATTTAAGATTTTTGCATCTATATTCATCAGGGAGATAGGTCTATAATTTTCCTTCTCTGTTTGAACTCTTCCTGGTTTAGGTATTAGCACCATATTGGTGTCATAGAAAGAGTTAGGCAGAGTTCTGTCTTCACCTATTTTTCCAAAGAGCTTATATGGAATTGGAACCAATTGTTCCTTAAATGTTTAATAGAATTCGCTTGTCAATCCATCTAGCCCTGGAGATTTTTTTCTTAGGGAATTCAATAATGGCTTGTTGAATTTCTTTTTCTGAGATAGGGTTGTTTAGGTAATTAATTTCCTCTTCAACTAACCTGGGCAATGTATTTTTGTAAAGATTCATCCATTTCATTTAGATTCTCAAATTTATTGGCATAGAGTTGGGAAAAATAAATCTGAATTATTACTTTAATATCCTCTTCATTGGTGATGAGGTCACCTACTTAATTTATGATACTAGCAATTTGGTTTTCTTCTTTATTTTTTTAATCAAATTTTTCCAGAGGTATATCAGTTTTATTTTTTTTATTAAAACCAACTATTGGTTTTGTTTATTGGTTCAATAGGTTTCTTGTTTCAATTTTATTAATTTCTCCTTTAATTTTTAGAATTTCTAATTTGGTATTTAATTGGGGGGTTTATTATTTGTTATTTTTCTAATTTTTTTAGTTGTATATTTAGTTCATTGATTTCCTCATTCTCTAATTTATTAATGTAAGCATTTAAAGACATAATATATCCCCTGCTAGCTGCCTTGAATGAATCCCATAGGTTTTGGTATGCTGTTTCATTATTGTCATTATCTAGGATGAAATAATTAATTCTTTCTATAATTTGTTATTTGATTCATTCATTTTTTTAAAATGAGATTATTTAGTTTCCAATTAGTTTTGGGTCTATAGCAACCTGGCCCAATAATGCATGTGATTTTTATTGCATTGTGATCTGAGAAATGTATTCACTATTTCTGCCTTTCTACGATTGATCATTAGATTTTTATGTCCTAGTATATGGTCAATTTTTGTAAGTGCCATGTACTGCAGGAAAAAAAATGTTTATTCCTTTCTATCCCCATTCAGTTTCCTCCATAAATCTATCATATCTAGGTTTTCTAATAATCTGTTTACCTCTTTAACTTCCTTCTTCTTTATTTTATGATTAGATTGATCTAATTCTGAAAGTGGGAGGATCTCCCACTAGTAGAGTTTTGCTGTCTGTGTCTTCCTGTAGCTCTTTCAACTTTCCCTCAAAGTATTTGGACGCTATACCATTGGATGCAGCCATATTTAGTATTGAAATTACTTTATTGTCTATGGTGCCTTTTAGGAGGATATAGTTTCCCTTCTTATCTCTTTTAATGCTATCTATTTTTGGATCTGCTTTGTCTAAGATAGAGATTGCTACCCCTGCTTTTTTCACTTCAGCTGAAGCAAAATATGTTTTGCTCCAACCTTTTACCTTTACTCTATATGTATTTTCCTGCTTCAAATGAGTTTCTTGTAAACAGCATATTGTAGGATTCTGGTTTTTAATCCACTCTGCTATTTGCTTACATTTTAAGGGAGAGTTCATCCCATTCACACTCAAAGTGATTGCCCTCTGTGCTATCTTCCCTCTGTTTGTATTTCCCCCCTTTTTCCCTTTATCCATATTCCCCAGTATTTTGTTTCTGAATACCCTCCTATATCAAATGAATTTTGTTTCTGAGTGCCCTCCTATATCAAGCCCTCCTCCCTTTTCTTTCCCCTTTCCCTTTTCCCCTTCTTCCTTCTCTTCCTTCTAATAGTTCCCCTTTTTCTCCCACTCCCCATCCCCCTCCCCTTTTCCCCTTTTAATAGTTGAAAGGTAAGATAAGTTTCTTAACTGAGTCTCCAGGGCCAGATAGATTCACAAATGAAGTGAGTATGCATTATTGGGCCAGGGAGATATAGACCCAAAATTAACTAGAAACTAAATAACCTCATTTTTAAAAATGAGTGGATCAAACAACAAATTATAGAAAGATTTAATTATTTCATCCTAAATAATGACAATAATAAAAAAAATACTAAAACCTAAGGGTTTCCCTCAAGGTGGCTATCAGGGGATGCATTATATCTTTAAATGCTTATATGAATAAATTAAAGAAAAAAGGAAATCAATGAACTAAATGCCTCACCTCCTCCCTTCTTCTCTATTACAATAAGTCTTTTGTACCTCTTAATGTAATGACATTTACCCCATTAAATCTCTTCCATCCTCCTGTCTCCTTACTGTCCTCCTTTTTGAGGAAGTATTGTTTTTAAATCATTCTATCTGGGTCACAGCAAAGTCATAAGCATCCATCACTTCTGGCTAACTCTAATAGAGTTTCAATTCTCAAGAGTTATTAGAGTCTTTCTCCCAGGTAGGGATATAGCCATTGGATAGAAATTTTTTTTCATTTACCTTTTTTTTTTTTTTTTTGCCATTTCATGTGTCTCTTGAGCCTCCTGTTTGATGTCAAGATTTTCTATTTTGCTCTGGTCTTTTCATCAGGAAATGTTGGAAGTCACCCATTTTGTTAAATGTCCATCTTTTCCCTAGGCAGAAAAGGCTTAGCTTTGCTGGGTAGTGGATTCTTTGCTGTATTCCAAGCTCCTTTGCTCTTTGGAATATTTCATTCCAGGCCCTTCAATCCCTTAATGTTGATGCATATGGGTCCTGTGTAATCCCTACTGTGGCTCCTTGGTATCTAAATTGTTTCTTTCTGGCTGTTTGCAGGATTTTCTCTTTTATCTGATAGTTCTGGAATTTGGCTACAATATTCCTCAGTGTTTTCATTTTAGGATCTCTTTCCTGAGGGGATTGATGGATTTTTTTCAATAACTCTTTTGTCCTCTGGTTCCATGATATCAGGGCAGTTTTCTATCACTAAATCCTGTAGTATTTAGTCCAGGCTTTTTTTTTCTCTTCAGTGTTTTTCAGGAAGACAAATAATTCTCAGGTTGTCCCTTCTTGATCTATTTTTGAGGTCAGTGGTTTTGGTGATGAGGTATTTTACATTTTCTTTTACTTTTTTCTATTTTTTGGTTTTGTTTAACAGTCTCTTGTTATCTCATGATGGCATTAGTTTCCACAGACAACTCCATTCTTTTTTTTTAGAGAAGAATTTTCTTCATTTACCTTTTGCAACTCCTTTTCTAATTGGTCAATTTTATTTTTATAACAGTTTTTCATTTGACCAATTGAGGTTTTTAAGAGAATTATTTTCTTTTTGCATTTGCCCAATTGAGGATCTGAGAGAATTATTCTCATTTTGTATTTGTCCAGTTGTATTTTCCAAGGATTTGTTTTCTTGTTGCAAGGTGTTAATTTACTCTCCCAAAGTTTCCAATTGATTTTTAAACACTTTCCTGATTTCTTCAAGGAAGTCTTTCTGTGCTGGAGAACAGATCATATTCTCTTCAGAGGTTCTAGGTCTCTCTAAATAGGATCTTTTCCTTCTAGGAATTTTTCTATGGACCCTCCTCTATACTGGCCTTTCTTTGTTTTCCTAAGACCCTGTGTTGGAGAGGGGCTGGTTCAGAGTTTTGGTATTGAGATTCCTAGAGGCTTTACTCTCTGGGTTTAGTAACTCTATGTGGGTCAGCCAGTAGGGGGTGCTGGTTGCTTTTTCTGGAATGTCTATGACCTTGATTTAAGGCCCTCTCCTTTGGCCTGGAGGGAGTGGTTAAAGCTGCTAAAATCTTTTATCTTTGAACAATGGTGGGCTTTGCCCTAGGGCAAGGCAATTGTTTCCCTATTCACAGTTGAGGTAGTACTGAGCCTGGTGTGGAGGTGAGCTGTGATTGTTTGTTCTGGGAAAAGGCCTCAGCTAAATTGAAGGTATGGACTCTGAGTTACTCCAGACTATTGATGTCTGCAACTCTCCCACACTGGAAGTCATCCTCTGGCTCTCCCAGCAAGCTCCACACAGTCAGTGCCACAGCCAATGCCTCTGTTCCCCAGTTGGTCCACACCCCTGAGGCAGCTCAGGCAAATTCTACTCTCAGGCTCTCAGGCTCTCACCCTGTCCTGTGCTCCTGACAGAGTTCATCCTCTGCAGCTGGTCTCCCCCAGGATCCTGGAAGACAAACCTTGAAGTAGATGTTCTTCTCCCTGTTTCTCTTTCTGGATTTTGATGATCAGATTTCTGCTAAGAAGTTTGTTTCCTATTATTTTTGAGGGAAGATCAGGAGACTTTAACACAGTGTGTGCCTTCTCTCTGCCATCTTGGCTGGGTAATATTTTGATTTTTTTAAAATTTATGATTGATGTTACCCTTGACTGCCATGTTTCTCTACTCAGCAAGGAAAACAAGAGTTTCTAAGTTATTTTCTATATTATTTATCTTTTGATACATTGATTTATCTAAGTTAAATTTTTATTTAAAAAAATTTAAAAACGAAAGAGTAAGATATCATACACATATACATATTTGCATATCACAGATTCATAATTAGGCCTGATAAATAGGAATATATAATTGGCAACCTAGGACTGCATGTGTACTTAACAGTTCAGTTTCATTTAAATAGTATGTACACAATAAAAGCAACCATATCCACTGCAAGTAGGCCATCCATTTCAATTCACTGTGGCTAAGCAAAGCAGTGACCAGAGCTGCATAATTTCACAATGTAAATGAATCTGTAAAGTTCCTGGTTGTGCTTATCTCCATGTTATTACTTTACAAATCCTTCAATAATCCACTAGTCATATCATGTACTATTTAGTAAAAAGCAAACAAGCGAAGTACCACCTCCCCCCCTCCCCCCCAAAACCCCTCATTTGTAGTTATTTCTATACCTCAATTAAGGATATGTTTTCCTTCTTAAACTTTTAAATTTACCAGCACTTAATTATTTGGAATCTGTTAGAATACTTTCCTATGGTTGGGGAGAGGAAGCGCAGAACATGCTGTACAGCTAATTTTGCATTTGTCATATAAAAATTTCTCCTTTTTTTTATGTGCAACTCTTTTACTGGTTGCTCACTAAACACATGACATAACTTAGATAGAGATGGTGAGTATTAGCAAACAAATGAAGGGGGCAATTAGAATTCCCAAGTAGCATTTATCAAAACTTTAAATATGCCACAATCTAGGAACTTAATGGTAAACTCCACTATCTAAGGGATTAATGTCCTATCACTAGCCAGATTTTCTTTTTCCTGATC
Organism: Macrotis lagotis; assembly: GCF_037893015.1. Classification (NCBI taxonomy): domain Eukaryota; kingdom Metazoa; phylum Chordata; class Mammalia; order Peramelemorphia; family Peramelidae; genus Macrotis; species Macrotis lagotis. The sequence goes on along the minus strand of NC_133659.1, from coordinate 40,841,203 downwards.
AAAAACTATTGAAGGAAATCCAGGAGGTGTGATACATCAAGCTCATCTTTTTCAGACACCAAAGAATACCAGTGTATTGGTTTGGTGAAACATCCCTAACCCCTAGGACTCTAATAGAGAAGAGTGTTGTTATCATTGTTGGGTTTCTTGGTCTTAGTTATAATATCAGCTTACCCCAATGGTCTTTGATAATATCTCTTTACTCTCTGGATCAAGTGAGAGAATTATAGAATTTCAAAATTTATAGGAATGTAAATTGATTTTTAAGTCTAACAAATGTTCTCACCCCTAAAATGTTCATCCAGAAGTAGTATAGTAGATAGATCACTAGTTGAAAGGAAGATCTGGGTAACCCAGGGAGGTAGAAATGAAAGGAAAGCAAAGAGGAGAAAGGGAAAGGGAAGGAAAAATAAGAATAGAGAATTTAGGAGAGAAGGGAATGGAGAGGATAAAAAGAAAATAGAGGAAAGCAGGAGAAGAGAAGAAGTGTGGGGAGAGGAAAAAGAAAGGGAAGGGAAAGGAAGTGAAGACAAAAAGATAAAATTAAAGAGAGGAAAAGTAAAAGTGGGAGGGGAAAGTAAAAGTGGAGAGAAGAGAGAAGAAGAGATCAAAGGGAGATAGAAAGGAAGGAAAATGGATGGAGGGGAGAAGACTCAGATATTTGATAGGAATGACACCCTAGAGAAGCATTAGGGCATAGGTGATGTGTGTAAGCCAACCCTATAGTGGAATATATAAGTTTCAGCATATGAGGAAAAAAATCTCATTTTTTTCTCATGAAGGCATATGCTGTGGTTGTTGCAGGACCTGCTGTTGGGTTCACTCCTCCTATTTAATAAAATTGCATTAACTTTATCCCTGTTCTTGATTTGTGGCTTTCTCATGCTGTGAAGAATAAATAATAAATGATTGTAAAGTACTTGTAAATATGAAATGCCATATAAATGCTTAATAATAATGAGCTTAAGGCCAGGAAGCCAAAGGCTCTGAATAGAAATTATTGTACTAGTCCATTGTTGTTTATATGCCTGAAAAAACCATGTGCATGGTCTCCCCTTCAAATATCCAGCAGGGGATGGAGCCAAGATGATAGAGAGAAGTCAGGAAGTTGCCGGAGCCCTCCAGTTTCCCTTGGAAACATTAAATCAAATCTCTAAATTGATTCTGAAGCAATAGAACCCACAAAAAGACAAAGTGAAACAAGTTTTCCAGCTTAAAACAACTTAGAATGGTTTTAGGAAAGATTTGTCTCACTTGGGTATTGGGAACCATTGCCCCCCAATACAGATGGTATCCAGCTAAACCAGTGGAACTCTCTTATTCAAAAAACAGATCATCAATTGAGGTCCGTTGGTCCTGGCTCAGCAGGCTAGTGGTACAGTAGGTACAACTACAAGGTCTCCAATCCAAGCACAGAAGTCAAACTGCCAGTCCTAGAACCCCAGTACAACAGGAGTCACTAGGCTGGGTCATCCCAATGCCCCAAGCAAGTAGCAAGCCCCAAAGGCTCTTAGTCACTGATGAGAGTAAGGTTCAAACAATGTTACCCTCTTCCTTCTTTCCTCTACTGTAATATATCTTTTGTACCTTTTTATGTGATTTAATTTATTCTTTTCTGCCTTTCCCTTTAGTCTTCTCCCAATACAACCCTTTTTTTTTCAGTCCATTTTTATTTTAATTTTAAGTGACTAAGCCCTGGATCCCAGCAAAAGAAACTTGTGGCAATGTGCCCCATTCCCCAAGAGCAAAGATAAGCTTTAAAAGTCATGTAATAGTCTAAAAGTTAAGCAAAAAAAAGAAGAGTCCTAATCATAGAAAGCTATTATGACAACAGGAAATATCAAAACAGAATCTCAGAAGAGGATCATAATGTAGAAAGGCCTACATGAAAAACCTCAAAGGGAAAGATGAATTGATCTCAACCTATAAAAGACTTCTTGGAAGAGCTCAAAAAGGATTTTAAAGATAAAATGAGAGGCAGAGGAAAAACTGGGAAAAGAAATGAGAGTTATGCAAGAGAATCTCAAAAGCATAGAAAAGCAAACGCTGCAATTAACTGAATAAAACAACTCCTTAAAAATTAGATTTGACCAATTGGAAAAGGTTATTAAAAAAACTAATTTGAAAAACTAATTGAAAAAATGAATTGAAAAAATAATTCCTTAAAATTTAGAATTGGGCAAGTGAAACATGAGATATTAATAATCAGTACAGCAAAATCAAAAGAATGAAAAAATATAAAAAACATAAAATAACTCATTAGAAAAACAACTGACCTGGAGAACAGATCCAAGAGAGATAATTTAAGAATTATTAGACTACCGTTATGAAAGCTATGATCAAAAATATTGAACATATTTCAAGGAAAATTTTGAAGGAAAATTGCCCTAATACCCTAGAGACAGAGAATAATATATTCATGGGTAAAATCCACTGATTACCTTCTGAAAGTGATCCCAAAAATGAAAACTCTATGGTATATTAGAGAAAAATCTCAGAATTATTAGCAAAAGGAGAAAAATTGCAAACAGACAGTAAAAAAAATTCAAATTTTAAGGACCAACAGCCAGGATTGCTCAAGGCTTAGAAGTTTCTGCATTAAAGCATTGAATGACTTAGAATATATTTCAGGAAGCTAAAGGAGTTTGTATTATAACCAAGGACCACTTACTCAGAAAAATTGAGCCATAATCTTTCAGGGGAAAAGATGGGTATTCAATGAAATAGGGGACTTTCAAACATTCCTGATGAAAAGTATAGAGTTGAACAGATAATTCAATTTCAAATATAAGACTTGAGAGAAGCATAAAAAGGAAAGGGAAAAATACATTAATATCACTACATGGGAAGATGATACTTGAAAATCTTATGAAATATATCTCTGAAAGTCAGTTAAAAGGATGTGTGCCTATATTGTTATTGTTATGATGATATAAAAACAATTCAAGGATCAAAAAAAAAGGATTACATTGGGAAAAGAATACAAGGGGAGTCAGAATAGAATAAATTAAATCACATAAAAAGGTGCAAAAGATCTATTATAGTTAAAGGAATGAAGGAAGAGGTTAACATTGTTTGAACCTGAATCTCATCAGATTTGGATTTAAAAGGGAAAAATACATGCAGACAATTGGTCATAGAAATTTGTCTTACTCTCTAGGGAAGTAATAGGGAAAGGAGAAAGAAAAGGGTGGGGTGGGGCTGATAGAAGGAATAGATAGATTGAGGGAGGTAGCAGCCTGAAGAAAACCATTGGTTGGGGGAGCAGGGTGAAAGAAAAAAGTATAAAAAGGGGGAATGGATAAAATAGAAGGAAATTAACAGTTAGTAATCATAACTGTGAGTGTAAATACAATGAACTCTCCTATAAAATGGACATGGAGAGCAAATCAAATTAAAACTCCTTTGGTTAGGAGCAGCTAGGTGGTGCAGTGGAAAGAGCACTGGCCCTGGAGTCAAGATGACATGAGTTCAAATCTGGCCTCAGACACTTAATATTTTCCTGTTTGTGTGGCCTTGGGCAAGTCCCTTAACCCCATTGCCTTGCAAAAATCTAAAAAAAAAAAAAAAACCCAAAAACTACTTTGGTTGTTTCCCATTAATTTTGGTATGATATTTCATTGCTGTTATTGTCTTGGATAAAATTGATGATTATTTCTATTATTTGCTGTTTGAGCAACTCATTCTTTAAAATTAGGTTGTTTAGTTTACAATTAATTTTGATTTATCTTTCAATAGCCCTTTATTATATATACATGTTTTATTGCACCATGATATGAAAAGCATGCACTTTATATTTCTGTCATTCTACATTTGATTGTAAGGCTTTTATTCTCTGTAATAGTGTTATTTCTGGCACAGATGTCATTTATTAAAGAGAAAATATATATTCCTTTCCATCCCCAGTCAGTTTTCTGCAGAAGTCTATCATAAGTAAGTTTTCTAAAATTCTATTCACCTTCCTATCTTTCTTCTTGTTTATTTTGTGGTTAGATTAATCTAATTCTGAAAGAGGGAGGTTGAAGCCCTCTCCCATTATAGCTTTGCTGTAAAAATCTCCCTGTAATTCATTTAACTTCTCTTCTAAAAATTTGTATGCTATACTACTTGGTGCATGTATGTTTAATAATGATACAACTTCATTACCTTTGTTGCCTTTTAAGAACATGTAGTTTCCTTCCATATCCATTTTTATATCTATTTTTGCTTTTGCTTTATTTGAGACCAAAATTACTACCCTTGATTTGTTTATTTCTGCTTAAGTGTAATATATTTTGCTCCGATCTTTTATCTTACCCTGTGTATATTTCTCTGCTTCAAATGTGTTTCTTGCAAACAACATATTGTAGGATTCTGTTTTTTAATCCATTCTGCTATCTGTTTCTGTTTTATGGAATAGTTCATTCCATTCGCATTTAAAGCTGATTGCTAACTCTGCATTTCCCTCTATTCTATCTTTCCCCATTTATACTTTTTCCTCATTCCTTTCCTATTATCCCTCCTCACCAATATTTTGCTCCCTTTCTCCTTGAACTTTTCTTTTTAATTTTAACTTTACCTTTACTTTTACTTCCACCTTCCCTTTTATCAGTCCCTTCTTCCTTTTTCTTTTTCTTTCCCATACCTATTTCCCAGTAGGAAAAGCTATATTTTTAAATCCTACTGGGAATGTATGTTATTTCCTCTTTAGGTCAAATCTGTTGTGACTAGGATTTACTCCATATTCACCCCTTTCCTTCTTTTCCTCTACTAAAATAGGTCTTTGGGCCTCTTCATGTGGTGTTATTTATCCTCTAATGCCTAGACTCTTCCTAATAAAATCCTTCTTTTCATTTCTTTATTGTCTTAGCCTGACTTGTACCTACAGCCTCTCTGTCAAACTATACTCTTTTTATCTGTCCTGATAGAAGTACCTTTCTCAAAGTTTGATTGGTTGAGTGATTGATAAATGGCATTGCCTCATAGTCACTGGACTATGGACTGTGGACTATGCACTATGGAAATACAATCCTCATGAGTTAAGGTATCATGTAAATCAAGATCATTTCATGAACCATTTCTACTTTTCCGCTCTAAGTAAACTCCTTCTAATTGTAGCCAAAGTAGCCAGAAACACAAAATTGCTTCACCATCTATTTATGTCCAGTTCCTCTAAGTGCACTCTCTCCCTCTGTCCCTATTGTACTATAACTCTCATTAACTAAAATATCTGGTAAAATAAGATCACTTATGACTTAATTATGTACAGAACTTCTAAGAATTTTCCTCCCTCTGTCCCATTAAGAAATATGATCCTCATGATCATATTCTCTAAGTACAATCACTCCAACTACATTCAACCCTCATTAACTAAGGTATTGGTTAAAGGCTCAACACTTTTATGCTCATCCTGTGGCTATATCCTTTCTCTGAATGTGTTTTGTTTAACTATCCTAAGAGAAAAACAATTCTCAAGAGTTTCAAGTATTATCTTCCTTTGTAGGTATATAAATAGTTTAATGTTCTTGACTAGCAGGTATTTTCCCCTTTCTGTTTACTTTTTTATGGATCTCATGAGTCTAATATTTGAATATTGAAATTTCTGTTCAGTTCTGGCATTGTTATCAGAAAATTTTGGAAGTCTTCTGTTTCATTGAAAATCCATCTTTTTTCCCTGAAAGGATATGCTAAATCTTGCACAGTAGCTAATTTTTGTTTGCAACCCCAGGTCCTTTTCCCTGTGGAATATCATATTTCAGGTCCTCTGATCCTTTAATGTTAAAGCTGACAAGGTTTGTGTAATTCTTATTGTGCTTCCTTGGTATTTACATTGCTTCTCTTTGGACACTTGGAATATTTTCTCCTTTAGTTGAAAATTCTGAAATTTGGTTATAAAATTCCTTTGAGTGTTTATTCTGGAGTGTCTTTCGGGAGGTGTTCTGAGAATTCTTTCAATGACTATTTTTTTCTCCTTGTTCTAGGATATTAGGGTGGTTTTCCATGATAATTTCCTGAGATAGCATTTTTGTTGTCCCTATCTGAATAGCAGCTTTCTATGGTTAGCACTCGTTTTGTTTTACTTCTCATTATGACAGTTTGAGTTCTGCTCTTCAGGTATAGGACATATAATTCCAAGCTTTTTTGCTGGGGCTGGGATCTGGTCCCTGGTTGATAGCTTGCCAAAGTGTTGCCTATGTGCTGCCCAGGCATTGCCTGTGCAAAGGTTTTTTTTTTCCCTTCTTTATGCCTAGACTTTGCCTATGCAATGGTTTGTTCCCAACCCAGTCTAACCTATCCCCAGAATTTGAACTTCAGTGGTGGGACCATTCCTGCTATCCTGATATCTAACTTGATTGCTGAGCTCATACCTGAGCTATGCTGTGGCTAAGAGTCTCTGGCTAGCTTTCCCCGTCTCCCGCCTTATCTTGGACTATAATAGTTCTCTTCCACCCCTGAAGAAATAAACTTTTATTGAACATCCTCCATGATATCTTGAGTTGAGAACTTATTTCACTCTTTTTTTTGATGGAATCTGTAACTTTGAGGTCTGTATAGAAGCTTCATTTAAAATTGTGTTGGAAAAAGCTCTAGGAGCATGATAGTTTCACACTACCATCTTGGCTTCATCCCAGAAGTCCTCAGAAAAAAAAAGAATTTGAACAAGTCCATCAAAGAACTCCCTAAGAAAGAAATCTCTATGGTCAAATGAATTTAAAGAAAAATTGATTCCAATACTAAATTAATTATTTGGGCAAATGGGAAAAGGAGTCCTCTCAATGCCTTTTATGCCTCAGATACAGTGCTGATATCTAAAGCAGGAAGACCCAAAACAGAGAAAGAAAACTGTAGACCAATTTCCCTAATAAATAAGTGAGAAAATTTTGAAATTACAGCAATTTATCATGAGAATGATATACTATAACCAGGTTGGATTTAGGACTAGTTCAATATTAGGAAAACCATCAGCATAATTGACCATATCAATAACAAAACTAACAAAATCATATCATTATCTCAGTCGGTACAGGAAAAACTTTTGACAAAATCCAATATCCGTTTCTATTAAAAAGAGTAGAGAGGATAGAAATAAATGGAGTTTTCCCTAAAATGATAAGCAGTATCTATCTAAAACCATCAACAAGACTTATATATGTAATGGAAATAAGCTAGAAGTTTTCCCAATAAGACCAGGGGTGAAATAAGGATGTAGATTTTCACCACTATTATTTAATAATTTACTAGAAATGTTAACTTTAGCAATAAGATTAGGAAAAATGAAAGGAATTAGAATGGGAAATGAGTAAATAAAGTTATCACTCTTTACAAATGATATGAAGACATACAAAGAGAATACTATAGAATCATTTTTTAAACTACTTGAATCAATTAACAATTTAGCAAAATTGCAGGATAAAAAATAAGCTCATATAAAGCATTAGCATTTCTAAATTACCAGCAAATTCCAGCAGGATGATATAGAAAGAGAAATTCAATTTCAAATGACTGTAGAACAAACCCAGGAACTATTTGACCACAATTATAAAATACTTTTCACATAAATAAACTCAGATCTAAACAATTGGAAAATTATCAATTGTTCAAGGGTAGGTCAAGCTACTATAATAAAAATGACAATTCCATCTAAATTAATTTATCTGTTCAGTGCCATGTCAATCAAAATACCAAAATTAATTTTAGAACTAGAAAAAAAATATAAAAATTCATTTCAAAGTACAAATGTCAAAAATATCAATGAAATTAATGAAAAATTCAACAAATCTTATTGTAAAATGGAAAACCTAAGGGCAGCTAGGTGGCACAGTGGAGAGAGCACTGGCCCTGGAGTCAGGTGTGCCTGAGTTTAAATCCCATCCTCAGACACTTAATAATCACCTAGTTGTGTGGCCTTGGGCAAGTCACTTAACCCCATTGCCTTGCAAAAAAAAAAAGGCAAACCATTTGTGGGATCCGTAGAATAGGTTAGAGATACAAGATAGTAATAAAGGGCTATAGCAATATATTGTTTTATAAACTCAAAGATTCTAAGTTCTCAGATAAGAACTCACTATTTGAGTAAAACTTCCAGGAAAATTGGAAAATATGAGAGAAACTAGACTTAAATGAACATTTCATGATGTATACTAAGACAAAGTCAAAACAGCTACAAGATCAACACATACATTTTATGATGCTATAAGCCGATTAGGAAAACAAGAATAGTTTGCCTATAAGATCCAAGGAGAAGGGAAAAATTCATGACCAGACAAGAAATGGATAACATTATGATATGCAAAATAGGTCATTTTGATTACATTCAATTAAAAGGATTTTGCATAAGTAACATCAACGCAATCAGAATTAAAAGGAAAGCAGAAATCTGGGAAACAATTTTTACAACAAATATTTCTCACAAAGGTCTCATTTCTGAAATATCTAGAATTAATTTAATTTATAAGAATATAAATCATTCTTCAATTGATAAATGATCAAATGATATGAATAGGCAGTTTTCAGATAAAGAAATTGAAGCTATCTATAATATGAAAAATGCTCTAAATCAGTAGGATTTAGAGAAATACAAATTAAAAAATTCTGACACATGGCTACTTTGACATAAAAGGAAAACTATAAATAATAGAGATGTGGGAAAATTGGAAAATTGGAACATTGTTGATGAAGTTGTAAACTAATCCAACCATTGAGAAGAGTAATTTGATACTTTACCCAAAGGTCAATAAAATTATTCCTACCTTTGCTCCAACAATACCACTTCTAGATCTGTATTCTTAAAAGATCATAAGAAAGAGAAAAGGACCCACATGTACAAAAATATTTATTGCAGATCTTTTTTGTGGTAAAGGATTGAAAATTGAGGAATGGTGGAATGGCTGAATAGATTGTGGTAAGTGAGTAGTATATGGAATGCAGAATGCTATTGTACTATGAGAAATAATGAGCAGACAGATTTCAGAAAAATCTGAAAAGACTTGTATGAACTGATGCTGAGTGACGTGAGCAGAACTAGGGGAACGTTGTTCACAGTAATAGCAACATTGTGTGATAATCAATTATGATAGATTTAACTCTTCTCAGCAATACAATGATCTGAGACAATTCCAAAAGATTCATGATGGAAAATACTATCCACATTGAGAGAAAGAATTATGGAGTCTAAATACAAATTGAAACATATTATTTTCATTCTTTTGTACTTTTTATTTTAAATTTCTAGTGTTTTTTCTTTTGTTCTGATTCTTTATTCACAACATGACTAATGTGGAAATATGTTTAGTAGTATTGTATATATATATATCTATATATCTATATATATATATATCAGATTGATTACTATTCTGGGGAAGGGAGAGTGAAGGGAGGAAAGGAGAAAAAATTTGGAATTCAAAATCTTACAAGAATGAATGTCGAAAATTATCCTTACATGAAATTAGAAAAAATAAAATACTATTAGTGGGGGGGAGGGAGGAATCATGTAACATTTAACTTTCACTTATTTAAATTCCTACTTTTCTGCAAGCTGAGAAACCTTTGTTCTTGTGTTCCTTCATTTCTGTCATTTATAATAGTCTAATAGTAATGACATATCTTCTCTGTCTTCCAATGAACACTTGATTTCAACCATGCCCCTCAACTTGTTCAATAGCCTTGTTTAATTCTCTCTGACTCTATCTCAATTCACCATTTCTAACCCTATTTGGGGCACCTACTATTACATGTGTTCCCCTGGGCAAAACATTTGTCTTCCCAACCTCTGATTTCATCATATAGCTTTCTGGACTGCCAAGATAACTGGGTTTGTCATTCCTTGATGTTTTAGCATTTGAGCAAAAAAAAAAATCTGCTTGGAATGGAGACCTCTCCTCCTTTTTCAATGTATTTGGAAGTCTTTAAAAGCAACTCACTGACACACTTTAACTTTTCCTACAAACTGATGTCTGGGGGTTGTGATGAAGGTCAGTAGGGGAGTAAAAGTTTCAGATAGATGTGTGTTTTGGAGAGAGGGTAGAAGGATGTAGGGGATGACAGCAGGGAACACAGGCAGGAGGGAAGACCTGTCCAGTATTTCCTGACATTATATGCTCCACTCACCACTGCCCATCTGCTTAAATTTCTAGTGCAGACACAGTTCAGTGTCAGCAGGTTGGGACTGCTACATCTGCTAGTGGCCATAACTCAGGTGGGAAGACTGGAGCTATGGTCCAGGTTATTGAATCTAGAGGGCATTGAAATGACAGTATTTTCAGAAACATGGAAACAATGTGAGAAGCAAAAGTGTAAATTTGTGGACTTGCCAGGGGGATATTATTCACCCATCCCATCTAGGGTGTCTTTCCCCCTTTCATTTGTCTTTAGATTGTCTGTGTTTCTTCAAGACTCAGTTTTGCAGCAAGTCTTCTCTGATTCCTTATTTCCTACTCTACCACCCCCCACCAGCTATTAGTACCTTCCCCCTCTAAATTTGTCACATTTATTTAGCATCTTTAAAAATATATCTCAAAGACATTATAGAATAATGAGTTAGATTTTTAATAAACAGAACATTTGGATTCAAATAACCTCCCATATTCTAGGCAATCTCTAATATTATAAATTGCAAAGAATGTGTTGACCTGACAGGCATTCTCTATACCAATGAAACCATGTACACACATGCTATCCCTATGTATCAAATTACATGCATACTGTTTCCACCATTAAAATATAACCATTCCTCAAGAACAGGGATTATTTTCATTTTTTCCCCCTTGTATCTTTCTCACTTAGCACAGTGTTTGCCCTGTATTAACTCTCCACAAATAAATGTTGCTTAATTGAATACAGAGAGAATTGGGCACTAGATTTGGAACAGGATGACTTGGTTAGTGATTCAGACACTTACAGACTGTGTGACCCTGGATAAATAAACTTCATCTTTCTCTGATCCTCAGGAAACTTTCCAAAGTTTATTTCCTTAGTCATAATTGGATTTTGGAATCCCTGGAATGATAGAGGGAGTTCTACCACCAATGAGGGGAAGACAGGTTGCTGAGGTCAGAAAGAGGGCTTGAATTGATGTAGACAGGATCCATGTATCTTTTAGAGGCTAGGCTGAATTTTCAAGTACCTGATTATTTGGGGAAAAGTATTTCCAAGGCTATTCTAAAATAAACCCTTTCCCCCCCCTCCTTTGCAAGTGCTACACTGCTCAAGTGTCCAAGGCAGGGAGTGGGTCATACCCACTTCTTCATGCTCTGCTATTTGGCATTCCTCTAAGTTCCTTCTCAATTGTCATATCTCCACAGGCCATAACAAGGGACAACAGTCAGTAGCAATCCAATTTTGACCTCCATCTGCTAGTAATAAGAACATAAGGGGGAAATTAATGTACACTCACACACTTGTCATTCTAGGAGCACCACTTTATTTTTCTATTATGACTTTCTTTCAAGGAGATCAAAAACAGTTTACATGCAATTTTCCCGAAAGTATATCTCCTGGAAAGCAGAGAACAGAAATGATTCTCTTCTTTGTAGAGACTCAGAGAAGTTGGGTATGTGGTTAGAATCACACAGCAATGTCACAGTAGAGTCTGAATCCCAAGTAAACTCCCTAGAAGTTTAATTATTGTGCCTCTCCTTAGAAACAGGGCATTAAAGAATGGAATCAATTAATTGGTTCTAATTGTTAGTTGATCCCTGTGATTTTTAGAGAAAATCTATGTGTATTAAAATATGAAGCAGTGAAAGTTGGCAATTCTTTCAATATCATGATTTGATATGGATTTTCTCTTTCTTCTATCCTAAACCATACCACTTAAAACATAAACTTTCCCCATCCATATTTTTCCTTTCTCAATGTGGTGTCCATTCTCTATTTTTTTCTGTCTTTGAAACATTTTTGCTACTAAGAAATGTGGGATAATGATAAGAAAAGGCTAGGAATCATACCTGTAGTACTGCTTCCCAAATTAATTTCATTGTCCTCCCATCTTGTTTGTTTTTTGAACATTTGCTATGTCTTTCTCTTTCCTCAACTTTGAAAAGGTTTGAAGACTGGACTTAAAATATGATTAGCCATTCCAATGTAACTTCATCCATTTTGATAATGATAATGATAATGATAACATTGGACTGGGGTTCCTGGAGATACAGAAGCTGCCTGGACCTTTTGGATCAAAAATCCCAAACCTGAAATTTGAAATTAAATAAATGGCAAATAAAATAAAATATCATTCGAGGGAAAATGACAATGGAATTATCACCTTAGAGTTCTATTGTAAATGCCATTCATTTCAGCACCCTTCTCATGTACATTCAATTGTAGAATCTCCTTCTAAGCATCAAGAATAAGATGAAGGCAGGACATCTAAATTCTAGTTAAATTTGTCAACTATTTTCTCTATGGTAGTATCATTCCAAGGAACTCAGGAAAAGATACTGTTTTATTCTAAATAAAGGTTATAATCTCAGAGATAAATAAAGGCTGATGAGAGTGGTTGGGACAAGTTATCTTGGGACACAGTTGCTTTTAGAGTTGTTAAAGTGAAATGATAAGTCTTGATGAAAGAGGAAAGAATATATATTTTTGCAAATGAATTTATCTCCTTATAAGACATGCTGACTCCAGTAACTAACAATGATTTCTGTCTTTCTGAATGGTCCTCTCTGGGGAATATTTAATGACATACTTCTACAGGCAATGTGTGAAAAGGTGATTATGAACAAATTATAATACATGTCCATTTCAGGAACCTGACTGGCCTTATGACAACTACACATACCTAACTAAAATCTCAGGACAAAAGATTGACATGTGGTTAAGAATGCCAATTAATCTGACATTTAACATGGAACAGTTACATCAGGTAGAATAGACTTAGATAAATTATCTTAAGTCCCAGGTTCTCAAAGCCAATGTAGAGTTCAAAGAGGTAGCCAAATGAAAACCATGACTTGATTTGTTAATGCACCTAAGTTAATACACCTGTCAACAGGTGTGATCAAGTGTAAAGAGGAACGTATCACAAGAGTGCCTGGGCTATCACAAAGGAGGGCCTTCCTATAGGAACCATCAAAGGAAAGTTGAAATCGAAAAGCTGCTGAAATCCTCCATCAGTTGTCACTTTGCAAATAACAGATGTCCAAATACATGTGAGGGTGACAACCTGGCCAGGAAAAGTCTAGAAGTTTGTGGCAACTAAATTCTTCACATTTCTTGATGATTCGGGAACAGTTGGACAAATAGATTCAAACCATCAACCAACCAACTAGCCAATCAATCAATCAACAGATATCAACACTAGTATATGCCAGATGTATGGTGGAGATGCAAAGCCAGAAGTAAAACATTCTCTCCTTGAATTGTTTACATATTATTAGAGAAGATATTAGAATATAAGTAGATAGATAGATGATAGATAGATAGATAGATAGATAGATAGATAGATAGATAGATAGATAGATAGGAAGAGAGTTTATTCATGCATACTTAAATGCACATTATATATATTCAAAATAGATACAAGAGCTTAGGGAGGAAGACAATAGCTGCATGAGAAGGGTAGAAGGAAACATTTGACATGAATTTTAAAGAAGACAGGAATCTAAGAAGGGGAGGTGAGAAAGAATTGCATTCCAAGAATGGATAACAGCCAGTGAGAAATCAACCAATCAATAAACATTGTTAATGTATTGTGCTCAGTTCTCGGAAGAAAGAGACAAGAAAAAAGAGTTCCTGCCCTCAGTGAGCTTGCACTATTATCAGGACAAGCATGTAGATTTATAAACATGTACTATATGAATAGAAAAGCAATAAAAGACAAAGTTTGAGGGAAGGTACTAGTAACTGGAGGTATGAAGAGAATATCAGATTATCTAACTAAATTTCTAGAGCCCTTTCTTCAGATCATTTAACAAATTTTTCTATAAAATAGAATTATGTGCTCACTATATCCATCTGTTATTTCCCACTGTTGTTACTTGACCAGGCCTGATGGCATCTTTTAGCCTACTTCTAACAGAGAAGTCATTGCCAGTTATTTGTTGAAGCCAGTTTACATGTGCCACACATTTTTACATTATTCATTGAGCCACATACAATTTTGATTCTTCTCAATTTGTGGTATTTCATGGTTTCTAGTCATGTGGCATCCTCAAACTTGAGCAGGATCCCATTTTGGAAATGGTATAGTGCTTTCCATGATCCCAAGCTGCGCCTGGCTGTCAAAGTCCATCATTTTCTATCCAACCTATACTTTCTCAAATTCCTCTAACTTCTACAATTTTCTCATTGCCAAGTTCAGGTTTTTTAACTTGTGATGTCAGCTGAACCTGCTTGAAAAAGTGAACCCTATGAATATTTCTGTTTACTTTGTCTTCATGAGTATATAAATCCATAGCTTGATGGGAAAGAACATATGGAGGCTGAGGAGCAGGAGAAAAAATATCAGTTTAAAAGTGACTAATTAAAGCTGGTGACTGGACCAGAAATATCTCTCCATCTTGCCATTAAAAACATTTCAGATTAGTTTCTAATTAATATCAAATAGAAAACCTAGAAAAATTCAATGTTTTCTCAGGTTTCAAATGGGGTTTTGCTGCTTATGAAACTTAACAAAGACAAGCAAATTTGCTCAAGAAAATGTATTAAGGCAAGCAAGCACATGTCATGTTGGCCTATTTCCAGATAAACATCATTAATGTAGCTTGAGAGAATTATATACAAGAATGCTGGAGACCTATTTCATTGACTTCATAAGGCACGCTGAAAACTTTAAAGCACCAGATAAAGATGAATTTTTGCTGATGTTGTCATTATCGTCACCATTGCCACCATCATCATTAAAACACAGTTATACTGTTACTGACTGAGTGACCATGGACAAGTCATTTAATTTCTTTGAGATATTTTCTTCTTCTGTAATATGTTGGAAAAGATGGTATCATGATTCCCTGCAGCTTGATAATAAATACAATGAATTCATAAAGTCTTACCAAGTTTAGAATTGTCCTCCTTCCTTATGCTTTCAGCTACTCAGTTCTTTATGGGCCAGCAAGGCCCATGTATAAAACCAGTATAATTGATCGATCAATTGACATTTGTCAAATGTCACTTTGAAATGTGAATAGGCATAGGCATCATGGAAAGGCAAAGAAGGGCACAGGAGGAGGTGGGGAGTATTAGAATATGTTCTTGGCCAGCCCTTAAGAAAATGCATTTACATCATATCCCCCAGGTCCATTTTCTAAGTACAGGAATTTACCTCAATCATAGAGGGTCAGATATTTGGTTCTAATGTTTATTTTATAGAACACATAACCCATCATTGTTCAGATTCTGTCTCTGATGTACTCTATGCCTGACCATAACCATGGATCAAAATATAGCTCTCTGGGGGAATACAAACACACCAAGTGAGCTCCCAACTGGTTCTGTCTCTTCAGTATTATTTTGACTTTAATCATACACACACATACACACACACACACACGCACACACGCACACACACATGCACAACACAACACAACACACATAGCCACTCAAATTTTGCTTGCTTTTTTGGTAGTAACATGGATCCAAAGCAAACATTTTAAATAAATATAGGCTCTCTTTAGTACTGTAAGTATCTTACTTTTTCCCTTTCCCACCCTTGGAGTGTGGCCATATCCCCTTTAAGATCCTCCAAGTGACTTCATAGCTTTAGGAAAACATGTGAAATTCAATTACTTTGAGGCAAAAATAACTAATGGTGAAAAGAGTAACCTTTTCAAGGTATAGTGGAAAGGGTAATGGAGTTGTTCTGGTTCAGATCCTGGCTTTGCTACAAATCACTGAACTGCTCTTGTCCTCAGTTTCCTCATTTGTAAGATAAAGGGGATAGACTAAGATGACTTCTAAGGTACCATTCAACTTTAAATGCAAGCCTATATTTTAATAGAAATCCACAATTCTACATATTAATTGTGCTCAGAGCTTTAAACCAAGTAAAAAGGAACTCTTTTTCAAAATTTCAGCATATTCAAGTAGGTGGAGCATGCAAGTTTGGGCCTTCACAATGCAGTGAAAGTATATCAGAGAAGCTAATACTTTCTTCATACATATATCCAGCCTAACCTAGTCATGTCTGGACAGTTTTGAAGATAGAAACCACTCCTTCTCTTTCCATGGTATCTAATGCAATTCTTTACACATAGGTGAATCCCAGTAATGGTTGAACAAAATCCAAAGTGTACTGTCAGATTGGCTTAGACTATGGCCAAATCCATCATGTCACATGCTATTTTCATCAATTTCTGATTTGGGTTTGTAAGTATTTTTTTGCTAGATCTACTCACTCAGAGGACAAAGACTTACATGTAGTCACACTGAAAGGATGTAGAAAATGATATGCATTTTGACAGCAGGTTTCAAAGATCATGGGGGAAAACGTGGATTGTACAATGGTATCTATATTCAAAAGAATCTAAGGGGTGAATGAAACTAATGTATTTATTTATTGTGTTTATGAAAACAAAAACTACTTCTTTCATAAAAATAAAATATAATGTCATGAACTATAGGTGTTGACCCATATCCACATCCTAATTTTTAAGGATAGGGTCAAAAGTATACCATTCTATTTTATGAGACCTTAATTATGCAAGGACACTTAACAGTTAATCAGGGATAAAAATCTTAAGTACAGAAAAAAGTCTTTGAAATAGGATGATGTTGTACAGGAAATAATCATTTTCAGATACATTAGGCTGAGGAAGCTGGAAAATTTCTTGGGATTTCTTGCTAAATTGAAAATATTTGAAATTGAAACAGTATCTTTCCCTGAGAAGAAACTACCTTGGGGAGAAAATGGAGAACAGAAGAGAAACTTCCACCATAGACTGAACTCCTCCTCCCAGATCTACTAAAGAGGGACTTTGACAGCTTTAAATCTGCCATCTTCCATCAGTGACCTAACATCATAACCAGAGAGAAATAGAAACTTATATGACCAGTGACCTAAATAGTACCCCCCAGGTTAGCTGACAACAATGTCAATTGGCATTCTGAGTCAAAGACAGTTGACATTGTTGTCAGCTAACCTGGGGGGTACTATTACTAAAGAGATTATTCCTTGTTTAATGGGAGTTTCTTAACTCACAAATGGAATAAAATGACTTCTAGTAATCAGGAACTATGAGTTACCCACTCTGAGATCACAATCTGCATAGACCATTTATTTAGAAGGAAGAGTGCGTGTCAGAGATTCTTGGTGGAAATGCCCTGTAACTACTTTTCTTGTTCAACCACCTTAGTAAATATCCCTTTATAAAATCTACTTAAATCTGGGCTAAGTGATTTTCAGATGATAATTGGGGAGAAGAACACTTGTAAATACTTAAGACATTGATATTTGAGAATCGCCCTGGATTATCCAGAGATAGTCTTAGAAACCTGAGGTGGGTAGGAGGGCTAGGTGGTGCAGTGGATAGAGCACTGGCCCTGGAGTCAGGAGGACCTGAGTTCAAATCTGACCTCAGACACTTAATAATTACCTAGCTGTGTGGCCTTGAGCAAACCACTTAACCCCATTGCCTTCCAAAAAAAAAAAAAAAGAAGCCTGAGGCTGGGAATGACTCTATCCTATGTCTGGGAAGTTTATGCATCCATAGAAGTTGGATTGGGATGAGGAACAGCAGAATTTAAATAAGCTCTAATTTCTTGGGGGGAAAAATCTCAATATCTGCTAATATTTACCCATAAAACCCTAACATTTGGAAGTTTGGATTTCTTAGACTTGATCTAGATAATAAAGGTGAATGAAACATTAAACAACAAGGGATGGAAAAAGATCTAAAGCAAAAGCACACACTTGGGTGGAATGTGGAATGACATCTGCAGATGATGGCAAATAGTCATTGATGGAAAAGGAAATGGCAAACCACCCCAAAATCTTTGCCAAGAAAGCCCCAAATAGGGTCATGAAAAATTGGACATGACTGAAACAACTAAAGCAACCACGAACATTTTTGTTGCAACATTGTGTGAATGAAAACTGTGAAAAAAGTTGTAGTATAAATGATTCATCTGAAATATTAAATATTCCCTTCTGCTCCTTGTTATCTGCAACTTTGACAAGAATTCCACTAATCTTAAACTGTCATCAATAAAATTGTTGAATGGAATAGAGACAAGGAAAGTTCTCCGGGTCAGTCCATTACAGACTGGTTCTACGCTTTCAATCAGTTTGGAATCCAACTAAATATATTATCAACTATACCATATCTGTCCATTTTGTCCTTAAGAATAAAGGGGTATGTCAAATACCTTACTGAAATCAAATTAATATTTCTATAGTATTCCCCTGACCTATCAGTATAATTATTTCATCAAAAATGGAAGTTAGTTGGATCTGACCTATTCTTGCTTTCCTGATCACAAATGAGGTTTCTTTAATGGGATTCTAGAATTTTTCAATTAATGATATCATAGGATTATATAGAGTTTATAAAGGCCCCAGAGCGCTTGTAGTCCAGGCCCCCTCATAGTTCAGGTGAGGAAAATGGAATCCAGAGAAGTTTTAGGTGGATTCCCCAGGCTCACAGGTGATAATTTTCAATGGTGATATTTAAAGCCACATGACTTCTTTTAAAATTCATCAATATCTTTATAAAAGTAATCATGATATGCATCATTCAGATTATACTGGATGAAAGTACAAGAAGGAAATTGGCAGATTTTCACTCACCCAAAAAATTATCCTATAACAGCCCATATCTTTATGACCATACAAAGAGCTGAAGGATCAGAGAAGATAAACCATTTCTTCATAGAGCTTATTTTTCCTAGACTATAAAATAACTAGTTCTGATAATACCACATGCCACCTGTAAAGCTGTCTTCCATCAAGGTATCCTCCATGTGTATTAAAATTGAATAAGATTCCTTGAAAATTTCAACACCAACCTATAATAGAACCTCTGATTTTATATCTATTTATCTATCTAGCTATCTAGCTATCTATATAGTATGAAACACAGAATTAAACAAGGAAATTCATGCCAATTAGAAATATTGCCCACTTCCCAACTGGGTGATCCTGCCCAAGTCACTCTTAATCTCTATTTGCCTCAGTTTCCTCCTAGATAAAATGGTGATTATAAAAGCACCTCCTTTGTAGCATTGTTGTGAAGATCAAAGAAGATGTTTATAAAGCACTCAGTTCAGACCTGGTATATAGAAAGCACTATATAAATGTTTATTCTCTACCTTCCTTTATTCTCTCACTCCCTCCCCAATGTCATAAAGGATGCTCAGTATAGCATCCCCATGGAAGACAGATTCCCAAGTAATAGAAGTCCTTCAAGTGTTCCTGTTTGTCTATAATGCTATGCTTATTAAACCAGTATCTAGAGGACTGTGAATCTTGCTAAATGAGATGAGATTTGTAATTATACACATGAAAGTTCAGTCTAACTACTCATACACACACACACATACACACAAGGACAAAAAAAGTTCATTATATATTACTAGGGATAGCAGAAGGTAAGCGAGGGAGAAAATAAAGGCAGTAAAGGCAGCTGGAAGTAACTGATCATCTGAGACAGTAGCAGCAGCAGCAGCAGTAGTCGCTATCAGGGAATAAGTAGCATAAAAAGGGGTATAGGGACAGGAGAGTTTTGGGGGGAATCACATTCCCCAAGAGCAGGCTGGTCTCACAATGACTGTAGACATGTTTATCATATCTATTGCCTGGAATACAAGATATAGTTGGATAGTCATTTTATATAGTGGATGAATTTTGACAAATATTATATATAATATTATATATACATACACACATATATTTGTATATATATGAGAGGGAGACAGAAACAGAGAGAGAGAGAGAGAGAGAGAGAGAGAGAGAGAGAGAGAGAGAGAGAGAATTTAGTCCAGAATTGAGTAGAAACCATAGTGGACTGAATTCTTTCATATGTAGTATGGCATTTTTGATAATTTGATCTTTCCCTGAAACAAAGATGTTTATTTCTTTCTTTAATGCACAGTGCTTTTTTCCAGTGTTGCTGTTGGAATATGAAACATGGAACAACATAGTCTCTGAAAATATGCAGGTTATTCAAAAGGCAAGAGAAGGCTTTAGCAACATAGAGTCTACTTAGAATACACAATTGGTTAGGAGAAGTCACCAAAGGAATTATAAAGGAAACATATTCCCAGAAATGAAGATGAGTTAGAAAAGGAGTGAGCATCCAGAAAATTGACAAATATCCTGAGTCCCCCAATTACATTCAAGTATTATCAAGACATCTAAAGAAAAAGCCCAACCATATGAGGTAGACTTGAAGATATATCGAAGGATGTAGAAAGAGTCACACAAGAAAAGAGGATATGGATGGAATTTTCTCTGCAGAGTATCTCATTTAAGAGTATTGATGTATCAGTCTATCAAGCTGACAGAGGTGGGTCTTTAAGATTCCACCCAGGAATTCATCCAGGTAAAGCTGGATCCTCTGGGAAACTTGACATGGCTCAGTACAGGACAGGTATTACCTTAATATCCCTCCTTTAATTGAATAAAGATAATTGAGTAAATCTACTATTTCTATAGAAACCAAAGGCCTTAGGAAGATATGTCGGTTACCAGAAATATCCTAGAAAATTTCCATTTAGAGAAAACTTGCAATACAGTAAAAAAACAAACAATCTACATATCTGAAAACTCTCTGCCTATCCACAAAGTATTCAAATGCCATTACTATGCTTAATGTTCTTTTAAAAGTATTCCCTTAGAATGGCTTAGCAAACTGTGGTATATGTATGTCATGGAACACTATTGTTCTATTAGAAACCAGGAGGGATGGGAATTCAGGGAAGCCTGGAGGGATTTGCATAAACTGGTGCTGAGTGAGATGAGTAGAACTAGAAGAACACTGTACACCCTAACAGCACCATGGGGGTGATGTTCAACCATGATGGACTCACTCATGCCATCAGTGCAACAATCAGGGACAATTTGGGGCTGTCTGCGATGGAGAACATCATCTGTATCCAGATAAAGAGCAGTGGAGTTTGAACAAAGACCAAGGACTATTACCTTTAATTTAGAAAAAAAAACAGATATCTTATTGTCTGATCTTGCTATCTCTTATACTTTATGTTTCTTCCTTAAGGATATGATTTCTCTCTCATCACATTCAATCTGGATCAATGTATACCATGGAAACAATGTAAAGACTGGCAAATTGCCTTCTGTGGGGGGTGGGAGAGGGAAGTAAGATTAGGGGGAAAATCATAAAACTCAAAATAAATAAAATCTTTTAAAATAAATAAAATAATAGTATTCCCCTAATAGTATTTTAACATATTCTAAAAGATAGATATAATCAATTCAATCACAAAGTATTCAGCATTAAAGACGCTAAGTACATAAGTGATCAATATCTTTGCCAATCATATACCTCTCTATTATCATTTTTATTTTATATTGGTAATCAGAGGATCATTGAAAAAAATTCTATTCCATCTCTCAAGGAATCCTGGCACCATTCAGTTATTTATATACCTTTGAAAATGTAGTCTACTGTAAAAAATGTTTTGCTTATCTCATATTTTAATCAAACATTTTCTTCCATATGTGTGCTGATAATGTTCATGAAAATCTGCTATGAATAAGAAAGATGACATTTATATTTTCTTGACCATCTTTTTGTAATTATAAAATGATCCATGATTTTTATGCACCTCTTCATTCAATATCATCCCTTCTTTCAAAGAGCTTGAGAATATATCCTCTAACCCAATGGTGTGATTCTCAAATGAGTCCCTGCTAACTAATAGGATCCCAACTATTGATTTAGAAAACTACAAATTAACATTATTTGTATTGTATTATGTTTTTATTTATTTTGTCAAATTTTGGTTTGCCACTGGCAGGTTTGGGAGGGTTTAACAATTCTGCCTTTATCTGTTTCCAGGAAACAAAGAGTAGTCTTTTATTATCTTTTTCCTTCCAGGTATGCTATAGGGCCCTGAATTCAGAAGGATGGGAGTTTGAATTTGACCTCAGTCACTTGAGTCTTACTAGCTGTGTGACCTTGGGCAAGTCACTTAACCATGATTGCCTGGCATCCATGTATATCTCTAGTCATCCAAATTCATATCTGGCCATTGCATCCAGATAATTCAGGAGGGTAAAGTGAGGATGGTACATGGTACAGCATCCCCCTCACTCAAATCCAATTCATGTACTTGTCATGGCATCACTTCACCCTCTCTGATATTGTAACCTTCTTCAAAAATGAAGGTCAAAATTATTACACTATTCCTTTATCCATTATGGAACATCAAAATCTCCAATTCCTGGTAACACCCAAAGGTCAAAATAATCATATTGCTAAACAAAAATACAATATATTATTGTTGTTCAGTCATTTTCAGTCATTTCTGACTCTTTTTGACAACATTTGGGTTTTTCTGGGCAAAGATACTGGAGTAGTTTAACGTTTTCTTCTCCAAGTCATTTTATAGTTGAAGAAACTGAAGTGAAGTGACTTGTCCAGGGTCTCACAGCTGAGGTCGTATTTGAGCCCAGGAAGATTTTCTTTCTAACTCCAGGCCCTGCACCTTATTGGACATAAGTGAAGCCAAGTTGCACAAAGTCATCAACTTCACTCTCTTTCAGAATCATCAAAGTCCAGTGGTGAAACAAAAATCAAGACAGTTGGTGATGACTGGGAATATAGTGGATTTCCTTGGTGTCTTCGATGTCCGACCAAACTCTAAGTACTCCATAGCCCCTGCTTCAATTACCTTCAGGACTGATGGAGCAAATTATTCTCATTTGCCCATTCCACCAAGAGAAGTCTTCATATAATTGGGGTAGACATTACCCCCCATCTAGGTCACGTGACACATAAAAGGGAGTTGAATAGCAGCCAAGAGGATGAGGCAAGAAGGGCACCTACCTGTTTTACCTTTGTTTTCTCACAGTGACCAAAACACTTTGAGAAGATTTCGAATTAGGAACAAAAGAGACAGAATAGCAATGTATACTCACATAGCAATCGAGAAAATTATAAATAAACAATCTGAGTATTGCCCTGCTTTCCAAAAAATTTGATCTGATCTTGAGGAAGTCTTCCAGCATATTGGATGAATCCCTCACTATGGGAGGCCATGAGTAAGAGTGGTATAATGAGTATAAGATCCATACTGCCTCAGGATATATTCATGCAGAAGAGATTGTAGATTCCTTGACATGTTGGAAACATATTCCTTGTTGTGGTAGTTTTCTTCAGCATTGTACCTCACCAGAATTATACAACGAGATTTACAAAACCACAAGCAACCCTCAGAAGATTTACAATTGAAGAGATGTCTATAGGGTACAATCAAGTCAATCTGTCAGCAAGCATTTATTCATTTCATACTCTGCTCCTGGCACAAGTTGGCTCAGCAAGGTGAGACTGCTATTTTCAAAAACCTCCATGACCCGCCATGCTGGATTGAGCATAGGGTGCCGACAGTCCAAATCACCAGATCAGCAGTGCCATGGTCTTGTTATTTAAACTATGCATAGAAATGTAAAATAAATATCCAGGGCATCCATTCTCATGGAGCCCAATAAAAACAAAACACAAAGCTTGTTGGATTTATTTTAACTAACTCCTTTTTGTCAGATTTCTTGTCATTCCATTTCCTACTTCCTTCAGGGACTGAAGCAAGTAAGAGTTTGAATAGTTTGGAAATAGGAAAAGTACATACTAAAGGAGCATATTTATTCAGGGCCTTTAAATTCACTCCAAAGGAATAAGAGGATAGTAGGGGGGACACTTCAACAAACAAAGAAAGCAAAATGGTAGACTCAAATATGTGTCCCTACTTATGAAAGGCTAAGTTTTCTTTGGGATGGAACTGTGGGTCTTGGCTCAGTCCACTTTTTAACTTTTAAAGGTGGGGTCAAAGCACCCCACTCTGTTTTATCTTTGAGACCTTAATTATATATGGACACTTAACAGTTAATGAATCAGAAATAAAAATCTTAAGTATAGAAAGAGTCTTTGAAATGGAGTGATGCTGTTTAGAAAATAATCATAAGATTGGCATATTTCTACATTCCCTTCTGCGGGAGTCTTTCTTTGAAATATATTTTTCTATAATACTTTGCCAAGCTTCAGTTTATGTTTCTGGGTTCCCGAATTTAATAAATGAATGACCCCTTATTTTGGGGTCACCTACCAGAACAGGAGGATATGTTCATATTAAGTTTCATGATTCTGGAGCCAAATACCCTCCAATCTAATTAAATCCTAGCAATCAGAATAGAACATTTTGTCTCAGTGAGAAATTTTATGACAATTATTTGTTCCAGGAGTGTTTTGTCTTCTTAAATACCACACATATAAACAAATCTACTGTAGATTCCATGCATTTGTTACAGCAAAGACATCTATTTCTGCACAAGAGGCATGTGTGAAGGGCCACTTCTGAAGGGAGAGAGCAGTGAGCAAAGGATTCCCTCTCACATTCCTCTTTTTCAATAAACATTGGGAAATTAACTTGCGGAACCCTTCTTTCTTACAGATGCTGAAAAAAGAATCTACTTATTAGTAGCAAAGAAAATGAAATGTAACAGGTGCAGACCATGTCACTCCTAGAAATGGGAAGATGTGATTTCGTTTTGCTCATGAACAAATGACCCTGGAGATGTTCCAATTCTCCTAACTCACAGGTCATGCCCTTGAGAGTGGAAACAAACTGAATTACATGCAACTTGATAAGCAGAGCCCGATGGCTTGTTCCATGCATATTACAAGATCGGGTATTTTATTTTATTCAACTCGTCTTTTATTTTATTAAAGAGCCCCTGTGCTTTCTGTTTTCATCAAGGTAGGGACAACATTGAAGAGCATCCTGCAGGACCCCAAGGATGACCCAGACCTGGTTGCCATGCAGACATCCCCCCTACTGCTACCACATAAATGCGCAGCAGTCCAGAATTGTTTTGTGCGAGAGAACAGATAAGTGACATGGATTGAAATTATGGTAAATTTAAATTGATGGCCTAATTAGTATTATCTCTTTTTGTATTCATTGTAAGAAGAATTATCCAGGAGGAACTCATTTTGCATTAATGTTGATATAAAGTGTAATTCTACTGGATTTTCATTGTAATTTGGCATTAATTAATGCATCATTATTTTAGAGTGTTAATTAAATTGTTACAGAAAAGGGACATCTGCAGTGGTTCAGGAAGAAAAAAAAACATCACATGAACAATTAAGTTTGCAGAGGTCTGTGGCACAATAGATGAAATGCCCAGTGTTATGGTCAAATCCATGAGGGCCACAGTGGATTAGAGTCAGGATATACTTTCCTTCTGCTCACAGATAATGTCAATGCTTTTCTTTGCTTCATTTTTAGCTAGACATACCTATGATTTTTACAGTTCTGTGGGTTCCCTCAATATATAAACTCCCTCTATGCATGTAAATTAATGACTAATCTATAATTAACCGTTTTAGAGAATTATCTGGGAAACTGAGAGGTTAAGTGTGTATCTGGGGTCACCCAACCAGAAAATGATTGAAATAGGATTTGAACCAAGATCATCTTCTATAGAATGTTGCCTCTAAAGCCTACCATTATGTTCAGTAATAGTTAAAAAACATTCTAATCCTCAAGATCTCTTTCTGTCTGCATTTTATACTTGGTGATAAATAGGAGATTAATTTAGAATTAACTAAGGGTTAAAGAGGAAATCTCATATCAGAATCCAACAGTTCTTTACTAACCTTGGGAAAAATTTGATATAATTTGCCTCCTATTTTAACATCACTAGTAACTGATTCTCTTTATGAAATAAACGTATGAATAGATTCTGATATAGAAGACTCTAATAAGTTATTATTACTATTGGTAATGAACTCCAAAACAAACTGTGACAAATCTCATGGGAAAATAATCGCTAGTAATTTCTTGCCGCAGTAGACCCTCATTGTTCAGGCATCTGGAATGTGTTGAGTGATGCTATGGGTTAAGATACACCATTCAATGGAAATTTTGTTGTGATTTTAATCAGAAGATAGACAATCGGCAGTTGAAGGTCTAAGGGGGTTGATCATTTTTATTTGTTTGCTTGTTTGTTTTTCCTTATATGGTTCAAGATTGGCCCAAAGGAATACTCCAACTTTACAATCTCACAAAATCCCATATTTGGGAGGAAATGCCCTGTGAATAGCATTATTCTAGGAGTGGAGATGTGTTACAGTACAGCAGGGATATACTTTATATCCTCTGACATGAGCTGTTAGACCAAGACTGAAAAGGAAGATGATCACATGATATCAATATACCTTAAAAGCCTAGGAAATTATATAATTTGTCATTGTATGTAAGGTCAGTTAGGTGAGAAGTGGATAAAGTGCTAGTCTAGGAATCAGGAAGACTCACATCTTTGTGAATTCAAATCTAGTCTCAGACATTTACCAGCTATGGACCCTGGGAAAGTTATTTAACCTTGTTTGCCTCAGTTTACTCATCTATAAAATGAACTGGGGAAAGAAATGGCAAACCACTCTAGTACCTCTGTCAAATAAACCCCACATTAGACGTGATTAAAAAACAAGTGAACATTTAAGAGTAGTGGGATATATTCATTGCACACAAAGAACATATGCCCTCACTATATCACAGGCTCTCATACACTAATAACCATGAAGGTTCATTATGCTCCATGATTGCTTTCATGAATGATAAAAACCATAGACATTCCAGTTTTCAAAGGAGATATTAACCTGTTTCCCCACCCATTCTAATAAAGTGAAAAGATTTTTCTTGGTCCTTAGCTGTGTCCAAATTAGAATGAATTGATCATTTGACTAATTTAGTACATATAAAGCATCTGCTAGGTTCTAGTCAAGGTTTATTTTCTAAGTGGAACACAAATATAAACGCAAGTAATATCTACAAAATAAATACAAAATAAATGGGGGAAGGGAATAACAAGTGAAGCAGATCAATTAAGTGTTCCTGTAGGACCTATCTCTACCTTAATTTAGTGATAAAGGAAGTGAGAGTGTTAAGCTGAGGGAAGGAAGGAAAATATCAGAAATCATGCTACTTGGGAGGCAGCATATGACAATGATAATGACTTAAACCTGGAGTCAGGAAAAATAAAGTTCAAATCCTGCCTCAGATCCTTATTAGCTTTGTGAGCCCAAATATGTCGCTTTTCTTTCCTATTAAATGAGATAATATATAAAAAGAACTAAATACATGTCAATTATTAATCCTATCAAGCTATTAACAAGCATGATGTGTTTAATGTAAATTCAACATTATGTAATATAAAGTTATGGAAAGAGCATTGGATTTTTAATTAGCAGACCAATGTACTATTCTCAAATTTGCCATTTATTTGCTATGTGACCTTGGTTTTCATTAAACTCCTCTGGGACTCAGCTTACTCATCTGTAAAATGAGGTTGATAATAGTACCTCACAGCAGGTCAAGGTGAGCCTCAAATAAAATTTCATACATATATATATATATATATATATGTAACATTAAAGTACTATATAAATATGAGCCATTATTATTCTTTAGAAAATAGGATCAATGACAGTTTTCTAAAGTAAAAGCATTCCTTTTTATAATATTGTTTTTGAAATTATGAAAAATATTTTATTTTGAAAATAAAACAATTGCATTTAATATTTATATAGTATTTTAAATGTACACAGCATTTTACAAATAATATTTCATTTTATTCTCAAAAACAATCCTGGGAAGGTGAAATGCTATTATTATTCTAATTTTGTGAATAAGGAAACTAATGACTCTCCAGGTTCAAATAGCTAATAACTGTCTAAGGTGAAAGTTGAACTCAAGACTTCCTGACTCCAGGGACAGCACTCTATCCATTGGAATAACACATTACTCCTAAAATATAGAGAGATTACAAAGGAAACCAGTTGTATGAAAATTCTATTATCTATAATTTATTATTCAACATATATATTATACATATATATATATATCAAATTTTTTTATGTAAAGGAGAACCCCCCTCCCCTTTAGATAAATCATAGTTTACTCATTTCCATGGCTTTTTAAAAAAATTAAAGTCATTCAAAGGAAGAGATGGCATCTTAACTTTTCCTTTCCTGTTTTCTTTGGTATTGAATTTTTTTTTATTTACTAAGCTGTTTACATGTGCTATAAGTTTCTTGGGATTGTTTTTCATCTTTGCCTTTGTATCTCCACATTGGTACTTAGTAGACACTGAACACAAGAGGGTTGAATTGGATCCATTCAATATAAGACCTCATCTTTTATCTCTGCCTTTGTACTACCTCCCTCCTTCCTTTTATTTCTTAAAATACTGATTCTTTTTCCTCCATTAAAATTGTGTTTTGTATATATAGTTAAGTGCCTAATAAATGTTCATTCCTTCATTTTCCCTCAGGAACCACCATGACCTAAAAGTTCTTAGAATGCTGAGAGGTTAAGAGACTTGCCCAGGATAACTCAACAGCTTAGGTTGAACTTGGGTCTTCTTGCCTCTTAAATTCGCTATCTAATCATGAAGATAGGTTAGTTTTCAGAGTAGATACTTAATACCTTTTCATTACTTGATAGGAGGAATAGTGAACAGGTACATAGTGATGACCTTGCTATATTATCTCATCTGAAAGGTAAAGTTTATCCCAGCAGTCTCTGCAGGAAGAGCTTCTTTTGGAAGGGTAGAACACGCCAATTCAAGGAGCTGAAATGAGTTGGCTTTCTGAGGTTTCAGTTGAGGCCCCAGGATATAGTAAGTCTCCTGCCTGTTGACCAAGAACTAGAAGAGCTGCTAATGTTAAAGCAGGATAGAAACCAAATCCCTGACAGCCAGTAGGGAAAGAGATTTTGGTCTGGAAAGTTCCTCTTCTAATGTAGGGGGAGGTGAAGGTGGGAAGGTGGTAGGAGGAAAAGAAGGGGGAAATAAATGGAACTCATTCGGACTGAACGTAGCTATGTGCCTGTGACTCTATGCCCTACCCAAATAATGGCTTGCTATTATGTCAACGATTACCATACTCTGCCCCCCCCTTCTCACGGCTTCCACGTGATTTGTTTGCTAAAGGTTCTCCCATTCTGCACATATTCCTCCTACCTCACCCCTACTCCACCATCATCACAAAAAGTCTTAGCATCTTCAGGGTGGAAAGAGAACACATCTCCTATTTCTTTTATAATGTATTCGCAAGCAGCTCCCATAGTCCTTTGCTCACAAGAGACTCTCACCAAAAACTAGAGCCTATGAGAATTTTCCAAAGGTGAATATTAAATCTTTTACAACCCAAAGCTTGGGTTGGCATAAAGGGATTCTAACGGGGCACTCCCCACCTTTCCTCCATTAAGGTCTAACAATTTCAGCAAAGATACAAGGGTCTGCTTTAATCTTTCAGGATAAGGTGCTCCACTTCTTTTTTTTTTTCCATCTAAATTTAGTGCTGTGGCATTCTGTTAAAAGCGCCTTGTGTCCAATAATATACTTCCTGGTCTGTTCTGAGGTCTTGGGGAAGCATTTTATCTTTGATGTAATTGCCAGGGTGAATCCCCAGTTATAACATACTCTCCAGCCTATAAAATAATTGTTGCAAGTGAACCCAGTCCATAAATATTAGTGATTGAAGAGATCGGTTGGAATAAATCAATGGGGTTGACATATTTAATAAACTTTGTATAAACATTGTTTGCAATGGCTATAAATAAAATAGTCTTTAGGAATTTTTACATATTGCACATTCCTCTCTAGTCATTGGGAACCACAATGGTAATTTCAAGAGAAGCAAGAAGAGCAGCTAATCCTTTATAAAATCTCCATAGACATGAACTTGAAGGGGGCACCCCAGGGAGGCTGACCAATGCAAGGGATAGACTTGGTTGTGGGTTGAGGTCTGTTCTGTTGCCATTCCTCTCACCATCAAGCACATGCAAACTGCAGGAGATTCTCACTTTATGGAAATAACTTTATGACCAAATTTTTTTTTAAAGAAGGTGGGGGATAAGTCCCACCATCAATAAAGGATGATTTAGATGGCATTTTGCATTCATACAGATTTGTGTATAAATAAATAAAAGGTTTTTGTGGGAAATGCTGTCATCCTTACTTTGCATTTTAAAATTATCTCTCCCTATAAGTTTGAGCAGATTTCTATTACACTATATGAGTAATGTGAGCTCCCTCCAGTGGCTGACTTAATGTCTCAAAGTCCACAAGGGTATTACTCAAAGGTCATGTGACCCAGGTGGCTTGATTCTGAATTTCATTTTTTTCTGAAGTAGTGAGTTCAAGTCCATCCAGTTATATTGGAAATACCATTGGTTTAGGAGCCTGGACATCTGTGTTCTAATCAAACTCAACTGCTTCTTTATTGTGTAAGACAATTAGCCCTTCCAGTTCTCCCTTTCTACTCTTATAAAAGCTATGACTTGGTTACAAAACTCTCCCAAATCCTCCCTAGCTCTAAAGTTGTAGAACTTAAATTCTATTTAATAATACATGCTGATTCACAACTTATGAAAATCTTTCCTCACAACCAAATTGTGAGAAATATAATAGAAATCCCCATCTTATAGATGAGGAAATTGAGACTCAGAAAGTCATTTTTTATAATTAGAAAAGGTGTCCCAAAAGTCTTAGTGAAATATAAGGGTTTAAAAATTTAAACCACTCAGTAAACATTTAAGCTTTAATGAATAAAGCTATCCTATGACTTTCAGGATACCTAAGATAGAGAAGTTGGACTCTAACTTAGTTATTCTAACCCCATATTTTGTGTTTCAACCCACTAAACTTTATTGGCCTCTTAAAATGGGTCATTTTTAAGAAATTTGAAGATTTATTTATTAATCTCTCTTATGATGCCCTACTGAGACTTTTAACTATAAGACAAGAACACCATATTATATTGATAAGGCTGCCAGAGCTAGGGGATTGCAAAGCAATGAGAATTCATCAATCTGGTGTTATAAAGGTCCCATGGAGTCTTCTGAATTACTGCTTATCTATGATTTTATAGAGATGTGAACTAAGGCTTGGTTTATACAAGTGATACTGTCAGTTAATGCATAACTGGCATTCAACCTCAGGTCCTTTGACCCCAAATGACTGCTCTTTCCATAGAATTGCAATTCCTATTCTGTGACAAGCATGAGAAGAGCCTATAGTACCTTCTAGAGGTCTTTCCCCCCCCTCCTAATATATATCAAAGCCTCATACTTTAAACTCTGTAGTATTTTTAGTTTCCCAAAGAGGAGAAATCATGAATGTATTTAAAGACCTTTAGTGAAAAGGTCAGACATAATACATTATCTCTTCTCTATTAAGCAAGTAAAAGGAAATGCAGAAATTTTATATCTAAATATATAAATAAATATAAAATAATATAATGCAATGTGTAAATGTAACATATATGGATTTCTTTAAAAACCTACACATTACAAGAGTTCAAATTTTCTTACAGAATTCTTTTTCTTTTCTTATTGAAATGTATTTTCTATATACTTATATGTCCTTATGTTGCCTCCCCCTTTAGAGTATAATTACCTTGAAGGCAGAGATTATTTCACTACTTAACTTTTCTATATCTCAAGTCCTTTTCCATGACATCTTCTACATCAGAAATATTTAATAAATGTTGATTGGTTGATTGATTCACAACAAAAAAGGGTATTTTAAAATATTATTCAAGAAATAAATGTCACACACCTAGAAATCTTAGTATGAACTAGGTGACATGTTGGTTGAAATTTACAACCTTTCATATTTATTTTTATTAGCAATATTTTATTCACTCAATAGCAATATTTTATTCTCTCAATTTCTCTGCCATTAATGGGGGGAAAAACATGGACATTCTTAAGCAACCAAAGTCTCTTAAAATCAAAGGAAATGAAATTCAGTGTACATGGGGATGGGCTTTATATTTTGAAAGCATTCGTAAATTGTGCTAAAATTAAAATTATTAAGCATTATTTCATCACAGAGTGTTTTATATTTTCTTAACATCTGACCATTAATTTTACTTATCCTAATGACAAACATAAACCAAATAAATAAATAAATAAATCAACAAATAAAAATGTACAGAAACAGTGAGTTAGAGAGAAAGACGACAACATTAAAATAGAAACAGATCACTAAATCATACCTAAGGATCCTTCAGGCTACATATTGATTTAGGAAACCACATGTTATGAATATCCATACTTAATTGTATTTTTATTTATTTTGCCAAATATTTTCCAAATACATTTTAATCTGACTGCACTTGGGAGGCCATGTTTGAGAACTCTGATTAAGAACCCCGAGCCAGGAATTGGGTCTGCAAATGATGATGATCAAGATGAAGCTTAATTAGTGTTCCACTGCTCAAGTCAGAGTTCTCTGGTCTTTCCATATCCCGTGAAGAAGGCCCAGTTGTGGATAATTTGCCCTTGTTTTTTCAGAACACATTTTGAAATGTTCTTTTTCACTTGCTTTTTCATGTTTTATCTTGTAAACGTGGTATCCGATGTAATCTACGGCATGCCACTTCACTGCTGTCACATCGAGAAGTGACAGCACTTGTCACTACCAATCTCTTAACGTCTGGTCTCATCTGAGTCAATGCTGGGGAGACGCACAGCCCATTTTTTTCCAGGTGTTTATTGAAACAGCAAGTTACACAACATGTCTGTTCTGTGTTCTATGCTGAGAAGGAAAGAAACACAGGTAGAAACAGATTCTGATTTTCTAGGAAATCCAATCAGGTAATGCTTTCTCCTCTTTGCCCAATCTCAGAGGATACCAAGAGGTAAAATAAAGTCATTTCAACCCCTTCAAAGGGGTAAAGAGAGCAGGTCATCTCAGAGTTGTTGATGGTCCCCATAAATCAAGGCTGGTATACAAGTTATATGTTTAGACACGTGTCTCAGAGATCCGAGATTTTGTTGGAATTTGCTGTGGGTCCAGTATGGCACAACAGTCACCTTCAAAAGAGCAGGAAGGGGAAAGCATTATGCAGAAGTTCGTCTGAAAAAGATCTGGTGGTTTTAGGGGACCACAAGCACAATATGAATCAATGGTATGGATAGAGCAGGCAAAAGAAAAAAGAAACAAATAAGAAAGTGATAGTCTCAGTGTACTCTGCTCTAATCATAACTAGAATGTAATGTTCAGTTCCAGGCACCACAGTTTAGAAAGGATAATATTATGATGAAAAACATTTAGAGATTGGAGAACAACCAGATAAAAATCTGTTGAAAGAACTGGGAATATTTGCTCTGAAAAAAAAAAAAGACTAAGTGAGGACATGAAAGCTATTCAAGTATTTCTAATATTTGAATGGCTTTCATGTGAGAAAGGAGTCATAGTTGTTCCATTTGGTTAGGCATGGCAGAAATGGGAGCTGTGGATGGAAGTAGGGGCACTGATAATTTGAGAACATAGAGACTAGTGAGGACCAGGTGAGAATCAGTTGAAAGAACTGGAAGAATTCTTACAGAGGATAATATGAGGGTGGAGGTTATGGTAACATCTAGCCTATAATTCTAAAAGTTTTAGTCCTGAATTCACCATGCATTCACTGACAAAGCAAATTCTCCCCAAACATCTCTGTATACGGAAGGGAGATAAGTGTTGCCCCAAGATAGTGGGGTCTGGTTGTGGACTTAAAATCTTCAGGAATTCGTTTGCAGAAGTAGTAGTTTGGGGGGGAACATAGAGTGCAGAGGCTTGCAAAGGTGCCTAATATGTGCATCCTATCTTAGCAGACTTAATTGAATAAAAACCCAAACTTAGGGAGATTCTGCAAAGCACTTTGCTAGATGATGAGGATAGAGAGGGGGGAAAACCCAACAACCCTGAATCACCTGTACCCTCCAGGATCTTACAGTCTATTAAGAGGGATATGAAAGTACACCATAAGGTAAAATAGTATTCTTCTTACTTTGAGTTCCAGCCATGAGATGGTTATTCGCTCTGTAATTATTTTATTATTCTTTTAAATTAGTGTATAACTTTTGCACATAGTTTTCATTTACCCTTTTGTGTTTTAGCTGTAAGTTTCTGAGAGCAGGGAATGTGTTCTATTTTATTTTTGATAATCCAATATCTAGCAACTATAGTTCTTGGTGTATAGTAGGTCTACCAAGAATATTTGCTCTGGAAAATAAAAGACTAAGTGGGGACTTAAAAATGAATGAGATGGGGGAAGGGGCAAAGGGCAGCTATGAGTCTGTTGCTCTATGAAGATTGAAAAGTGGGATGAGTAACTTTAGTTGGGAAAATCAAGGAAGCTTCACAGGGAAGCTGAGCCTCAATAGTCTATGAAGTGGGAGTGCACTGAGGCATGAACTTTATGTAAATCACAGACAGAAGATGGTGATATTGCATTTGGTGTCAGAGTTTAGTGTTGTTCAGTCACTTGGCAGTTGAATTTGACTTTTTGCAACCCCATCTGGAATTTTCTTGGCCAAGATCCTGAAGTGATTGGCCGTTTCCTTCTCATTTTGAGGAAGATGAGGAAACTGAGGCAAACAGGGTTAAGTGACTTGCTCAGGGTCACACAGCTAGTAAGTGTCTGAGACCAAATTTGAATTTACAAGGAGGAGTCTTCCTGATTTCAGGCCAGTCAGTCCTCTATCCATTTTTCCACCTAGCTGCCCAAGTTCAAAGGAACTGGGGAGAAGTCCTGTCATTTTTAAGCTTTAACCCTGAGCAAGTTATATATCCTCTTGGGACCTTAGTTCTTCCTCTGTAAAACAAAAGGATTAGAATTCAGAATCACCAGGGTACCTTCCAGTTTTCAATATATCATCTCTCGGGGAGGTTGATTTCAAGAAGCCACTAGCAGTCCAGTCTGGCTACAAGGCAGCATCATGGACTAGGAGTATGAGGAAATCAGTCTGGACAGGTAAGTGAATCTCTTGCAGAGGATCTAAACTGACAGGTGAAAGGATTTTGATTTCCATAGAAACAACAGAGAAAGGTTCCAACACATGTTTCAGTAAGTTCAGTTGATCAAGGGTCTTCTGGGGGAAAAATTACAAACTCTACATCACCAAATGGGGAGGTTGAGACCTCCTCACTGGAGTTGATCAAACAAAAACCGTATGATCTTGGATACAGCCTGCAAGGGCTTCTTGGGCAGGTTTGGATCATGCTAGATGGCATCTGAGGTCTGTTTCTACTAGAAATCTGTGAAACATATGGCAATATTGGGGAGCACCCAATCTTTGGGTGCTTTCTGACTTAACTAAATAGAAACAGGCCCAGCCAGATTTGGCAATTCAACAACTACAGCTGGGGATCCTTTTGACAACTTCCTGGTCTGGTTTTTAAACTTCTGTTGAAAGCTACTAGTCTTGGGTGCCCTAAAGAAGAGAGATAAAATGCAGTGGTTTCTCCCCCTCCTTGGTTCTTAAATACTGATATAGATGGCAGCTTCCTTAGTTTATTATTCTCACATAGGGGAAATGCTTTCTATGTCCATCCATATCAGCCTCCTGCCATAGCCAATCCACTCTCAATAAATTACATAAGATTGGGGGGAAGTAAATATTTATTTAAAATCTACAATTATCAGATCCTGTACTAAGAATTTTTATAAATATACCATCCAATACTGAAAAACACAGATGAGATCATTGTCTCTATTTTACAGTAGAGGAAACTGAGGCAAAGAGAAATTACAGGATTTGTGTCCAGTATCATACAATTAGTAAGTACCTGAGGCTGAACTTGAACTCAGGTCATCCAAATCCTAGGTTTGATGTTCTATCCATTGCTCCAGCAGCTATAGTCTTATGAAGCACTTTTCATTCAAATGGTTTCAGTCATCTGTTCTGCAACATAGCAAAGAATGGATCCTGTACCATTTTCAAGAAATCCTTGACCAAAGAAAAAACATCTTAAAAGCTTTGTGCTTAGATTTGTTATGTCCCTAGTGAGTTCTAGTTGCAATTTCTGCTCTTTTAGCCCTTTTCTTCTTAGAACTTTAAGAACCTGGAATTCCTTACAAGATAAAATATGTCTGCTCTCTTGCTCTCCCTCAAAGTTAGTTATAGTACATGAGGAATTCTTGACCTGGTGTCTCTGAACTGATCTTTCTCTCCCAATCTTTTTTTTCTCTCTCTCAATCTGTCTCTATCTCTTTTTCTGTCTCTTTTTCTGTCTTTCTGTGTCTCTGTTTTTTCTTCTCCTTTTTGAATATTAGCCTTGTAATTGAACAGTGTGGTATAATGGGAAAAGACTTTGAGATTGGAAGGAGAGGATATGATTTTAGTTCATTCACTTAATTTCTCAGATTTTTGTTTCATTAATTGAAGAGTTTATAGTAGTTGACTTTTAAAGGCCCTTTCCAGGTAGACAAAGTCCAACAGAGGATCAAGTCCTGCCAGGCCTGGACTCCCCTTTTTGTCTTTGTTTTCCCCATCCCAGCAGCCACATGGTGGATTCTTATATGGTTGAGTGAATGAATGGTTTAATTCAATGTCTTTGTGCCTCAGGAAACTCCCTAGGGCTTCATTATTGTCATAGATGGGTTGAGAGCTGCTTAGGTGGAAGGAATTCCCTACACTAAAGAAATCACAGATTATTTGTGTAATGTTCCGGCAATTTTTCATTTCCTCAAATATTTTGCAGTACTTTTTTTCCCCATAAGCCAAAGAAATCTATAATGCAAATCAAATCAAGACGATGCATTGTAGATATTATAAGACAGGAGGGTGGGATCACTCCGGAGTCATGATCAGACTCATCGCGCCCACCCAGACAGTTTTTGTTGTTTTTGCTGTTATCCAGTCTTTCTTGGTAACCCTATTTGGGGTTTTCTTGGAAAAGGTACTAGAGTGATTTGTTATTTCTTTCTCCAATTCATTGTTCAGATGAAGAAACTGAGGCAAACACGATTAAGAGGCTTACCCAGGTTCCACACAGCTATCCCAAGTCCAAGACCAAATTTATACTCAGGCCTTCTTGACTCCAGGTCAGGTACATTTTTACTATGCTACTTATCTGCCCTTACTACTTTCACTTGTTAAAGAAAGTAACACAAAAAGTCATCGGAAAGGTGAAAGGAGATTCTCTGTACTGCTGAAATCAGAAGGAAGCCCAGACTTCTAGGGAAAAATAAATAAAGTCCTTTTCAGTCTTGGTGGCAAAGGCCTCTATGAAGACAGAAGAAGGCTTTGTTTATTTTCCCCTAAAAGTCTGGACATATGACTTCATCAGGGTGGAGAATCTTCTTCCAGTAAAGGAGATTCCTGACTACTTTTGTGTTATTTTCTCTAACAAATGAAATTGAGGAAGTGTGGAAAGAAATTGAGCCTCCTTTCTGAAAATTGTGCCTAGAATGAGCCTTGCAGCACGGCCCATATGTCGGAACCCCAAACGGCTGTATAATAAGTAATCCTGAAAATGTGTCGCCTCTGAAATTAGACCGATTTTACATGTTGTTTTTGTTGCTTTCTTTATTTGCTTGTCGTTGCTCTTTTGTTGCTTTCCCTGGATCCCCTGGAAGCGGGGCCTGGATTCCGAAAACCTAGGATCTGGGGTTTTAAAAATAATAATAATAATAAAGATGAGCATTGGGCAGCATTGGTGATGTCAGCCAATTCATCAGTAGCCAGTACATAAAAGTCCACATGTTTCACTTTGCCGATAAGCTTGTCTGCTTCATCTAATGCCAACAACTCAATCCTCAGAACAGATGACATATTGAACAAAGGAATCTTTTCAAATGCATGGAGTACTTCAGTTTTCATCTTTCCAATGTGTCATTTGCTGCAAGGATCTATTCTATCATTTCAGAGTCAGCAAATAGCTTCTCGTGCCAAGTCAATATCCTGGCGTTGCATTGCAGAGGTACAAACTACATTCTCCTCATAAGCATCCCATCAGCTATAATGGGAATGCTTCGGAACAGATTTGCCAGCTCAACCAGGGACTCCTAGAAGCTCTTTACACAGAAATGTATACGCATCATTCTTCAGCGGCCTTTTAACTCGCCTTTCTTTACAAGAACAGTTGTTACATAATAAATAGACAATAGAGTACTAATTGGGTACGAACAATAGGACTCAATTTAAAACAATTATGGAGAGTACATTCAGCTGCTAAGAGCACACATTTTAGGACTGCAAGTTCCAAGAACCAGAGGCAGTAAATGGTGGGCTTAAAGCCCAGGGGAACCTGGGTACCAATTCCGCCCCAGAAACTAATTAGCTGGGTAACTCTGAGCACATCACTTAGCCTATCTATGCTTCAACGGACTCCTTACAATTTATCGACTCACTCATAGGTGGGTTGGTGGTGGATGGCCCAGGTTGAAAGAGATAATTTTCATACCAGGAGTTCCCTTCCATCACCATCATCATCATCATCATCATCATCATTACCATCATCATCAATAAATTATGTAGCATCTTGTAGTTCACAAAATGCTTTACAACTCTGCCATTTTGTTGTCACAGAAACCCTAGGAGGTAGGCACTATGATTACAACCATTCTAGAGATGAGAAAGTTGAGAAAATGCTTAAATGACTTGTGCAAGGGTCACACAGCTTGTTAATGTCTGAGTTCAGATTTGAACCCACAGCTCTATGAAGCACCACTTAGCTGAGGCTTTTGTGGCATTAAGTAAATCTCTTCTCATTTTTCTGAACTCTGGCCTAGGGAACCCTCACGTTGACTGTCCATACAAAATGACTGGTGATTCTCCCAGGCTTCCTTTCTTAATACATAGTCCAGTGTTCTGTTTTAGGGAGGCAAGCAATTATCCCTTTGTTTTTCACTTTCAGTAAAACAGAAAAGGGTTAGAGCAGATCAATAATCCTTGATGTTGATACTTACCTGAAAAAAAAATATTGATATTTACCTGGTAAATGTTTATTCCAGGGTGCAATTTATCCATTGCTTATCTTATGGGCTGACCCATGAAATTTCCCCAAATTTGGGAAAGTTGACTGCATAATCTGTAGTAGTGGGGGACTGTATTCAAACTTTTCCATAACTATTTTCAATAGAACTGTTTTTCTTTGTATGCTTATGAATTTTATACATTTACAAAGCCCTATTCTGAGAAGAGGTCCAGAACTGTCTAGGAGTCACTTTAACAAAGCAAAGAACTTCAATACCCAAGGACATGAGAGGGCCTTTTCAACAATGGATTTAAGATGTTTTGTCACCAAATTATTTATACATAAATCTTCATCCAAAGTGAAGTTACTTTCTCAACATCAACTCCAGTCTACTAGCAATAACAATGGACACACATATCCCTTTTAGCTTTTCAAAGCCTTTTCTCTATTCATCTGGACAATATTACTGAAAGTAGGTGCTATGATTATAATATCCATTTTATAGATTAAGATGCTGAAGCCAAGGAAGATTATCTTGTCCAAGATCACACATCTAATCATTGTGGGAGAAGAGAGAATTGCAAATTGTAGCTCAGTGGAAGCAACAAGGGTGAAGGATACCTGGACTCAAAATCCTGCTTCTGACACATACCTGTATAATATTGGGGAAAGTTAGTAAGACTTCCAGAGCCTCCGTGTCATCATCTGCAAAATGAAGGAATTAAGTTAGATGCTCTGTCATCCAAATTCCTGTGGCTCTAAGTCTAGTCATGTAATAATTAATCATAATCCACAAACCACTTGGATTGACTTACTTTTCTTCCTCCTTGAAGATCCATGTAAGTCTTGGTTCATCCCTGAAGAAGAATCAACTTCTTCCAGATATAATAGGCAAAAACAAAGGGATAATTGCTTGCCTCCCTAAAACAGAACACTGGACTGTATATTAAGGAAGGAAGGCTGGGAGAATCAGCAAACATCTTGTATAAGGGTTCCCTAGGCCAGAGTTCTTGTGTTCAAATGAAAGCATTCTCTTCTTTGCCAATAACCTCTGACTTCAGACAACTGGGATATGATGGGATCATTGACTTAAAGTTACCAGACCATCTAGGGATTATCAAAACCAATGAGCATGTCACTCATTTTGCAGATAGATGAGACTCAAGGATATAAGGTCACATTGTTACAGTTAGCAGATGCAGAATTCTAACTCAAGTCCCCTAATCTCCCTATCGCTATATTATTTCTCCACTGAAGATTCTGACTAGAGGGGAAAATACAGCACAGAATGAAAAAAACTTCTGACGTCCTCTATAAACTGACTGTTCTGTTATTTAAACTCAAACTCTCCATTTTGAGAAGAAGACTAAAGTCACTCCCCAGGATTTCAATGACAATTCTTTCTTATTGACTGATCTGCCAAAATCTGATGGAGACTGAAGTGTGACAAACAGCTGGCCCTCTCCTGCCAAGGAGTAAAGCTGTAGGCAGCTCCCAGTCATCTATGTTGATAGACAGCAGAGTTAGGTAAAGATGTAGTGGAGGGAGAGATGGATTAAATTTATGATTTTATCGTATTTACCTCCAGGTCAGAAGCTTTTGTTCAGAGGAGTAAGTGAGATGATATTCCTTTCTTTTCTCCCTTCCTAATGTAGCACTACTGTGGGATAGTGGCTGTAAAGTTATCTTTGGAAAAAACTCAGAGAGGAATTTTTGATATGTCAATGCTTCCCCATTCTCAGTTACATGACAGATTTAAAAATATGCATTTCTTTTATTTATTTATCTATTTCTTTATTTATTTTAATTTAAGCCAATGGGGTTAATGTGACTTGGCAAGGTCACACAGCTAGTGAATTATTAAGTATCTGAGGCCGCATTTGAACTCAGGTCCTCCCAACTCCAGGGCCTGTGCTCTATCCACTGTGCCCCCTAGCTGTCCCAAAAGTATGAATTTCTAATTGGTAGATTGTCACCTGGCCATAGTTGAAACTGTGACAGGGGACTCAACTGCCCAAAGAACCCCTTTTTTCTCTAAGACCCTTTCCCTTTCCCCTCAGTATGCAGTTGTCCCTTCCACATCATAACTTTACCCCATTGAAGTATCAATACATCATAAGGTGGCATAAAACATTAAACAGGAATTTGGCTGGGGAGTTTTGCAGAAGTCACAGGCAAAGGCCAACAAACACCAGAAAAAGTTTAGAAACTCAGAAATGCATAAAATATATATTTCTAGTACAATATCAACATATGTTATCTTCTAATAACAATAATTCAGACTTCTCTGGTGTGAAGGGAGGATCAAAAACTTTTATGCAGAGTTTCCAGATCTCAGGGAGACCAGCCCTAACCTCCATTTCATCCCCATCATGCTCCAGGCTGAACAGGAGGGATAAAGGATTTTTGGTTTGAAGTTGGCAGGGCTACAAGTGTTAAGTCAATTAAATGTACTTTTGTTTCCATAGAGCATGGAGCCTAGAATCAGAGAGTCCTGAATTCAAATCCAAATTTAGATAGGGTTACAAGTGGCAAGTCAATTAAAAATGTACTTTTGTTTCTTTTTTTTAGTGTTTTTTTTTTTGCAAGGCAATGGGGGTTAAGTGGTTTGCCCAAGGCCACACAGTTAGGTAATTATTAAGTGTCTGAGGCCAGATTTGAGCTCGGGTCCTCCTGACTCCAGGGCCAGTGCTCTATCCACTGCACCAAATATACTTTTGTTTCTGTAGGGCATGAAGTCTAGAATCAGAGAGTCCTGAGTTCAAATACAATCTTAGATAATTTCTGACTGTTTAGTCTTAGACAAGTCACTTCACTTTGGTCTGCCTCAGTTTTCTCAACCATAAAATAGAATAATAATGTCACCTACCTCCTAGGATTGTTGTAAGGATTAAGTGAGATCATTGAAAAGTACTTATCATCTAATTAATACATATGTGCTCTCCTCCTTTCTTCCTCACACCATCCCAAGTCTCCTCATCTGAATACACCTCTCCAAGACTGGAGTCCAAGACTGACTCCTTCTGCATTCTTTCCATCTTGTAAGCTTCTTACTAAAATGAAGCTATTTTAACTGAACACAATGTACAAAATATGATCTTGATCAATGAAAAGAATTGCTTCCTAATTTCTGGAAGCTAAACTGCCATATATGATGTGTCCCATGTTTCTCAGAGCAGATTAGTCAATAGTCTGCAATGACTTTTAAAGCTTAAAACTATACTAAGACTTTGGGGATGTTCTGCATGTTCCTCTTTCCCCACCAAGCCCACAGAGTTCCTTTCTCCACATCACTAGCTTCTTTGATATTCAGTAGCATTGTCCTTAA
The DNA here is from genome assembly GCF_037893015.1 of Macrotis lagotis. Lineage (NCBI taxonomy): Eukaryota > Metazoa > Chordata > Mammalia > Peramelemorphia > Peramelidae > Macrotis > Macrotis lagotis. The sequence goes on along the minus strand of NC_133659.1, from coordinate 40,799,024 downwards.
CACCGCTTTCCCCAGGATAGATTTAAACTCAGGAAGATGGGTCTTTCTGATTCCAAGTCCAAGATTCTACCCATGGGGCTACCTAGCACAGGGTGTTATATTGTGGAGGTTGTTATCACTCAGTAAGAAGCACAATGGCTTTCCTAAAGGTCTCTCCACTGTTCCACTACCCTGTCTGAACATGGGGCAATAGGTTAGAAGACCTTTCAAGATTTTTCCAGGTCTATGTTTCTGTCATCATTTTCTAATTCAATTAATTTACAGTACATTTCTCACCCTTAGAATTTGCCAAAAACCAACCCATGCATGTTTACACGATATAGGAAGAGTGTTGCCCGTCCCTTATGCAGATATGTCACAGTCCTGCCACCCTGGTTTATGTGTGCCTCCTACCAGATAAGCTCCATCTTCCAACTTCATTCATTTCCACCAGCCTCAAGCCAAATCCAGCCTTATTCCAGGGAACTTTTCTAGTCACTCCACATTTTGTGCCACTGACCCCCTACCCACTACTACTATCTTCCTTCAAAGAGTACTTTACCATCCATTTACACTCTAAATTTCTTGTATATCAATAATTATTTGCAACCATCTTCCCCCATTAAACTCTTTTAAGGCAAGGGCAAGGTTTTTTTTTTTTTTACCTTTTTTCCATGTTATCATCAGCATCTAAACAATGTACCTACTACCAGATATATGATTAATAAATACTAACTACTTGAGGATGAAGTAAAAATTCCAATGAAGTCATCTCAGAGTCTAGAAATCTAGGCTCATGTTTCACTTTTGCATATACTGATCATATGGCCCAGGGCAGAATTCACAATGCCTCAGGAAACTCTCCAAGACTCTAATGTGCAAAGAAGGTGCTAATCTACATTAAGAGAGAACATTTCTTCATCCCAGGATTCTCTATTCCAATGAAATCATAGGTCTTATCCATATCCCTTAATGTTTTTTGAAATGAAGTGAATTTCCCTTGCCAAGTGATATCCATTGCTCAGAAAGATGAACCGAGTCCTAAGGGTCTGTGACAGCTGAAAGGAGTCTTGGTGCCAGAGTTTTTCTTGTTAGCTAGAAGCCACACTGGAGGTTACTTCTTGGGTAAAACCTCATTTATTTGGAGAGCTAGACTTCCAACAAGAGATGATATCTTCTCTCTGAGCCTTTAATTTGGGGATTATGACACCCAAATGAGGGAAAATGGAGACCTTTAAGTCAAATTCTGATCATGCAGCCTTTGCTGTTGTAGCCAGTATCAATGACAACTCCATTATCCCAAGTCATTGACAATAATCTTGCTCAGTATTGGATTCATGTTTAGAACAAAAATGATATGAAATCCAATGGGTTCAATGTCAAAACCATCCATTTTTAGGAGCAATGTTAGAAATAATCTTTCTCCCCCCCCAAAAAAAATAAAATTTAAATAAAATATTTTCCACATTCCAACAATTTCTTCACATCTACATAAAAGATTTGGACCAACTGGAGACTGATGAGCAATTTAAAACTAATAACTTTATGAAATGATTCTCCTTCATTCTTTATTATTGAAATCCAAAATGATTACTGTTAAAAATCTAATTTTTTTATCCTCCTCAGACTGAGTATTAGAACATTTTTTCGGTTATTTTCCTCCAGAGGAGAAACGGATGGGAGATTCTAAACCCTGGGCTGACAATATATAGCTTTGTAAATACAACATGTAACGCTACAAGCATTTACCAACAAGCATTAGCTGTAACAATATGAATTCCACAGCCGAGCCAGGTAATATATATTTAGAATGACTGCTGTATGCCGCATTCTAGAGAGGGAGCAGGATCTTGTTTATTGAGACATACAGGAAAGCTTAAGAAGTTGATCTCACAGAAGAAAGGAATCTAAATTGATTTCCCCGAATTTCCACGGCTTTCAGGTAATAAAAACATAACACTCTGGACTCTAAACAAAATCTCCGTCGAAATGGACACTTAGTATGAGATCTAGGGAGAGACTCTGAGGCTGAGAGAATAAGTGAACATTTTCTCTTTTGTTACAGTGGTGCTGGGTGTTTATTGTTGGATTTGTGTTGTTTCTTTTCTTTTCCTTTCCTTTTTTGTGGTGGTTGTTGTCATTGGTGCTGCTGCTGCTATTAATACATCTGGTATCCAATCATGATACTAGTGATGTCCATGTCACCCAAATGGCCTGCAGGCAATGCGTGCATCTACATTGGGGTTAAACATCTGTGAGAAGATGTGACAACACACCTTAGAAAAGATATTATTGAGCAATATAGACTTTCTGTAATAACCAAACAGTAAAGAATATCACTTTTTAAAGGTCTCCCCATGGCTGATCTCATGACTCAAAGATAAGACACCAGGCTGCAAGCTAAGTAATAAAATCTGGTAGATACTCTGGGCTAGCTTGTGACAAATCATATCAAAGTATTATTAAAGAAGGAACTTGAGACCCAAGCCTATTATTGATTCTTGACAGAATTTCTTATAAATAAAGTGTTGCAATCAGGTCCTGGACTTTCCAAGGTCCTGGTAGAATTCTTCCTATTATAGAGAAAGCTACAAAACAGTAACGCTACCTCGGCCGAAGCCATAAGCATTGTTTTGCCATCATGTGGGTGGCTCATGGTCCAAAAACAAGCCAATAAGAAGACAAATTTCAAGGGTCTTTTGAGCCTTTTCAGCTTCCTGCTTAAAATGGGTAAAACATCTCTCTGAACTTCTTCAGCCCGAAGCAGTTGGGGCCATAAATGTGTTAGTGGAATGAATCGGTGACCCTTCAGAGCACTAAGGACACACCTCCATTAGTGTCCATATTCCTGCACAGAAGAGGCTGATACAGTCAACTGAAATGACAGGGTGATAAATATAAAACCACTATCATCAATAAGACTGGAATGTAAAAGCACTTAGTCTCAGCCTAAGTAACTCACAGAAAGTTTGGTTTCCAGAACCAATGCATCATCCATCACTAGTCTACCTTCTGTTGACAAAGTAATTGTAAGATATCTGGAATAGAGGCTCAATATGAACTGACATTTTTGAAAGGAGGAATTGTGTGCAGCACTTACTCATTAAATGTATTTTCCACCACTAAAGATGTTTCCTTTTTTAGTTTATGTATGAATAACTTTCACTAAAGTTCCCTTGACACACTGACTTTGCTTTCAATAGCACCTATGTTCATTAACATAAAACCTGAAAGAAAATAATTTTAATGCAGCTTTTTTAACACTTCAAAAGCCTTTAACAAATTGATCGAGGACAATTATGCATTCTAAAGGGAATTATAAAGAGATCATACAAGGTTGAAAAGTTCTAGCTTAATTTTTTTTCAAGAAAAAAATGAAAAGAGAAAAAAAAGCAAAGCCGTCAAGATGGAACTTGGATGCACACTGGATGAAAGTAAACTTTCGAATTTGGTGGCTGATTTTATTTCCCCATCGATGCAGCACACATTGACTTTCACTCCAAGATGAGACTGAGGTCACTTCATGGGAGGAGAATGAGATACAATTTAATTTTTGGACATGGCATCATTTTGACATAGCATCATTGGGTTTCTTGGATCCCATTGTCTCAGAAAAATTTTTAGAAGAGCAAAGTGTCTTTTTTTAAAAGTAAGGGGACACAGATAAAATGTTCTCTCTCTAGGGATTGGTGAATATAGACTCAGGATAAGAATTTGTTTCCCCTCTTGTTGGCTAATGGGACTACGGAGGTAGAAATAAAGATTTCCAATAGATCTTGAGTTCTATAACCAGGGAAGGACCAAAGTCCCTGAAATCAAAGCTAAATTCTTATGTCACAGAAACATGGACTGCTGATTATTTTTATTATTATTATTATTATTATTATTATTAATCATTATCATCAATTTGTAATCTATTCATTTTTTAAAAATTTTAATCCCTGCCTTTTGGTTGTCCATTTTTCATATAAAAAAAAGAAAAGAAAAAGAAAGCAAAGCAGTCAAGATAAAACTCTGATGCACACTGCATGAAAATAAATTTTGAATTTGGTGGGTAATTTTATTTTCCCATAAATGCAACACACACAGACTTTCACTACAAGATGAGGCTGAGGTCACTTTATGGGAGGAGAATGAAATGCAATTTACTTTTGAACACAGCATCATTTGGACATACCCTCATTGAATTTCTTGAATCCCATTGTCTCAGAAAAAAACTTTTAGAAGAGCAGATTGTTTTTTTTTAAAGATAAGGGGACACAGATAAAACTTACCCTCTCTACAGATTGGTTTTATAAAGACCCAGGAAGAGAATTTGTTTCCCCTCTCATTGGCTAATGGGACTATAGAAATAGAAATAAATAAAGATTTCCAGTAGATGTTGGATTTTTAATCAGGACAGGAACAAAGCCCCTGAAATCAAAGCTAAATTCTTGTATCACTGGAACATAAACTATTGTTTATTATTATTATTATTATTATCATTATCATCATTTTAAAATTTATTCACTTCTTAAAATTTTAATCCTTGCCTTTTGGTTGTCCATTTTTCATATTAAAAAAAAGAAAAGAAAAAGAAAGCAAAACAGTCAAGATGAAACTTAGATGCACACTGCATGAAAGTAAACTTTGAATTTGGTGCATAATTTTATTTCCCTATAAATGAAACATATACAGTCTTTCACTAGAAGATGAGGCTGAGGTTACTTAAGGGAAGAATAGTGAGGTGCAATTTACCTTTTGGACATGGCATCATTTGGACATACTATCACTGGTTTTCTTTAATCCCATTGTCTCAGAAATATTTTTTAGAAGAGCAAATTCTCTCTCTTTTTTTTTTAATGTAAGGGGACACAGATAAAATGTACTCTCTCTAGGGATTGGTTTATATGAACCTGCGATGAGAATTTGTTTCCCCTCTCACTATCTAATGGGACTATGGAGGTAGAAATAAAGATTTCTAGTGGATACTGGATTTTATAATCAGGGCAGGGCCAGAGTCCCTGAACTAGAGGCTAAATTCACAGAAACATGAACTGCTCATTATTATTATCATCATCATCATCAATTTTAATTTATTCATTTTTAATATTAATCCTTACCTTTTGGAACAAAATTGGCATAGGAAGGAAGCAATCATTTCTTAAATGCCTACCCTGTACCAGTCACTAAGCTAAGCACTTTAGAAATATCATCTGACTTGATTATCATAACAAAAAGTTGCTATTGTTACATACATTTTGCAGTTGCAGAAACAGAGGCAGACAAAAGATAAACAATTTGCCCCAGGGTACAGAGCTGCTAAGTAGTATTGGAGGTCACATTTGAACTCAGTCCCAGAACTCTAGGGAAAGCTCACCTTCATAGTTCTCTACTTCCAGACTGAGAAGAGCAATGTTTATACTGTGTCCTCTGTTCTTGTGAACCAAGATTTTCATTAGGGTTTTTTTTTGCATGTCAGTGATATTCATTTATCATTTAATGATCATATGAGCTTCTTTAAGCTTCAGTTTCCTCATCTGGAAAATGGGAATGATAATACTTATAGTAGCTTCCTGGCAGAATAGAAATGAGGATCCAGTAGAATCACCTAATAAAATGTTCCTTTGTGTCTGCCATCATTATTTATCATAATCCAAATTGAAGATATTTCCCTAAGTGCAGATCTTAGCAGGTCACAGCTTAGGAATGCACAGCACTCAAAAATATAAGTAGAGATTTCTGTACCTGAGATAAGCACATTAGCCATCAGGGCAAACAACAAAAAGCAAATCCTTGCCCAAGGCAGGGGAGGAAGGCAATCATAGGGTGGAATGAGTAGGGTGGGGTAGGGGGGAGTTAAGCCCAATCTGCCATCTGGCAGCTTCCTATTTTAATGAACAATTCTTGATAATTCATTGCCAAGTTCAGTTGTTTCTTCACTGCTGAAAGGATTGCTCTTTAAATGTGACACCCTTGAAATTCAGTGGTCTGGGACATAGTCCCTCTATCCCTGCCCTAGTTATGGCTCTGCCTGAAGCTCAGTGGAAATCCATGGAGTCAATGCCTTTTGAGGAAGCCTGGCCAGGGTGCCAGGTGAACAAGAGGGCTAAAAGTTCTCCTGCCCTGCCCTGAATACAAAATTTAAAAGAAGAAAATCAAATATTCTTTTTGCTGTTTAGATGCTCAGTTGCCCGCCTTCCGCAACAGTACTCCTGTCCCCAGAGCACCTGAACCCATTTATTTTCCATCTGTTTCTTGCCTTCCTAAAGCAGTTTTATTGCACCCCAGAAGGCTTTGCTTCTCTCAATTAGAGAGGGAGAAGCACTCAGAGACATATAGGATGTGCACGAGCCAATGCAGGTAGGCAGAGAGGATAAACAGGTTGAGGAGCCCAGGGAACCCACCATCCTGATCCTGCCATACTCAAACACATGTAGGTGGTCCTGACTCTTGGCTGCCATATTACATCCTCAGGAGTCCTGGGGATCAGTGTCCATTTGACTAAGAGAAAAGTGGGGCTGCTGAACAGCCGAGAAGCCCAGAATCCTGCAGTGAAGAAAAGGAAGAAAAAGGCATAAGGAGAGGTTGATTTTCAAGCAATTATTGACAATGAAAGAAGAGCCTAAGATGGTTACTAGGCTGAACAGTGTTCAGAAGGCATGTAAATTGATTTCCTCCCCTGAGCACAGCCTTGGGCTAGTCCTTGAGAAGTGACTAAGTCTAAAGCAAAGCATTTGGTAGCCACTGATGCCAATTTGTCCCAGGGGGAGGTTTCTTCCCTGAACCTCTGGAGGGGTTTCACTTGAGCTATTCTAGTTTCTGTGACTTCCACTCAGGTCCTATTCATGTTCCATAGAGAAAGCATCTTTCATATCAATTAGCATAGGAGTAAAGGATACATTTTGGAATAAGGAAGATGTATTCTTATCACTGCAGAAGGCTAGAAGAAGCAGCCCTGCCCTTAGCTTCTTTTTCCAACTTGTTACAAGAGCCAATGATTCCTCCTATTAAGGTTTTAATGTGGCACCAATAAGTCAAAACCGGCTTAACAGGTAAGAATTATAGATAGTATAAAATGTTTGAATTTGGGCTAATAACGTATACTAAGTTATAGATGGATGAGATTTAAAATGATCGAGGTAAGAAATTGGGTTCATAATGGACACATTAATAGACCACTAAGCTGACTGTAAAGGCTTTAGCAGGCAAAGTCTAACGGCACCAAAAATATAACAACTCCATCCATCTTGAGCTTTTCCATCACGTCACCTAATAGAATTTCAAACACTATTAGCACACTGATAAATGTTCATTACATATTGCATGTGAATACTGGAATCTCAACTAAGAGACAAAGATGAGCTCTGTAAACTTCTTTGCTGCTGCTCAGTCAATCGGGCATGGCAATGGGTGCCTCAAAATTATCCAAGGGGCAAGCATCAAAGTCCTTGATGTCATTGGGGGTCACCGTTGATCTTGATGTCATTGAATTTTTAGCTAATTATTCATACTAATTAGCCACTATTTCTAGCTCCTGAAGAAGTACAAGTCCTATCAGCACTCTCTTAATCCCTTGGGACACAATTCTATTTCATACACCCAAGTTATATCTCTCATTGAACAAAATTATTCTCTCCCGCCCTCTTGCTTGAAACCAAGATTTAGTTTTATTTAAACTTTGGTAAGAAGGGCAAGAAACCTTCCTTTTTCAAAAATGTTCTGGGATACAGAATAATTATAGCTTTGTCTTGATGAGCAGAGGAATTATTTCTCTCAGAAAGATCTCTTTCTTTTTTTATTTTTTTTAAGGAAGGAAGCAGATGGAGACAAGCAGCCTGGGTCTCTGAGGGAAAAAAGAATAAATTCTGGACCAAAGTTCAAATAAAGGAGTTTTTCCTGACCACCAGGATACAACAGAAGACTCTATGACAATGTCAGATTTCCCTCTATTCCAGATAACCATATTTAACACAGCATAATCACCTGTCCAAATCTTTATAATGCCCATGTCAATCCTGAGTTTCTCCATAAATCTCCATGGCAACCATCTTCATCCCCTGGCTTCAACTCTAGAACATCTGTTTCTGTCCTGAACAGGAAGCCAAACCATCTGGGAAACTGGGAACAGCATGGGCCAAAGCCCAGGGAACAGTTAGAAGAGTGAAGGTGTCTAGCCATATCCTCATGGCACTGGAACCTTTCAAAAACAATGCCATTTTTCTACAGAAAGCCTTAGGTGGTCCTTCCCAAGATCTACAACAGGGAGTAGCCTGCAGTCAGGAGCCAGGTTGTACTATAAAGACCTAGGCAACAGCTGTTAGGTTCCTCCTCTCCTTCCTCCCCTACAAAGGCAGAGGCTTCATCTCTATGACTATAGAAAGAAAAAAAAATGGACAAGATTGAAAAATGTAATTATTTTATTTTATCACACATTATTTATTTATCACACATTATCACACGTTATTCTATTGCTTCTATTATATGGAAGTAACCACCAAGCATAAATTAAATGCTTACAATGTAGGAAGCTGCATGGTGAAATGCTACAATTCAGCCTTCCACAGCTGAATCCTACTTTTCTCATTTTCTAGCTATGTGAAAATGGATGAATCAATTATAGTTACCTCTTCTCTAGAATGAGCATAAGTAGATAGAGCTCTGAATTTCAAGTCAAAAAGCCTTAAGTTCAAATCTGACCTCAGAAACTTCCTAACTCAGTGATCCAGGGCAAGTCACTTAACCTCTATCTTTTAAATGATTAAATGAAGATGATGGTATCTCCCTCCCAGGGTGGTTGTGCAGATGAAATGAGATATTTCTGAAGCATTTTGTAAACCTTAAAGTATAATTACTAGCCATCAAGAGGACAAGGAGGAGGAGGAGGAGGAGAAATTAGGAAGATATCCCACTGGGCAACTTCAAAAATATTATCAATCCACAAGCATTTATTAATTCATCTTGATGATGTGTGTCCTTCATTCTCAAAGAAGATCATGGCATTAGGGAGGTGAGGCTTCAACAAGTCAATTGGTTTTGAGTTGGGGGGAGACAGGGACTGTACAAAATCACTAGCCTCACTTTCTCTTCCCGAGCGATCTGATTTCAGTAGCCAGGTATGAATCAGGGATTGGAGATGACCCTGGATGTGAAGCAATTGGGTTAAGTGGCTTGCCAAGGTCACACAGCTAGTAAGAGTTAATTAAGTCCAGATTTAAACTCAGGTTCTCCTGATTCCAGGACTAGTACTCTGTCCTCTGTACCACCTAGTTATGTTATACTCTGGTTGATGATGACATATAAATACAAACAAACAAACAAACAAACAAAAATATATCTTTAAGGAAATGATAACCTAAATAAGATGATCAAATTTATTCATTCTTTCATCCTAATCTAATCTATGCTTTGACAATGATACTTTGGATTATTACTAAGAAAACTAGAATTCTATAAGAGATGTTCAGCTGGTCTGTTCCACATTCAAAAATAAAACAAAAGGAAAACCAGTTTCCCATTATACATATGGAAACATGATGTGAATCATGCAATGTCTTTGGCTTCTCCCTTTAGGTTTGGGCCCAGTCTTCTCTAACTGCTTGGGATTCATTGGAATTTTGCCTTCAATTCTGTTGATTTTCCTATTTCAGCTATAGCAACTCCTAGGCTGCCTAAACTTTTTATAAAGGTCTCTGGAATCTATCCTTGCTCTTGGCCTTTAGGAAATCAATCCATCAAGTTTGGAACCCTCACCCTGTGGGCTAAGCCAGAGCCTAGACTGGATGATGTTACATATCCAGTGTCCACCCAGAAAAATCTTCTTATCATTGGTCCTGCTGATGCACATATTCCACCTTTCACAACCACCACTAAGACCACCACCCATCAATCACTAACCTGGGCTTTTTATATGCCAGAAAGTATACTAGATGCTGGGGCTACAAATGCAAAAATGATAGCCCTTTTTAAGCACCTCATAGTCTAATAAGGAAAGATGGATGTATCTCTTCTTATTAAGCTTTGATAACTTCAAACTTCACTTAGACTTTTGGAACAACCTCTTCACACACACACACTCCAAAATAATTGAGGTGGGGGAAGTGTAATACCTAGGGGAAGGGAGGTAGGTAATTCCTGAACACTTGAAGATAGTGAGGGATTCTGGGAGGGACAGGGAGATCATATCCTAATGGAGCACTACCAGTACAAAAACAGAAATAATAGTTGGTCGACTATGGGTATGAGTGATGGGTGAGCAACAGTGAGGCATCTTCTGCCTGACCATCGGAGAATAATGTCTAATGAGACTAGAAGATTAGGCTGGTGTCAAAGAGTGAAGGGTTTTAAATTTCAAACAAAAGAGTTTCTATTGGATTGGAAGACAAGGAATTTAGTGAGTGAGAGACTGACATGATCAGATTTGTACTTGAAGGAAATCACTAAACTGGGTAGAGCAACCATGGCCATCAGGGGGACTTGAGGAAAGGAGACAAATTGCCATCTCAATAGTCTCAGAAGAGAGATGGTGGGGGTCAGACTACGGCTACCTTAAGTAAGGGGAGGGAACAGTGACCTGAGACAAACTAAAATATTGCCCAATAGACTTCATATAAAGGAGAGGAAGGAGGTGACGATAACAACGTTAGCATCACCACCTTCACCACCCCTTCCACTTCAATTAACTATCCTGACAGATCAACTCCTACCTCTTGGGACTTCCCAAAGCAAAACATCCTTTCATTGCCTACACACTTCTTATGTGAGGTCTGTATTAGAATGCAATTAGATTACAATCTCCTTGAGGGCAGAGACTACCCCACTTTTCATATTTGTATCCCTCTTACTTAGCTCAGTCTCTTTCATACAATGAGCATTCAAATATTTTTCATTTATTTTCTCATTTATTTATCCTAAAAAATATTCAAATAGATATTGGCAGATAGGTAACACAGTGGATAGAGCACTGGGCATAAAACTGAAAAGACTCATCTTCCTGAGTTCAAATGTGACCTCACTTTAGTGTCTCTTCTAAGAAGACCCAAATAGGGCCATGGAGATTCAGCTATAACAACAACAAAAACAACAGTTTAGGCTCAGAGAAGTTAAGAAACTTTCTCAGGGTCACACAGGATTTGAAAATTGAAAAAAAATCTCTTTTTAACATTCTCTCCACTATCAAGCCTACTTCTTTACAAGAAAACTTTACTTATCTGGAATTTAGTCTATCAATGTCTTCACCTGACTATGGAGAACCCAGAAATAAGGGTCCGTCTCTTAGTAGATAAATCTATCTCAAAATTGATGTCATAAAGTCAAAGATAATTTTATTCAGAAAAGATCTCTTGAGGTCTTTATTCAAAGACTATTTACTCTTATTTTAGATATAGTTCTAATAGCAATTTATAGTAGACATTGTTTAATTTCTCAGAATGATTCCCCCCTTCTATTTTATTTTACTGCTAAAGCAGAGTGAACAACCCTACACACCTCAGCATACAGAGTCTGCCTGCTTATATGTCTTTAGCAATTAATTATTGATTGCCATGGGAATCATAATAACAATACACCTTTCCCATCAGTATCAACCAGAATAATATGTCAGGATAGAGGAAGTAACATGGTTGGATGGTAGTTTTCTGGTTTGGATAGTATTGGACTTCTTCAGCTTAAAATTGATTAATCTCTTAAGAGAGTTAAGTAATACGCCTGCACGAACTTCAGAGTTGGCATATAATTTGTAATACAGGATAGTTAGTTTTACTTCCATTCTTCAGGGCAAATAGAGGAGCAAGTTATATATACTTTCGCAAGAGAGAACTAGGTAAGTCATGAGATTTTTACTCCTCCCCTCAAATTTTCTCTTCTTGTATGAATATATTGCAGTAAACAAGTCTTAACAATACTTTACTCTCTTTTCTGGAAGGCATGGTAGCACCTAGATGTAGTTCTGTGTGTGATTGTGTGTGTGTGTGTGTGTGTGTGTGTGTGTGTGTGTGTGTGTGTGTATCCATATATCTGTCTCTGTTTCTCTCTTTCCATTTCTCTCCCTACATTTTTTTCTTTCCTTCTCTCCTTTCCCTAATTCCCCCTGTCTTTCCCTCTCTGTCTCTATTTTTTCCCCTTCCCAACCCCCTCTTTTTGTGTCTCTCTCTTTCTGCCATTTATCTCTTTCGCTCATTTCCTTCCCTCTTTTCCTTCCACTATTTCCCTCACTCTCTTTCCTCTGTCTACATACCAATTTATATGTTTCTGCCTCTGTCCTTCTCTCTTTCTCTCCTTCCTTTATTCCCTCCCTTTCTATCCACTCTTCTCTTTGTTCCCCACTTCCCCTTCTCTTTTTTCCTCTCTTTCTCTGTCCCCCTTCACTCCCATCCTCCCCTCCCCTTCATTTTCTTCTTTTTCTCTCTACTTTCTCTCTTCTCCTTTCCATCTTTTTTGTCTCTCTTGTTCCTCTTATTCTCCCCCCTCTATGAGGTAGGTCTTATATCAAGGTAAACTCAAATATACAATTCCAATTATACCAATTATTTTTCAATTCTTATTCCATCCTTTTTACAGGGATGCTTGTATGTCTGTATCCTTAAGGATATTGTTAAGAATTATATTCTCAAAGTATTGTAGGTATTCTTGATGCATTTACCAGTTTGACCTGAGATAGGACTTCCCCCAAAGTACATGGTCTCAGAAGCCCTCAATAAGTACCTCTGTTTATTGTACTGGAGGGTTCACCATGTCATCATTTCCCATCGGGCCTCAGCCTATCATTTTGTCCTACTGGCCTTTTTCTGGCAAGTATGGGTGGGGAAGGGAACTCTTGGCTCAATACAAACCCCCTTCCTGTTGCATATAAGCCCTGAAGGAAATCTTTACGGTATCTGAAATCTCATAAGCTGAACCAAAGTTATCAAGAAAAAGTAAAATTATATAAATTTCAATTGACCAAACATGTGGGAAGCATTTACATTGCTCAATGCTTTTTATTTGTGGATCAAAAGACACAGGCTCTACCTTAAAGGACCTCATTTAGAAGGCGAGACATCAAGGTAATCATGCTTGTTGATTGAGTTTGAAAATACGTTTCAGTTTTTAAAAATGGACAAGATTTTATAACACTCGTCATATATTTAATTGAATATTCTCAGAACCCAGCAAACAATTGCTCTGTATTCTGGAGTTGAGAGAAAGGGGAGTCCATTTACATTTCCATAGACTTGAATAGGAGTCCCTAACCAATAGGGGGCAGGGAGTTAGCACAGTGGGTAGAGTGCTAAGCTTGAGTCACTAAAACTCATCTTCATGAGATTAAATCCAAACTCAGAAACTTACTAACTGTGTGTGAGCCAGGGCAATTTACTTAACTTTGCCTCAGTTTCCTCATTTGTAAAATGAGAAATCTCTAAAAAGGGGCCACAAGAAGTCAGATACAACTGAAACAACTGAGCAAGAATAACCCTGGATAAGTAGGTCACTTAAAAGTTTGAAAATCATTTGACACCCATTATCTGGTGACAATAATAATAATAATAATAATAATCTAGTATTGATATGACTTTATAAATACTATATCATTTGATCCTCACAACAGTTCTAAGAGGTAGGTGCTATTATATTTTTATATTTTATAGATAAGGTAACTGAGGCAGACAGGTTTAAGCAATAGATTTAGAAATTTTTGAGACCAGACTTTAATTCAGGACTTCCTGATTTCAGGCACACTTTATCATCTAGTTGCCTCTACAATGATGAATCTCATGGCCAACCATTTGATCCTCATACCAACTACGATGTGGGGGTGCAGAGAGGGGTTATGGGTAAGCCTTATAGCTCTTATTATCTATCTTACTTTGACAGATGAAGAACCTGAGTCTCAGAGAAGATAAGTGAACAAATCAATATCCAATAGTCTGGGGGCAGAATTTAAAACAGAGTTTTCTTGACAGCACTCTTTTCTCTTTATAATAATGCAAAGCTACTCACCAAGAAATTCCATTGAAACTGGAGAGAAGCTAAAGTTTGCTAATTATTTTGTTTATTATTAGAAAAATGTCTTGATTCTATCTAAAAATGGCCAAGGTCCATTATCAATCAGCCAAACAATTAATAAGCAATATTGCATCACAATCATGTACCACTATTTGTTCAGCCATCACTCAATTTTCCCTTCCTTTCTAATTTTTTGATACCACAAAAGGAATTGCCATAAATATTTTTGTACATATATATATATATAAGTCAGTATCATTTTTAAAAAATTCCTTTGGGCTAGAGATCTGGGAGGGGTATTGTTAAGTGAAAGAATATGCAGTTTTGTAGCACTTTAGGCATAGCTTCAAATTATTCTTCAGAATAGTTGGATCAGTTCACAACTTCAAAAACAGTGCATTAGTGTTCCAATTTTCTCACATTCCTCCAACATTTTTTTTTTGCTCTGTTAGTCAATTTGATAGGTGTGAGGTGGTACCTTAGACTGGTTTTAAATAGCGTTCCTTTAATCGATAGTGATTGAGACAACTTTTATATGACTTTGAGTCATTTTGATTGCTTCCTCTGAAAAATTAACTATTTATAGTCTTTGATCATTTATCAATGAATCCCATTCTTACAAATTCAACTCAGTCCTCTATATGTTTGAAACATAAGAACTTTATCAAAGAAACTTACTAAAATATTTTCCCCACTTTTCTGCTTTCCTTCTAATCTTTCCTGTCTTGGTTTTGTTTGTGCCATTGTATTATAATTTAATGAAATCAAGTTATCTATTTTATATCCCATAATGCTTTATATCTCTTATTTGGTATGAAATTCTTCCCCATCCAGTTGCTATGCCATGCTCCCCTAATTAACATATCATATGACCCTTTATGTCTAAAATCAAGTACTCATTTTGACCTTAATCTTGAGTTGATGGACTATATCTAGTTTTTGTCAAACTGCTTTCTGGTTTTCTAGAAAGTTTTCGTGGAATCATGAATTCTTATCTCAAAAGCTTGTATGTTTGTACGATTTTTGTTTTAACAATCAATCAACATATAGTGAACACCATCTATGTATCAAATGCTAAGAGCTCAAAATAATTTTTTAATAGTCCCTGTCCTCAAAGAAGAGCAGCCAGATGGCACAGTGGATAAAATACCAAACCTCAAGGCAGGAAGACTCATCTTCCTGAGTTCAAATCTAGCTTTTGACATTTACTAGCTTTGTGGCCCTGGGAAAGTCACTTAAGTGACTCATTTCTTCATCTATAAAAATGAGCTGGAGGAAAAAAATGGCAAACCACTTCAGTATCTATATTAAGAGGGTCCCAAATAAGGTCACGAAGAGTCAGACACCACCTCAAGACTGTATTTTAATGAAGGAGTCTCAAGTTGGTCTAAGTGATACACTCAATTGCTTGACTATCCCTATTAAAAGTAATCTTGGTCTGGCTCTCATCTTGGTAAATGGGATAAATTCAGGGAAAAAAAAAGAAAAGTAAAGGTATTTTATTAGAACACCAAGACAGCAAGTTAAGTATGACCAGGGGCCATTTCAAACTGAGGGCTTTTAGAGAAAGAAAGAAGAAACAACAACAAAAACAAAAAAAGAACCTCCATATAAGGGTTAAGTATCTTGATTTGTTCAAATTTCACAAGGAGATAAATTTTATGCTGCTCAGCTCTTCCCCTATATCTAAGAACATAGGCTCAAGAGGATTTCCCAATTACAAACTCCTGCAAGCTGACTAGACACTTATGTACTTTTTTTTTTACTTTTAGAAAGATTTTATTTATTTTGAATTTTACAATTTTTCCCCCTCATCTCGCTTCCTTCCCCCACCCCCCACCCCCCAAAGAAGGCAGTCTGTTAGTCTTTCCATTATTTCCATGGTATACATTGATCTAAGTTGAATGTGATGAGAGAGAAATCATATCCTTAAGGAAGAAAAATAAAATATAAGAGATAACAAGATTACATAATAACATAATATTGTTGTTTGTTTTTTTAATTAAAGGTAACAGTCTTTGGTCTTTGTTTAACTCTGCAATTCTTGCTCTGGATTCAGATGGTATTCTCCATCACACATACTCCCAAATTGTGCCTGATTATTGCACTGATAGAAGGAGCAAGTCCATTAAGTTTGATCATCGCTCCCATGTTGCTGTTAGGGACACTTAGATATCTCTAAGCAAAGTTTGAATATGGGGTCGCTCAGACTGAATGCAAAAATGATTGACCCTTCCCTGGAAGCTCCTTTCCATTGTCTAATGCTCAACCCAATATTTCCCCTTATTGTTCTCTTCTATTTCCTGATCTCTCTTCAGAGATACCTGACATGAAGGACTTCAGGATAGCAAACTTGTGTCCCAGTTCTTAAATGTCTTCTGTAGGCAAAGACAAGTTACTTTGATTTGCACACTAGGCTAGAGGTCCTTAATTGGGCATGGAACTAATACATAAATCTGCCTATTAAAAAAAAACTTAGCAGATTTCATTGTGGTTTCATCTAGCTTCCTATCCAAAATAACTCCTCTTAGCATTACTTAATCACATTGGGGAGAATATAGGCTCCATGAGGGCAGAGACTTTTCTTTTTGCTTCCTAAAAGCTTTTATCACATTGGAGGTGCTTAATAAATGAGGGGTGTTTAATTGATTTAAAATCTATAGAAGCAATGACACTAGAAACTTTTCTAGGGAAATATATATATATTTATACATGTATATACATATTTACATATGTGTATATCTGTATATATATATACATATATACATATGAGCATATCTGTCTATATAGAGAAAAATACATATATGTAGATAGATATATACATATAAGCATATCTATCTGTCTATATAGAGAAAAATACATCTATATATGTAAATAGATATATATCTATGTGAACACATGTCTTTATGTGTATATATAGAAAGAGTGCATCTACATCTAGATAGCTTTCAAAGAGTTCTGTTGTCAGAAACTAAATCTCATGCAGAATTGAAAACAGAGTCTGAACACATTCCACCAAGTGGGAGCGCTCAAGTAATCAAAAGCTATCTTAGCTCATGGTGGACAAATCTTCGCCTCAGTACAGACTAATTTTCTTGTTCACCTCCTGTAGGTGGCTCAGGAAAACAGCTCTCTGTAATAATAGATAAAAGCATACACAACTTGTCATTCTGTTCCTGAGCTCAGCTCCTTCAGGAGCTGCCAAAGGGATTTTTCAGAGTTTTAGCCACAGCTCCTGTTTGCAGAGAAGCCAGGTCTCATCTCCCATGGGTCTAAAATACTATCTTGCTGCCAAAACCTGTAGTCGTGAAGATAGAACAAGAACCATCTTTAGAAGGTGAAATAGAGGATCATGTGGAAAAGTGATCCTAAAACACTAGTTTACATTGGTCTCTTTCTGTCTCTATTAGGCTAGCAAAAGGCTGAAGGGACTTAAGTATAAATACCCAACAATTAAAGGGATCACAGACAACACTGAATTTGACCCCAGTAGAGCTATCTTTTAAATGTGACTAGATTTAGGAAGAGAAAAGCAACATCAGTCACCATTACCCATTTTAAGTTTGTTTCACTGTATTATAGATGACATTCAACTTTGACTGGTCTGTCCATATCTCCATTCATGTAGATTGAACTGCATGATTCTGAATGGAAAGCTTGTGATGAAATGCTTTTTAATGAAATTCATCCATTACATTCATTTTGATCCACCATGAATAATTCAAATATCACTTTTCAAGAGCTGTTCAACATGAAGCTGTTGCCCATGCATGGAGATCCATGAACCTCTCCATGGTCATTTTGAGTAACAAGGCAATAAAGAGCACCTGATTTCCAAGGCTATGGAGCCACCAGTAGCATTTATCCACCAGTGGCTGGCTAATGAGAATGAGTACCTGGCGCCAGGCCTCAGGCTGTAGATAACTTTTTGTTGTTCAGTTTCTGTTGTTTCTGACTCTTCATGACCCCAATTGGGATTTTATTGGCAAAGATACTAAAGTAGTTTGCCATTTCCTTCTCCAGTTCATTTTATAGATAAGAAAACTACACACTTGCCCATTTGTCATGGGCATTTCATTACATTTTTATAATCAGATGCAGTGCTTGTTGAAATGAATCTAATAGAATAAAATAGAATAGAGTTGAATTGGGTTGGGTTGGGTGAATTAAATTAAAGGTGTCTTGTTCTAGGCTTCACAGTTTATGAAGGGCATTGAGGAATTTCTAAAGGAGGGGAACCAGGGTAATGAAGAGATTTAGGTTCATGTCATATGAGGATTAATTGAAGGAACTGGAGAAGAGAAAATTGGAGGGGGGGATAAGGCAGAAGAACACTAGAACTATATAAATATTAGTATAATATATAATATAATTGATACAATTATTAGAATGAATGTTATAGAGAATATTTTAATATAATAAACTCAATGAATATTATAATATAGAAAATTTGGATTATTATAATAATTCATTAATTACTATAATCATCTATGACTTATTTTAAATTATAGATACACAGATGTATAAACAATTTGAGGAAGACCCTGTGTTCCTTGGGTTTCCTAGGGCAAATTTTTGGGAAATTATGGACAAGAGACCCTCAAGAAGGGCAGACCTGGATGTGTTGTGATGTTATCCTAGAGAGATTAGACTCAATAATGAAATAACAGATTCAGTTTTTCAGTCTTTATTGGTAAATGAGGTTTGTTTTTGTTTGTTTTTGCTTTTTTCACTAAAAGAAATTGTAAATCACATTCAGTCATAATTAGTATCTGATGGAGGATTTGAAGTCGTTTTCCTGACTCCAAATTCAGTAGTAGCAGTATTAATAGTAATAGGAGTAGGAGTAGTGGTAGTAGTGATAGTAGTTGTGGTAGTGGTAGTAGTAGCAGTAGTTGTAGTCATGGTAGTAGTGTTAGTAGTGGTGTTGATAGCAGTGGTCAGAGTGGAAGTGGAAGTAGAGGTAGGAGTGGGAGTAGGAGTAGTAGTAGTAGTAGTAGTAGTAGTAGTAATGGTAGTGGTGGTAGTAGTAACAGTTAGTAGATGCTGTTGTCATCCTCCTTTGTAATCAAAGAGGGCCATGTCACCATATACATGAAGACAAGACTTGCATATTATGTTTATTATAGTGAGGGGAATATTGTGCAAAGAAATATGTCTCACTGCCTTTTCCAAACTGTTTTACTCCATAACCTAATTAATAGGAAACAGTAATTCTGGGAAACATGAGGCAAAAGCACCAGTATAATTTTGCTGGTGACAACTTGGTACATCCAAATCTGTCTCTCAATGGGCTTAATCATCAGTTAAGTGATTTTGTAGTGATAATCTTTCACCATTAAGATAAAGCTAACCTTTCATGATGGACTGCTCAATAGCATGGGATAGTTGGCGACAAGCCCTCAACAGTAAGATCAAGCCAAGCTTCATTCTGCAAGTACACTCCCCTGGACTTGAGCTCACTAGCTACCACTGGAATCACAATGCTTTCCAAGGCTCAGGTCCCTCTCTCCAGGTAAACTCATTCCAGGGTGACTCCTGTCCTTCACAAAATAAAGGGAATTCTCCCCAGGGTTCCTCAGATTTCTCAGGGACCCTTGGAGTTAGAGCTATGGCAAGCCACCTCTCTGGATTAAGGGATCTGAACCTGATTCCCTTATGATCAGTCAAGGGTATTAGAGGACATCACTGTCCCTTCCAAATGATGCTCGCCTACTTCTCAGGACTGACTGACCCTTGTTCAACTGCTGCTCACTTGGGAGCCTCCACCTTGACTTTCAAAGTTCTCATTTGAATATTTGCTAACCCAGTGATCTATCTACTGTAGCCTCTAGTTTCCTAGTTCTTTCCTAAAGTCTCATGCATAGCACCCTATCTTAGGTCAATAGCATTAAGCCATTAAAAGCTGTCTGCTTTTTTGGTTTTATTTAAGATGATAATGTTTATTTTTTTCCCTCTCTCCCTTTCAATTGTTGTCTGGAAGGAGAGGAATAAAACCATAATATATTCCCACGAAAGACTAAATGGGCAGGTTGGCCTTAGATATACAATGATTGGTACACAACAAGTGATTAATAATTGTTCATTGACTGACTTGGGAATAGTTAACAATGTGTGTGGATATGGTATGATTTCAGGTGGAAACTGGCAGGCTTCTCTGACCAAAACTTTGCTTCTACCCAGATGGTACAAAGCTGGAAATGTCACTATTAAAGATTCATACTAAAAGTTGTTGTCTTCATGTATACCCTTTTCCATCATGATTCAAATGCCTAAGGGATTGAATAATCAAAAAGTTGATCACAAGATATTTTTGAAGATTTTAAAAGTAAAGTCATAACTTTAAAATCTGGAAAACAGAGGAAAAAATAACCACATATAATATAGGGAGAGGGAAGGGGAGAAAACCTGTGATTTCTTTGATATTAGGAACTCTCATAAGTTTACCAATGCAAGTTATCACATGCTCTGTAATTTATCATTGGCTAGATTTCTGAGAAAGTAAGTGACTTGTCCAAGATCTCACAGACAATATATGTCAGAAGTGACTTTAGAACCCAGGTCATCTTAATTTAGAGATGTCTTCTAGTCCATATGCATATAAAGTGGCTGCAGGAAAATTGGTGGGGGGAAACCACTAAAAGAAGGAGAGCAGGAAAAGTTTCGGATAAAAGGTGGTGAACGAGCTGACTTGTGAAGGAGACTAGAGATTCCAAGAGGCAGAGGTGAAGGGAGCAGGGAGGATGTTCCGAGGATGAGGACATCCAGTGCAAAGGCATGCTATTAAATATTGCCATCTAAAAAATTATGAAATCAATTTCTTCTCTAATGGGAGAATTCTTCAAGAATTGGAGGGGAAAGAGGCTATTGCTAAAAATGAAAATATAAGGTGAGGAGATGTCAAAAGCAAACTAGAGGGTTAGGAAATGTGGTAGGAGTATTGTCATCATACTGATCTTAGCATCAGAAAATATGTCCTGAATCCTTCTTCTGCCACTCTCTATTTGGGAGACCTTGGCCAAGTTATCTTACCAACCTACCTCTCTTTCTCCCCCAGAAATAAGAAGGAGATGGACATTTAGGAAATGATTAATATTCAGATTCTACTGACCCTAAAGAATTATATTTCTCTATATAGCAATTGATGCCTCTCCCTGTCTAGACTTATAACTTTATGTTTGGAATAAAGTCTTTTTAAAGGCTTGTATTCTAAATTGCAATAAAGTAGGTTTTTCTCACCACAACAACAGACTGAATTTTGCTTCAAATTAGCCTTGCAGATGGAGAATACTTTTGGAGAATAGATCAGTGTCCCCACATCTTTCTTCTTCCCTCTGGCATGAGCTCTTCTGTATGCTAGACTCAAGTTAAGTAGAATAAAAGAAAAAACCAATCATCAAGCAGCAATTATTAAGCACCTGCTATTTGCCAGACACTGTGCTAGACACCAGTGATACAAAGATAAAAAATAAAATTATCCCTAAAGAAGTGTTCTTAAATAATAATTTCATTCCACCAACTTATATTATGTACCTTGTAGGAGGCGATGAGCTAGGTTGTACAGATACAAGAATGAAAACCACCCTAAATCCCTGACCTCAATGAACCAATGTAAAATAGAGGGAGAGGAGAAACACATCCAAGAATAGTTATAACACAATGGAAAGGTGACTGAGCTTGCAGAGACAGAAGTTACTTCTAGCAATACCATCCTCTCTAATTCTGTCTACTCTTAATGCATCTTGCATGGACTTATTTTTCTTACATATGTTACACTCTTTTAAATCTCCTGATTAAATATTCTCATTCCCTTCAGCCAATTGCATGGATTCCAGTTTTCATTGTACTAAATACAAAGTGACTCCCTAAGTGGAATACAAGACTTCATGTCAGTCTGCACATGGCAGGAAATAATGAGACTATTAACTCTCTCATTAGCAAATACAGGTCTTTGCTAATACAGTCTAAAATTTCAATTCTATTCTCTGACTCCTGGATTCCCTGGCTTCTTTCAAATCCCAAACAAAATCACACCATCCGCCAGAAATTTTTTCCATCCTCTTAATTCAAGTGATTTGTATCTGAGCATAGTTGTTTATATGTTGTCTGCTCCCATTACATGGTGAGTTCCTCAAAAGCAGGGATTGTTTTTGTTTTATTTTGAGGGGTTTTCCCCCTTTTTTGCATTAGTACATCATAGGCATTTAATAAATGCTTACTGACTTACTATTACTCTTCTGAGAGCTATGCCATACAATTAATTCACTTTGAGTAGCTAAAACCCTCAGATAATTTTCATATGAAATATTATTCATCACCCTACTCCCTCAATTTGTAATTGATGCCTTAGCTCAAATTCATTGTATAATCTTTATATTATAGCTTATTTATCTTTTCCCCACGCCAAATGAAGCAGCTAGGTGGTACAATAGGCAGAATGTTGGGCTTGGAGTCAGGAAGATATACATTCAAGTCTGATCTCAGATACTTACTGTGTGATCTTGGGCAAGTCATTTAACCTCTGCCTCAGTTTCCTGGAGTTATAAATAAAAACCCTGTATCTCAGGGTTATTATGAAGAACAAATGTGTTAAAATTTATAAAGCATATAATATAATGCCTTGATACATAAAAGATACCTGTTAAGTGTTTATTGCCTTCTCTATGTTTCTAACCTATTGAGAGTCTTTAAATCTCAAGTCAGTCATCCAATATCTTAGTTATCTTACCTTTCTGTGATGTCTTCATTAAATTTAATAAGCATGGGATTTATGCCTTTATCTAATTGATGAAATATACTGGACAGCACGAAGCCATGAAAAAATCCCAAGGGCCTTCCACTAGGGACTTCACTCCAATTTGACAAGAGTCATTAAAGACTTTGAGTCATTTAATCCATCCCCCCATATATTATAATCTAATATATCCCCACTTCTCATTCAGAAGAATACCATGGGGAACTTGACCAAGTTCTTTGTTGAAATGCAGATAGACTATGTTTTTGTCATTTCCCCTGCCTCTGCCAATCTAGTCAATCTGCTCAGAAAGACAATGAATATGTATGTCTTCTGATTGATATAGCCACGTTGGTTTTTAGGGATCACTTCCCTTCCAAAATGTGAAAAAATGGGGAATATTTTATAGAATATTTTCATGAAATGCCATTAAACATGTGCTAAGATCTGAAGAATTCACTATTTTATGAAAGTCAGAACATTTTATTCTCTTCAGTTATATGACATTTATCCTGTTCACCATAATTTTTACAAAGACCATTGATGATGGTTTAGCAAACACACCTGTAAGTCCTTTTGTTACACTGAAATGTAATTCCCTGAGTTGAGCTAAGTTTTCACCATCTTTTTATTTTTGTTTTTGTTTGAAAATTTGATAGACATTTTTCTCTCTTCTTATTTCAAATAGCAGTCTTTGATA
Organism: Macrotis lagotis; assembly: GCF_037893015.1. Lineage (NCBI taxonomy): Eukaryota > Metazoa > Chordata > Mammalia > Peramelemorphia > Peramelidae > Macrotis > Macrotis lagotis. The sequence goes on along the minus strand of NC_133659.1, from coordinate 40,775,649 downwards.
CAAAATGGAAACAAAATAAAAATTGAGTATTTAGGCTCCTCTGTCATCTCTTATTTTGTGCTATCTATTGTGAACAATGGTCCCCTTCAGCTTCCTTTCTATGAAATAAGTATTTCTGTGGCATTGTTTAGAACTGATCTGGTTATTTTTGGTTTTGATTTGGGATTTTGCTGCTCTTTTGGGAGGAGGCCCTGAAAATCATAGCTAAAATCACTAGAATTCAGAATTGGTAGAGAACTTACCATTCATTTGGCCCAGTATCTACTCCAATGAAATCCCTTGTTGATGGTGATGCTTTATTCCTCAGCCAAAGAATTTTATCTAAATGCTTAACCTCTTTCTTAAACTCCAGACTTGTCTATTTACCTGTGAGCATTTCAAGTCAGAGTACCTAAATGGTACAGTTAGTAGGGTTCCAGGCCAGGATTCAGGAAGACTCATCTTTGTGAGTTCAAATCTGCCCTCAGATGCTTATTGCTTTTTGTGACCCTGGGCAAGTAACAACTCTGTTTACCCCAGTTTCTCCATTTGTAAAATGAATTGGAGAAGGAAATGGCAAACCACTCTAGTTTCTTTAACAAGAAAACCCCATTGGGGTCACAAAGAGTTGGATATGACTGAAAATTGCCTGAATATCATCTACCCATATATTCTCTCTGCTCAACCTCAACTATTTTTTAATAAGATACGGTACGATACAATGAAAAGAACAATGGTTATATAATCAAGATCACTCAAGTCAATACATGTTTATTAAGCTTCTGGTATTTATTAGATACTGCTAAACACTGATATACAAAAAAGGGCAAAAACGTTGTCCTTATCCTGAAAGGGCTCACATCTAATGGGAAAGATAATATGCAGACAAATATGGACATTCAAAATTTATGGCGTAGGTGGAAAACTAAGTTCACAGGGAAGACAATCATAGTGTAGATGAATGAAGTAAAATTTGGAGAATGAACCAGGGGGGAAGAGCTTCTATCCTTCTTTAAAAGGTGGGATTTGAGCTTTCTTTTAAGAAGGAGGCCAAGGAAGCAAGCAGGGGAGGTGAGCATTGAACCTGAATTAAAAACTTTTCTCTTATGTTTATTAGCTGTATAATATTGTTTGGCTATTTTGAACCTCAATTTAATTATCTTGAAAATGGGAAAGTTAAATAAGATGACCTTTGAGAAACTTTCAAGATGTAGAACTAAATAAAATCCAACATCTGCTGAAAGACATCTGATGAGTTAGAATCTACTACCCTCAACTACCCTCAAGGCGACCATTCCACGTTTGGACAACAAACTCTAACAGGAAGTATCATTTCCCTAGTATGAAGTCTAAATTTGCCTTTTTGTACAATGTCTCCTTCTTCAATTGTTCCTGGCTCTCTATCATGGGACCAACCAAAACAAGTGTACTTCTATTAAAAATATTTGAAAAGAGGGCAGCTAGGTGATACAGTGGATAGAGCACTGGCCCTGGAGTCAGGAGGATCTGAATTCAAATTCCGGCTCAGATACTTCACAATTACCTAGCTGTGTGACCTTGGGCAAGTCACTTAACCACGTTGCTTTAAAAAAAGTGTGTGTGTGTATGTATTTGAAAAAAGATACTATGCCCATTCTTACATTCACCTCAATTTTTCTTCTCTAGGCTAAGCATTCTCATTTTTTTTCTAACCTATCCTTTTTGACATGGACACAAGGGCCTTCACTAGCCCTGGTTACTCTTCTCTGTAATTACAAGGGATAGGAAGATTGACTAAATCTGTGACTTAATTAATACAGGGAACATCCAGGTGAGGAAACTCCTTCCATTTCAGGTCAACATCTTCTCTGTAAGATAGTCTTGGTATGTTTTTAGAACGCTTAGAGAAGAGAAGTGGTTTGTCTTCTTGGTCAAGGGAGTCTTTAGACTAAGCCTTGGAATATTGTCAGTGAGAAAGAGAAACTTTTAAAATGAAATTCTTGGTCACTTCTGTAACTCTAAAATCCTGCAAGAGAGTTACAAATGGCCTCTCCATAGGGATATTTAGATATCAGAAGACATCATTTTCACGGGTGATGTGCTTTCCTAAACGGGGAAATAGTAGGAGACGGAGGCAACGAAGAAAAAACAATGCCTAAACACCTGAGATATGTTAGCCCATTAGATATATTAACAGGCAGTGACAGTCTAATCTGCAGATATTTACTGTTTGGCATTAGAAGAGGTATCAAGCGAAAAGTATAATTAAAAAGCTTGTTAACCTGCCAAGTTGAAAAGGGTGGGTTAAGAGTGTGGGTCAAGTGACTTATGGTCCCTGAAGAAGTGTGATGACTTCTCCCCTAGGTCGCTTCATCCTCATCTTCTTTTCTAGGCTCTCACATACTTCAAGAAAAGCTGTAGAAACAGATTTGCTATTTGCCCTTAATTCATAGCTTGAAGTCTGGAAGGGCTTTTATAAATGCTTTATTCCAAAGCCTGTGGTTACTGAAGTTCTTTTCTAATTATCTTGTCTCAGTGCTTCCTTCATATTGGGATGATGGAGACCATCTCCTGCGTGATTTTTTTTTAGGTCAAATTACCTTGCTTCTGTCTTTTGTGGTGATAGACCAAATGAGACTGACTTGATTCAATATACGACTGATGCTTTTCTTTCAATCTAAGGGGGCATCCATCATAGTCTCTTCATTGTGATTGATATTGATCAGGTAATTGCCCTTAGCCTGTCAAAGAATCATGATTTTTTTATAAAATGGGTCTTTTCTAGAAATTAAGTAGAACTGGTATAACAACTAAAGAGAGGCAGGTCTGAATGAGGCATCTGTCTGGGATGAGGAGAAGTTGATGGGGGAAAGGGAACGCCAGGTTAATCAACCAGAAGTGCACAGGATGGGGTGCACAATAGTGCATAGCCCAAGGGTGCAGCTCAGAAAACAGCATGGTGTTACTTGTTTGAGCTATGAATTCACTTTGGGATTATGGGATCAGATACTGAGAAATGAAAGGGATCCCAGAGACCATCTAGTCTCTCCCTTCATTTTATAAAGGAGGAAAGAGAGGAGGGAAGGAGCTGGGAGGAGAGGAGCTTTTCCTTGTGTTGACACTGATGTCCTGGAAGTTATATGACATCCACAATCACACAGGTAATGAACAGCAGAACCAAGATTCTGTTCTAACCTCAGATCTAAGACTCTTGCAGCCACCAGACCACACAGGGGAAGCCTCTTTCTTCCCAGTGCTTTCTTATTCATTTGTTCTAAATAACTACATATCAGAGAACTATAGACTTGGAGCCAGCTAGATTCTCAGCAGCCATTTAAAGCAACACACTCCTTTAACAGATGATGAAACTGAGACCTCTCGAGATGATGTCATATATTTAATGTCATGGTTAATGAGTGGCAGAGTCCTTATTCCATCTGAGGATGTCTGACTCCAAAGATACCACCATGCTGACTTTTTTAATTTAAGCCATCAACTCTAGTCCTGTGGCTTGTTTTTCTACCTACTTGTTTCTGGATTGAGAAAGATGCACAATTTTTGTGACCTGGAAAAGTCCTTTTTCTTTTATTGATATTGATATTGATATAGCCACACAGTGGACAAAGCCTTCATTATCTTTACTAATTAGCATGGAGATAAAACTCAATTAAATAGAGGATGGGGGAAACTCATGAGATTTAGAGGCTCTTTCTAAGGAAATAAAAACCTAATTCCCAATCAGGGGAATCATCCTAATATGACTGAAACACCCAAATCAGAGAAATACTGTGAGAATAATGTGGAATTCAAGAGGCAGCCAAGCAGCAGGGGAGGGAAACCAATTCAAGTGTCCGACTTCAGGTGAAAGTGGTACAAGGTTGCAAGAGCCCACGTTAAGAAGTCTATAAAGGCGAAGTGAGCCTGGGTCTAGGGTATCATTATTGTTAACAACTGTATTCCAGACAGAGCTGTCCAGAGAATAGTGGTATTCACGGCAGGCAGCAGGGGAAATCTACCTGCTGCTCAAGTATGGTATAATCATGCCCCATCACCACAGGTATCCAAGGCTAGACTTGGTGCCCTTCAATTGGAGGGGGCTCAAGAATAGCTCATTCGGCATTGCTGCAATTGAGAGGTTCCTTCTGAAAACTAGCATAGACCACAAACAAAGCTGCCCCATTTAAAGTCCCATTGCCTTCAACAGGCTTGTGTTTAAATAAATCACTTCCAGCAAACTAGTGACTTCAAATAAAGACTTCTACTCAGTCTCAGTTCCTAGTTCCCTCTTGCTCTCTCTATTTCACATAGTGTCTCCTCCTCTTTTGGGGTCTTTTCCATCCTTCCCCCCCCCCATATTGCTAAAGGTTTCTCTGGTTTAAGGAAAGCTAAGCTAGGCTAGAGCAAAATTCCTCATTGTTACTCCTCTGGGACCTGTGCTTAAATGAGAAGTAGATCTCAGGGGGTTATCCGAGCAAGCAAAATTTAAGATGAAATAAATGCAGATACACTAGGCACTGTGGTATCCCCTCTATTTTCCAAACAATGCCAGCCTATCTGTCTCCAAGTCATATTTAAAATCCAAAAGTCATTTTAAACAATATGTTTCTCCAAGCTAGGAAAACAATGCACAGTCTTGGTTATCTTATCTATTTTGACACGGAATCATTTAGTCCTTGGATCTTTTGACAAGGCTGGAGAAAAATACTTTCTTGTAGCTTTGAGTTGTGTGGAGCATTTTTTTGCCCTAAGATCTTAGAGAAAAAAGTCCTCTAATTAAAAAGTAATTAAAGACACAAAGGCCTAGGTAATTAGTGGGACTCAGAAGTCCATGGGAGAACTCTTTTTTAACTTTAGTTTTTCCAAAGAACTAAAGATGGGGTGTACCCAAGGGCACTGGAAAGCCGTATGGTATATGTTAGCAGACTGTAAAATATTGGCAAGCAATAATGATACAGAAGTGATGCTATGAGGCATGGGGGCAAAAACAGAAATCACATTTGTACATATATGGAAATATATAAATAAACATACAAAGGTATGTTTAGAAAAGGTGGATCTGTCTTTTGAGGGAGAGGTAGAAAGAGAGGAAGAGACAGGGTAGGGAGAGAGAAAGGGAAGAAAGGGGAAAGGAGAGAGAGAGAGAGAGAGAGAGAGAGAGAGAGAGAAACTCCTAATGGATAGTTCATATGTCTTATGAGTTTCCCTTCCACATATGAGATTTAGAGAAATCCCTCCATATGATATACCTCCTATAGTGGACATAGATATAAATTTCATAAGATAGCAAAGCATGAATGGGCTATGATTGATAGTCCTAAAGTGGATACCTGCTCTAGAGTATCAAAAGAGGCTAATAACTGGTCAATCAAGAATCCAACAGATGTCTATGTAATGGATCCAATGTGGATCCAGTTCTTACAGCATGTAAAATATCTTCCTGCGGCCAATCCACATAAAGGTTCAGACTCATGATTGTTCTTCTTCCTCCTAATTCTAAAATGACTGGGAACAAAGAGAGGCTTTCCATCTGTTCAGTCCTTTTTAGACACACTCTATTTTGTTTCCAGTAGTCATTTAAAAGGCTTTCTATTCCCACTTAATAAGTCAATGAGAAAGAGAGATTATTTGTGAATGCTATGAAGTCAGAGACAAGACCTCTCTGCCATTCATACTCCAAAGAAGACTCACCAAGCCTGTATGTGGATTGGGGAAAAAGGTGGGATATATTGCGATTGCTTTAAGGATTGGGCCCATTGACCATTTCTCCCATTATACCTATGGCTAAGTATTTAAGAAAAAAAAAAAAGCAATGCATGCTCCATTTAAAAAACCCTGTCAATAATTCAGATCTTTGCTATTCTCCCCTAAAGGCTAGCTACCATCTGGCTTCTATCAGACCAGAGTTTTCTATATATCTGTCCTCCATTGAGAATAGATTTTTTTTTTAAGTTAAAAAATAGAGGAAGAGAAAAGAAAGAAGTATTGGGATCAAATTATCAAGTCTTCAAAGGATCTTTTCAGCTTATCTATCTTGTGAATCCAGATTGATTTCACTATTTCTTGCTCTTATTTGCACAATATCTCTTTACACATACTTCTCAACTCTCTCCTAGCAAACATAATGGCATTCTTTTGTCTATTCTGCTTAAATTCCTCAAGAAATATTTCCCTTACCAACCTTGCCACTTATCTGAAACTGCTTTCTCCACAATGACTGATGATTTCCTAATTGACAAATTTGATTTGTGAGGCAGTGACTCCGATCTCGACTCCATGCGTTTTCCCTGACTGTCCCACCATGCCTGTAACTCCTTCTCTCCTTTCAGCTTCTCCAGTATCCTTCAAGTCTCAGATAAAATCTTACCTTCTGCAAGAAGAATCCCTCAATGTTCTTTAATTTTAGCACCTTCCTTTGGAGATTTTTTCTAATTTAACCTGACTATATCTTCTTCATATAGAGTTGCTGCACACTGTCTCTTCCATGAGACTGTGAGTTCCTTAGATGGTAGTTAAGGAATATAATGGTTAGAATACTGTGCTTGCATCAGAATAGACATGAGTTCAAATCTGCCTCCAGACATTTATGAGATGTGTGACCCTGGGTGAGTCTCTTAATTTCTGCCTGCCTCAATTTCCCCATCTTTCAAATAAAGATAATAATAGCACTAACTTCATAAGATTCTTGAGACTATCTTATAGAGTTACTTAATATAAACCATGGTATGTAACATGTGTTTTATAAATACTTCTTCCTTGAATATAAGACTATCTTTTGTTCCCCCAGTGCTTAATATATGGGAGTTGTTTGTTGTTCAATCATATCTGACTCTCTATGATGCCATTTTGGGATTTTTTGCCATTTCCTTTTCCAGTTCATTTATAGGTGAGGAAACTGAGACAGACATAGTAAAGTGACTTGTGCAGAGTCACATGGCTAAAAAGTATCTGAGATCAGATTTGAACTCAGATCCTCCTGACTCCAGGGTTAGTGCTCTATCCACTATACCACCTAGCTACTCCCTAATTAATACATGCTAAGTATTTAATGTGTTTATTAACTCTCAGTGCCCTTTCTTCTAGAACTCTCTTATATTTATGACACTATTGACCACCCTCTCCTCCTGGATACTCCCTCTTCTCTGGGGTTTCATGATCTTTTTCCTCTTCTGGTTCTCCTTCTACCACTCTAACTGTTCAATCTCATTTACTTTCCCTAAGGTTGAGTATTCCCTAAACCTCTACTCTTAACCCTTTTCTCTTTCTATATTCTCTCATCCCATTGCTTTGTCATCTCCATCAAGATGACTCCCAGATTTGTGCAATCAGTCCCAGTGTCTATCATCAACTGCCTTTGAATATTTAAAACTGGCTCCCCTGGAGACATCTCAAACTTAGCATGTCCAAAACAGAAGTCATTGTGTCCCTTCTACTCACCTAATTGTCTTCCAAATTTCTCTCTATATGTCAGACATGCCCCCATTCTTCCAGAATCCCAGATTTCTAACTCTGGATATAGGCTGATATTATTCCACTCCTCACTTTTCCTCACAGATATAAAAAAAATTGTTGGATCTTTCCATTTCTGCTTCCACAGCATGGTGTTATTTATGTGACTACCACCTTTGATCAGACCCTCATTATCTCTTTGCTAGATTATTACTATGATGCTCTAATTGGTCTCTCTGCCTCAAGTCTCTCTCCACTTCAATTCCTCTTCCAAGCTGCTGCCAAAGTGATTTTCCTTAGATGTAGATTTGTGTTGTTACTCCCATATTCAATAAAATCCAATGGTTTCTTGTTGTCTTTTAGGTAAAACAAACTGCTTTTAACCCCTTTTAACCCCAACCTTATAACTATTCCCACAGAGTCCAATTCAGTCAAATTACCCTTTTCTGTGGTATTTACACATTTCATTTCATTCTATCTCCATACTTGTACTGGTCAATGTCCATACCAGAAATGTACTCTCTCTTCCACTCCACCTCCTATAACCCCGTGGCTGACATATCACCTTCTACGATACCTTGCCTGATCTCTCCAACTGCTTGCCTCTTTCCTACTTGTTTAGGAAGCAAATTTCCCCCGTGTTTAATTGTTTAGTATTATTTATATTGTATTGCCTTAAATATATAATTGTTGCCTCTCCTGTTAGAAAGTAACTTCTGAGAATAGGAATTCTCATTCATTGTGTTTGTTATCTCCAGTACCTAGAATAGTGGCTGGTATTTTAATAAATACTCATTGGTTGATTTTTACTGATTGCCTGGTGAAAACTTACCTTCTATTCCTCTACCAGAACATGCCTCAATCCCAATTTAGTTGTTTAATTAGTGGGTATGATACAAGTGTCTGCTTTTCATTGCTTCCTATGAGACTGTCGACTTCTTTATTTGTGAGTGTGGTCATGGATCTCCCCTTGTCTCCTCAAGACCTCCCCCCTCCTTTACTCCTTCCTTCCCTCACCTTTCCCAGCTCTCCTCTCTAGCCCTCTGGGGTTCTTAAAACAAATGTCATCCCACCTTGGAGTTACATAATCTTGGTTGCCAAACACTTTCCTTGAAATAAGGCGACCCCCATTTAGCAGAGGTACAGTGTTTATTTAAGTTCAGACATCTTTCTCCCACTCACACGGAAGAAACATGATTTTTGTCCTCAGTCCTTTTCAATGGTTTTTTAAAAAAAAGTTCCACTGTGCTCAGCCCATTCTGTATTCAATTCCATTTTTAGCATTAACTGAATTTGTGCAAGAGATCAGCCTTCCATTCTAGAGAGCTCCCTTCCTTTTAAAATCGGGTGTGGAATGGGCCTTATGGCTCCATCCTGTGTAAATAACGTGAAAATAATCAAAGCACCATCCTGACCTGACAGTACAAGCCTTTTGATGAATAGGGCCTTATGTGGGATTATCATATGACATTTCCAAACTAAATTATATTTATGAGTCATATAGAGCACTATTGCATTAGAGTCTCTCAGAATGGGGTTTGTACATTTTGCAAAGAAGAGAGAAGAGCATAATGGCCTGGAATGGGATGGTTCCTTTTTCTAGGAATGACACATCAAAGGTCATTTGACCCATGACTAGGACATTTTTCACCTAGGACAAAGACAGCTGAGGGGCAAGAGCAACAGTGGTAGAGATTGTTCAACTGAGAATATAATTGTATTAGCAAATAGAATAGTCTGACCCTCATTCTTCTGATTATTGGGGGAAAGTGAACCAAAATAGAAGGGTACAGGTTAAAACCCTTCAAGAATCAGAGAGTTTAGAGTTTGAAGAGACCTTAGAGGTCATTAAGTGTGACTCCTTTTTTTTTTTTTTTTTTACAAATGAAAAACACTTAGTCCTAGAGAAGTTAAATGACATATCCAGGTTCTTTCTAACAACTAGTTAGTGTCCTATGCAAACTTTGAACTCAGTTTTTCTTAATTCTAATTCCAGTACTACAAAAAAAAGACCTGGGGCGGGGGTGGGGGGGGTGGACACAGTCAGGCCTCATATGAGATATAAGGTGAGATATAATGATGCCGTCATTATGAGAAGGAAACATATTCCCTTCTGTTATCAACAGCCCTTGCAAAACCATGCCAGCCAAGGCTCTGGTTATTGTATCACACACCCCTTAATGATCCCACATTTTGGATATATACCTTATGACCCTTAGTCATTCTTCATTCTGGTTATAAATGACTTCACATGTATAGAACCACAGAGATAACTAAGATCTTAGAGATTCTCTCAGGTCAGGATCATGTCATCATTAATAGAGTGATGGAAGGAACCTTTAGGACCTGTAAATTCAATCCCTTTATTTTGCATATGGGGTAACTGAGGCTCATAAAGGTTAGTTAGCATGCCCCGAGTTATATATATAGCTAGGAAGAGTTTGAAGCAGAATTCAAACCTAGATATTTCTGATTCTGTTGCCAACACAATACCAAATCCAAAGTTGCACAGTTTATTAGGAAAATGCCCAGAAGAAGAATCCAAGTGTTCTGACACAACCAGTTATGAGTTCTCCATTTCATTATGCAATCTATATTAACTAGCATCTCACAGCATATTCAACCAAGACAAGACCAGAAAAAGTCAAACAAAGCAAAAATATTCCTAGAAATTAAATACTTGCCTCCAAAAGAGGAGATTTATAGACTTCATCAGTCATCCTGGAAGATATAATTTCTTTATGGGCAGACACATTTTTTTTCATTAAATTCAGAACCATCATTGCAGAGGCAGTGGTAGCCACAAAATATTCAGACCCAAAAGGAAATTCCCCAGCACACTGAGTAGCATCTCTGAAGAATTTATGGAAAGACATTGTCAAGAATGAGAGGAAAAGGGTTGAGCCCCAGCAGTGGAGGGAATGCCTATACCCTGAAGATCTATGAATGTAAGACCCACTTTTCTCATACCCATTGCCTTGCCTTGGAATAAAACAAGTCTGTATTTTTCCCTGTTTCCCTCAAAATCCACTACACAGATGATTCCCTCTGTTCTCTCTAGCTTGATGAGTGCCCTTGAAAAATATTATTGCCATTGTATATTCTTTATTCTTGAAGAAAACCATGACATCATAGAAGTCATGCCATGACATACAAGTGAATTGAATTTAAGCAAGGGAGGGATGTGTAAAGTTACCAGCTTCAACTTTCTCCTCCAGAGTCATCTGGTTTCAGTGGCCAGATATGGAACAGGATGACTGGAAATTTCCCTGGATATAGCAGGAGACTTTGGTCTTTTTTAAGCTACAATTTTTAACAGATCTCAGTTTGAGCCAAAACCCATTCAGTGATTAGGCTATGTTAAAAAAATATGAAGCAAAGAATGGCCTCTTTTACTTAATCAAAAAAAAAAATCACATTGAGAGGGGAAGACCCTCAGGATGGAAGATAAGATCCTGAGCTATTAATTAAACAGGTTTTTTATAAATTATACTTTACAAGAACCAATGTGTTCTTATATACAGTCGCTTGTATTCAGTGGCTCCCTATCACACTCAACTTTTAACACCCTGACCCACTCAAGACCAACCTTATTTGTGTCCTATAATAGTCTGGTAGGAATTGTGGACCCCTTCTCAAAACACTGTTTTTAAATCCATAATTTAAAATACATAGAGTTACAATGGCAATGAATTATATTGAAATATATTGAAATACAGATTTCTCTCTCTCTCTCAATAGAGATAAATAGATATAGAGATATAGCCACAGACCCCAGATTAAGAACCTCTGCTTTAGATAAATGTACGTAGACTGGGAAAAGGTGTAGTTTTTCTTTCGGAAAGATTTCTACAAAGAATACCACCCTGTTATGTGTTACATCTGATAAGTTTAGATTTTCATTTAGAGGGCTTATTTAAAATTGAGTTTGTCTATAATAGCAAGAAGTGAGGGACTGCCCCTAAATTCTCAGGATTTATACTGAATCCTTTTATAGGAAATGAGTCACCAGACTTCAAAACATCCAACTCTCTCACAGAAGAAAAATGTATCTTTACCATTTCTTCTGCTTTAAAGAAACCCATAGAAATTCCTCTATGACTTATATGATTAATCCTTTCCAATCAGAGATAAGACAACACAGGTAGAGTGAGAGTTACATATCAATTAATTTTTAAGGTGCTTTTGATTTGCAATAGTAACACCCTACAAGTTGACCATATTCACTTCATCTTCAAAGACTTGTCTTTGCATCAGAGTATTCTGATTTCACCGCAAAGATCTTCATCTCTATCTGTAGATGATTCAAATGTTGTTGCAGCCAAAATTGGAATCATCCCTGACAACCTAAGTAGACTGATATTCAAAACTGTAAATGCACGGTTTTGCCTCTTCCCCACTTTAATTCTGTCCAACTTTCTGCTAAAAGTGACTTAGCCATTAAACAAGGGGGAAAACATAATGTAAATTATGACAATGACAGACAGAGACAGAGACAGACAGAAAAATACAGAGAGACAGAGAGAATGGTGACACAAAAGCTAGCCTGTCACATTGAATTGCTATTCTTTTTTTTTTTTTTTGCTTTTAGTTATATGAACCAAGATAGTGATGGGTGATGATTTTCTCTCTCCCTTTCCCAGCCTGTTGCTCTACAAATATTCAACTAGTCCTAAAATAATGGCGTCAGATTAAACAATGGACATGGAAGTCCTGACGGTTCTAACATAATTTTTTTGTTGGTTAGCAATTGGATTGAATATACTAGACCATAGCTAATCCATTTACATGCCAATAATTAGGAATTTGCCAAATATTAACTTTAATTTCAGCCCTCCAGATTATTTATATCCTGATAAATTCTATCCTGGGTATGAGCTATTTCCACAGAATTTCACTCTTAAAATATATTTTTTAAATGGGGAGTAGGTGTGTGGAAGTTTCCCACAGCAGTGCCCCCGATTGATAAAATTGAGTCTACAACATGGTCCAAGAACAAGTAGAAAATGTTCTCTTATACCTAATTGCAAACTGATGCAAAAAAATGATAATTAAAAGAAAAAGCAAACCAATCTTTGACTAATGAAGGAATGATACAGACGTTACTATAATTCCATTGAACAAGCAATAAAGACAGTGTCAATGTGGCTCTGGCAGGGTGAGGGTTAAACTTGATTGTAATTAGATTGCTGTATGCATGGTCATGTGGTTAATAGTAAATTTTCCTTGATTAACTGGTCCTGTTTGTTAAGAGCTCCTATTAACATTAGCACTCTCCGCGTTGGCTGTGGAGACACACCATGGACCAGCGCAAAATTAATGAAGGCAGGTAGGCATGCTGATTAGAATGTGGCAGTTTAATAAACTCTTCCAGCATTAAATTATTTAATGCATTCATGCTCATGCCAGCGATTCGATGGTCAGCTTGACCACCTATGTGTTAATATTGGGAATTGAAATGCAGGGGATGGAAGAGAGAAAGAGCTGTGGATGAGGTAATTAGCTCTCATGTCTGATAAATGGGGCGATACCTATGTGTGTGCATGTTTTAGCACGTCACAAATGGGGCTTTCATTAGCTGAAATCTTTTGCTGAAATTTTTATAAATGTTTAGTTTGATTTTTTTCTCTCCATAAACAGTCTGATGACTACAGTCACTGTCTGTTTAATGTAGGAGGTACATTCCAAGTTTGCTTTGAAGAAATTCTGTTGAAATAAACAGGCAGCCAGCATTCTGAACCAGAGCTAGACAAGAAACCGGTGCCTATAAGGCAATTACCAACATCAACCTAAGCTGGTTCATGTATTTTATCTGTCAGGATCATATTAGTCTTGAAGTCAGATGCGTTGGGGATCGAGCAATGTCACAAAATTAGTTTCTCAGTTGGAGAGTTCCTTTGAGATCCCATAGCGCAAACCCCCACTCAACAAAATCTCTATGCTATAACACATAAGAGATCATCCACCTTTTTCTGGAAAACCTCAACTCACTACTTCCTAAGGTAATTCATTCCTTTTGGGATTGACCATAATTGTTTTCAAAAGGGAGGAGGTTCCTTTTTTTTTTTGATCATGTTGCTTTGTGTTTGTCTTTCTCTTTTGAAATCATACCTTAATTTTCAGTTTCCATCTATTGCTTATAATCTGCCTCTGAGGCTAAACCAAGTAAGTCTAATCCCTCTTGCCTGAAGAAGCTTAGCAAGAGTCTTCTCTAGGGTCAGCATTTACATTTCATTCATACATTGTTCAGTTGCAGTCTTGTTGACTTCATGACCCCTTTGGGGGTTTTCTTGGCAAAGATATTGGAGTGGTTTGCCATTTCCTTCTCCAACGCATTTTACAGATGAGAAAAATTTGGCAAACGAGGTTCATTGATGTGTCCAAGGTCACACAGCTAGTAAGGATCTGATGCCAGATTTGAACTAAGGAAGATGAATCTTCCTGACTCCAGGTCTGACCCTTCCACTGAGCCACCTAACTGCCTTCCAGTTCATTCAACTGATCCCTAGTGACATGAATTTGAGGTATCTTTCCACCCTGGACTCTCGCCACTATGGCAATGACATTTCATAAAACATGGCACTTAAATCTGAATACAATATTCTAGAAGAATTTTAACCAAGACAGAGAATGTAGAGAAACTTTTTCCTAATCACATAATAAATGTGAGCTTCTTTACCTTGTTGTCTCTCCTCACATGTTTTTCCAATGTGGCTTAGTGTTACATCAGCTTTCTTAGAAGGTTTATTATAGTCCTGACTTCTATTGAACATACAGTTCATAAGAACCCCAATACTTTTATTCACATGAGCATCTGTCCAGCCATGATCCTTTTATCATATACATTTGATGTCAACTTTTTGATGACCAATATATGTCTTTACATATATCCTTAAATTTCATCTTCTTAAATTAAGCTAAATGTTCTAGACTGCCCATATCTGTTTTGGGGGGACTCGGCCATCTACTATATCATCTCTCCCTTCTCAAATTCCTTTCGTCTACAAATTTTATAAACTTAGAACCTATGCAAGACATTCATTAAAACATTAAACAGCCTTAGACCACATATAGATCCCTGGGATAATCTATAGGAAACCCTTTCTAAATCAAATTCAAGCTTCTTTTTTGAGGCTATTCAACCACTTCTGAATCCACCAAATGATATTATTGTCTAGCCGAATCTCTCCATTAGTTCCATAAGAATAACCTTGCATATTTTGTCAAATACTTTGTCATTCCATATACCAATCTCTCACAAAAATAGAAATTAGTCTTTTTCTGATGAAAGTCTTTGTAATCACGACCTTTTCTTTATCCTCACTGATCATTCCTTCAATAATAATTCCATAATTTTTTTTTCAGAAATCAAAATCTTAACTCTTTGGGCTATGATATGTAGTCTCAATATGACTTCTTTTAAAAAAAAGAGGGATTATCTTCCTACTTCAGTCATTCAGTACCTCTTATACTCCATAATCTTTCAAAAATTTCTGTCAGTGACTGGGCAGACAACTCTCTAAAAAGGAGGTACTTTGTGTCATTATTAACAACTGAATGTCTATAAACATTGACAAATCTGGTCAAAGGAATGTTGTTGAAATTGGGGGAAAACACTGAGCAGAAAGGTTTCAACAATTATTTAATTGAAACAAGTATCTTTAAATGAATGAGTTTTTCCCAGTTCCTCAATTATCCTTGAGTTGTAACTTAGCACCTGCAGAAGGCAAATTAACTCTTTCAAGACAGCTGGATGCTATTGAATATGTAGAAGAAAATAAGTCCTGACTTTGAGGAAGGCAGATGGTGGGGAAAGTATAAGCCTTATTCGAGAGCTAAATTTCCATTGAGATTAGCTGCAGATTGATTAAGTGACTTTTGTTTAATGATGGTTACATCTATGGAGTATGGGTTGGTATAAAGGTAACTAAAAAGAGACAGGTTCTTGATTCAAAAATACTTCAGGGATGGCTTAAGAAACGTTTTTTTAAAGAAGTCAGGAGAAGCACCTCAGTTGCTCAGTGGTTAGAGCACTGGACCCAGGGTCAGAAAGTTTGTGTTGGTGCTCAAATTTGGCTTACTCCCCATGATCCCCTTTTGGGGTTTTCTCCTGAGGGCTTTGCCATTTCCTTCTCCAGTACATTTTGCAGATGAAGAAACTGAGGCAACCAAAATAAAGTGACTTGCCCAGGGTCACACAGCTAGTGACATTCTGAGACCACATTTGGACTCATGAAGATGAGTCTTTCTGACTCCTGGTCTGCCACTCTATCCATTGTGCTACCTAGCTGTCCTGGAATCAGGGAGCCCTAAGTTCAAATCCAGCTCAGCTACTTACTAGCTGGGTGACCCTGGGTAAGTCACTTTAGCTCTATTTATCTTAATTTACCAGAGAAGGAAGTGGCAAATCACCCTAGTATATTTTACAAGAAAATCTAATGGACAATATTAATATGCTATGTTACAAGGGCTCACAAAGACTTGGATGCAGATGAATGACTGAACAGCAAATCACAACTAACAAAGACTGTGGATTCTTACCTGCTCACCAGGAAGTATTTTAGATCTTGGGAGAAAAAGGTTTAAAATAAAACAATGTCTACAACAATGTGGATGAAAGCAATACAAAAAAGGTAACTAAGGACAAATAGCAACAATAACCAGTTAAGACATACCTTTTGAAAAGTGGGGGACTACCGGGGAGAATGCTTCATACACCAATAGATATGGTCACTTTAATTATGACTGACTACCTTGCTTTGTTTCACAGGGTTTGATAAAGGAGCCGTAGGTAGACCTCTCAACAACTACCATCTTTTAGGAAGGGCATCAGTAAAATTCAGTAGGGACAGAAAATGGCTCAATCTGAAAGTACCATTCATTTGGGATGATAGGAGAGGAACCTTCTCCCTGAAAAAAATCAAGCCATGCTCCAAAACACCTGCTACCTAACAATGGCTGTTCTACTTAGTTTATTGCTGATTGAGCAGATTTCTCTAATAAGTGGAATTCAGAAAGATAGTTAATAAGTGTGTGTAGCAATGGTTAGCTAGGTGTCACAATTGTTTAATCACTGGGCATGGACTCATCTTCATGAGTTCAAATCCAGCTTCAGATACTTACTAGTTGCGTGTCCTGCAAGTCACTTAACCCTGCTTACTTCAGTTTCCCCATCTATAAAATAGAGAAGGAAATGGTAAATCATTACAGTCTCTTTGCCGAGAATCTCCCAAGTAGGGTTATGAGTAGTTGGACAGGACTCAGCACCATGTTAGCATCCCCCTTTTCAACAAGCTTAACCATAGTCTTTAAGATTGCTAAGCATTGCATTTAAGAGAAGGGCTTCTAGTCTCAGCTAAGTTAAGTTGGTATTTGTCCATGGAAAAAATCACTTAACCTCCCTGAGACTCAACAATGAAAAAAATAAAAATGAATATCTAAAAGGTTTTAAAAATTATAATATGAGCTATTGGTATTTTGTTGGGTCAGTCTTCTGTAGAAGATTTACAGGAGGTTATTAAAAAGGAAGATTTGGGTTCAATTTCTGTCTCCAATACATTCTGGCTATGTGACTTTGAGTCACATAGTACCCTTTGGTACTCATGTAAAGTAATTTTCTCAAGTTTTAAGTTACAGAGAATGTGCCAACCTTCAGTGATAGAGGAAACTGCCTATGCCAATGAAATCATAGGTCCAATTTATGTTCCTAATACATGGGAAAAGAAGCTGTTCAATTAGAGGGAATACCTGGTAATTTTATCAAGGCAGGGTAACCAAAATTTTGATTCTGGGAGACAGAGGATACCAAGAATCCCTTTGTCTTTTAGAAGCTAGAAATAACTGAGTTTTGCATCTTCTTAGCAAGATTAATCAGTTCTAATAATAATAATAACAATGGTGATGATGATAATGATGTGGTTGTCCTCCATTTTCAAAGAAGACTCCATCAGGGAAGTTCATGACAAGTTCATGAATTAGATTTGAGTGAAGAGGAGACTATACTAAGTCAGCATTCTCACTTTCTCTTCCAGAGTCATCTGGGTCCAGTGGCCAGATCTGAATCAGGACAACTGAAGATGGTCCTGGGGGTAAGGCAATCAGGATTAAGTGACTTGCTCGAGGTTACACTGCTAGTAAGAGTTAAGTGTCTGAAGTCAAATTCAAAATCCTTTCCTCCTGACTCCAAGGTCAATTCTCCATTCACTATGCCACCTAGCTACTTAAGCAGTTGGAATTTAAAAATAACCTAGGGATGGCCCACTTCTTTCCCCATCCTATATTGAGAATCCACATTCCAGGTAAGTTTCTTTTTGACTGCCTATTTGAGGGTGTGATGTGTTATTTATATTATTTCTTCATTGTTATGCATCTCAGGCACCAAAAATGCAATTAAGAGCCTAAGAGTATTTCCATCGATGAGATCAGATTGTTATGAGAGATGAAAATATGATTATTATGAGGAGGATTTTTTTCCATCTTTTGTCTGATCACTGTCAAGACTGAAAGGGTGCTCCAAAATGTATTGTGGTATAATTGCAAAAATACTTGATTTGGATTCACAAGACTAGTTTCAAAACCTTCAGTGTGACTTTGGATAACTGCTGACTTTCCTCAACAGCAGGTTGAGGTCCTTTGTAGTTCTAAATCTGTGTGACTATGGGGTGAGTTGAGAGTATACTTGTCGAAAGCCAGAAGAGGGAAATCTGTCATAGAACTCTTTTCACTATCTATCACAGCCTGCCTTAAGAAAGGAGCAATATAACAACCTCTGTTCTGATGACGTTAATGGAAGACACATGCTCTAGCAGAGAGGATGTACAGCCAAAGAAGAGCTGGCTGAACCTGGAGTCAGGAAGACAGTTTTGAGTTCAAATCTGGTCTCAGAAATGGAAATAGCTTTGGAACCCTAGGAAATTACATAGCCTTTTTGGGTCTTAGTGTTCTTATCTGTAAAACAGAGATGGTTGGTGTGAAGATAAAAAAAGAAATACTATTTATAAATTGCACTGTTCATCTTAAGCATTGTTTAAATACAGGTTATGATTATCCCCTTGATGTCATTCTCCAATTTCTCTGATCTATATTTCAAAGGAAACAGAAGAATAGAAAATTCAATAATGTCTTACCTATTTTTGCATTCGAAAAGAGAATCTGGTTAAAAGAAAAAGGTGTTCCACCAACCCAACTAACAAAAGATAGTTCTCATTTGGAATATTCAAAGGAAAACTTTGATGACCAAAGTTGAGAAGAGCTTCATGTGACCGGCAGTTGAATAGTCCTGAAAACATGGGGAGGTGACCTTCACTGGCCTTAACCCATCAACATAGAGAAACTGGCGTGGCAGACTTAGGTGTGAAGAAGTGTCCCATGCAGTATCACCACTGATCCAAGAAAAGCCAACAAGAATCCTAGGGCAGAGTTCTCTTTAATTTATGAAGAGCAGGACCAGTCTGCAATGGTTTTGTCCTGAGAGAGAGATCCAAGCCTTGGAAAGTGTTGCCATTTTGTCACCAGATGATATATGTGACTCTCAACATATGAGGTACTCTGATGCTTCAGCAATGTCAGTTTTGGACAACATAGCTAATCCAAACCTGTGTCTCAATGGACTAATTGTCAGTATGGTCTTTCCTTATCAGACCTTTAAATGGTAGGATGGTAAGAGCTTGCCAATCATAGGTCTATGTTGCTCTGCTTGCACTCCTCTGTTAAAGTACTTCCCAGAACTGGAGTTCCCCGGACAACACTAGAACCATGATGCTTTCTAAGATTCATTGGAGTACCAAGGGAACTTGTTGATACAGGAGGGAAAACATTGTATTCAAGGATCAAAAACTCCTGCAGCATAGTCCTATTTCCTATCAAATCAGACCCCAAGATGAAATGGTTCTGGTAAAATTAAGGGAGAAGGATGTCTCAGCACAACATTCCCTCACTATAATAAGCATAATTGTGCAATTGTGTGATCCATAGTTTGTACAGGTTTGGTTGTCTACTGTCTAATCTCTTTAGTCTGTGAGTTCTTGAAAACTTCCCAGTCATTAAAAAGGAAATAAGGAAAATCATCCTGTCTGTTAGTCAGGACTCCCCTAACTTAATATCAATAAACAGAGTTCTCAGATATAGATTCCAGAACAAATGAAATCTCCTTAATCATTCAAATTTTAGAGAAGGAAAGAACCTCAAGGACCATCCAGTGCCAAGGACCATCACCTGTATGTGGGGGGAAAAAAAATCCCTCTGTTGCATATCTGTAACTCTAGTCCCAAAGCTCATGGTGGGGATTATTACCTCACACCTGCATCCAGGAGCAGTAAGAAAGGTTCAGTTTCTTTGTTATTTTTCACACTTTCCTTAAATTGTGGAGTCTCTTCAGACTTTGGGTTCTTTTGGCTTCCAGTTTTGGAAGACAAGAGGGAAGATGCCACTTCAGGTTGCGGAAGAAAAAAAAAGACTTGAGAATGAAGAGCCTAGAGCTCTTACCATTTTCACTAACTTCCTCACATATCTATGAAGGCTCAGGACAGTGATCTCCACCAATGATAAAGGTCTCATGTCAATGGACTTTAGGACTAGGTTATATGTCTGGGATTTTGCAGAATTTGATCAAAAATTTCCAATAAAAAGGAACCCAGTATTGTCCAAAGAGCTCATTTCACTTCGGAATTGCTCTGGTTTGGGGGAAGTTTTCACAATTTTATCTAATGCTAAGGCAAAATTAGCTTTAGTAACTTTCAGCTATTATTTCTAGTTCTGTCTTTTAAAGCCAAATCACTTTCAAATGAAGACCTTTCCAATATTTGAGCTCAGCAATTAGTAGGAACCCCTTGAGTCTTCTCTTTTCTAACCTAAACATCCCCAGTTTCTTTTAACCACAAATGACCTGATCTCTAAAGGGGTTCACCATCTTGTTTAATTTCCTTTGGGTATATTTTCATGTTTTCTCCTCCACTGGATTATTAGTACCTTGAGGGTTTGCATTTTGCCTTTCCTTGATTCTTAGTGCTTATCACGGTGACTGGTGGATATAAACACTTAAATGTGTTAATTGATTGACTCTAAAATGTGATACAGAGGACTTAAGACATTATCCTGGCAAGGGCAGAGTACAGAATAAAGTTATTACTTCCTAATTCTTGTTGCCATATATCAATGTTGATTAATAATGACTTTGTGGTTCATTTACCCCCTGGCCCCCCAGATTTTTGTTCAGGCAGGTCCTCATATAGCTTCCCTTTTCTTCATCCTTTACTTGTCCTGTTGAAAAAAGCTTTAGATAAATATTCCAATTGATTACAGTCTTCCCTCTATGGTTTTTCCCACACTACCCCCCCCAATATAATATGATATTTAAAATAGCAAACAAGCTGGTTTGCATTTTTCTGGACTCTTTTAAATAGGTGTTCTTTTATCTTGGTCTAAAAAAATACTCCAATGTCTTTATTTCTCAGCCCCTAATTTCTTTAGACACTCCACTTGAAAGTTGTTATAAGAAAAAAATCATAATGTGCCTTTTTGTTTGTTTTGTTAGACATAGACTATTGAAGATCTTAGAGGGTTTGTTTGTTACTGACTAGTCCAATTTAGGAGATGTTTTCCCCTCAAAATTTAGTTTGTAGTGGCAATTGAGTGTATACCCCATGCAGAGGCCGGCTATAGTTTGCTACAGAGAAATACAAAGAAAGTGGACACTCTTGATTATAATAATAATAATTCACATTTATAAAATGCTTTACTGTTGGCAAAAATGTCTACATAATTTTATGTGCTTCTGGTAGCAACTTTGAAAGAAAGGTACTAATTTGGATACAAGGAATAAGGGCTCAGAGACAAAGTCAAAGTGGTGGCAGGATAGGGTTAGAGTCAGGATGACTCCTTTCCTGAGTTTAAATTTGGTCTCGGATACTTCCTGGCTGTGAGACTCTGAGTAAGTCACTTAATCCTATTTGCCTCAGTTTCTTCTTCTATAAAATGGGCTCAACAGGGCAATGACAAACCACTTCAGAACCTCTGCCAAGAAAATCCCACCTGAGTTCATGAAGAGTCAGATGTAACTGAAATGACTGAAGAGGGATTCAGATAAGTTAAGCAATATACACTGTAGATGAGATTGTTGATACTACCTGGTGAGCAAGTTACTCAGTCATTCATAAAAGAAGCACTGGATGGCCTCCATAGCCCCATTAAGCTCTAACTCTAAAAGCCTATGGAGAGTAAAGTATTTAGGTGATGCAACAGAGAAAACAATAGACATGGAGTCAAAGAGTTCTGAGTTCAAATATGACCTCAAATACTACATTACTATCTGATTCTGTCAAGTCATTTAACTACTGTTCCTCAGTTTCCTCAACTGTAAATTTTAAAAAAGTGTTTTGAAGATAAAATTAGATATTAGTGAAGCACTTTGCAAACTTGAAAGTGTTTTGAAATGCTTAATAATAATAATAATAATAATAAATAATACAAACCCACATCTTCTGGATTCAGGTCACAGTATCTCACACATTCGCAAAATGACACACTCCCAAGAGCAGCCTGAACCAGATTAAAATGTATTTGAGAAATAGCAAAATAAATAAAAATGAAATAAAACATTGATAATATTAATTTGTGGTTTTCTAGGTTACTAAAGTATCTGTAAGCAAACTAATTGGCCCCAAACTAGCTTGTGTCTGATACTTGTAGCCAATCACAAGATAGTTCTTTCCTTTGTGGTTTTTATGTATTATGTTGTAGTGTTGTTTAGTCATTTTTCAATTATGTCTAACTCTTTGTGACTCCTTCCCCAGTTTAGGGTGTTGCCATTTCCTTCTCCAGTTCATTTTACAGAAGAGGAAGTCGAGGCAAAGAGGATTAAGTGACTTGCCCAGGATCACACAGCTAGTCCAGGGCTAGATTTGACCTCAAAAAATATTCATCTTCCTGATTTCAGGGACATTGCTATCTCTACTGCAACACCTAGTAGACCCCTCATCTATGTTTCCAGGTTTATTCATTAGCATTTAGAAATCCATTACGATCATTCCCTACTGTGATAGTACTTTGGAAACTGAATTCTTCTCTCTTCTTCCCTTTACTATGGAAAATTTAGAATCCATGAGTTATGAGACTTTAATGTCATTTGTGTATCTTGGGTATCTTGCATATCTTTTAGAAGAAATTAACTGGAAGGTATCTTTTATAATCTGTAAAGCAATCAGAATAAAAATCTATGGCAATCTTTTATCTACTAAGGCAACATACAAGTACATTTGTTCCCTCTCATAAAGTTACCTACTGGAATCCTATTGAGTAAATGTTAATGAATCTGGTGTTTCTTAGCTACAAATGGCTCAGCTACTCCTCATGTAATACTGTGGTAACCCAGATTCACTTAGACCATTCCTCCGATTTCAGTTGCATTGAGCCCCTGCAGCCATGAGGAAGCATTGGAGGGGAATTGGTGTGTGCATGGATGGAGACCTGCTTAGGATGTGTTCTTAGAATGAAGAATTCCTAATTTACATCAACCTTGATTAGAAATGGAGCCATATCCTCTAATATGTGCACATTGACCCTGTCATCTCTATTCAAAGTCCTTAAAACATTTCAAATGTGAACCTCCTCCACATACTCCAAATACCAGCCAGATTTTGTGCATTAAAAATCAGATGTCTTCATTAGGGAATGCAAGAAGAAGCTGTAATTTCATCAGAGGAGGGAGAGGCTTCTATCAACACAGCTCAAGATCTGGGACAATTTAGTAGATCAATCCTAGGGAGTTAATTGAGGTAAGCAGAGGTTCAATAACTGGCCTAATCTTACAAAACTAGTTTAAGTGTCAGAGCTGAGATTTGAATGTATTTCTTTTTGACTTCAAGCTCAGTTTTCTATCACATATAGATACATAGATAGATAGATCTGTGAATGTATGTATAGCATATATAGTATATGTTTAATATTTTACAGTCACAATCTTTTTTTTCAAGAAAGAACTTTGAAGGCTGAATTCGAGAGAAGGGCTCCATGTTAACAGCAGTTGAACATGAGTCAGTCCTGAGAGGCCGGCCAGCATTATTCTGAAGGGACAAGTGATTGATGCTATGAGTTGCACAATCATGTTTATTATAATGAGGGTTATGCTGATGATGACCTCCATTGCCCTCAGCTACTCGAAAGGGAGTGGGGGTTCAGATCCCCCCAAATCCAGAGTGGGAGAGATGGATGACAAGAGGTATCCAGTGCCATAATGTCACTGATCCAGGAGAAGTGGGCTGGGGAAGACTTCTGTCTGTGAAAAGTCCTATGAATGGCAAGTTGACATTGTCCTAATGTTAAAGCTATTGCCAATTGTGTTTGAGAAGGTCTGGGAGGAAAGGCAACAGAGATGATTAGTCCATAGAGACAGGTTAGGATTTATCCAGTACTCTTATTCTATTGTTAGATATCACTTATTGGTACTTGCCTGGCATTGGTAGTGTTCCATGATGCCGTGTTGAAACAGGCATTCTGATAAGTAGCTCAATGATTAGTCTAGCTAGAAACAGGTTAGATTTATTGGGTTTTCACATTCTTTCTCCAAATATCACATGCCCAGCATTGATGAAGTTCCATGGTGCTTCACTGTTATGAGAGGAGGGAAACCAATTTAAGGCCAAAAGACTCCTATAGTATCCAGACCATCTCCAAAGTCCTGTTACCTGTAAATCCAGCCAAGGGGTAGAATGAGTCTGGTAAAGGCAAGTGAGAAGGATGTCTTGCATTGTATAACCCTTGCCATAATAAACATAATTGTGCAACTCATACCACTAATCACTTGACTGGTTGGTGTGGTCCTCTTTGATCCCTAAGGATTAATAGTAGTAATATATTATATGTATGTATATGCATATATATCTATACATATTTATACACACATACACACACACATATATAGATAGATAGATAGATAGATAGAGATAGACATATACTCTATTGTACTTTAATTAAAGGTGAGGAAGAAAATGACAATTAAAAAGTAATATTAAAGGTAGTCATTTCTGCTTTTATAATCTCACAATAAAAACTCATGTGCCAATCTAGAACAATATTGATTATACAAAATAATGAGATTTTTAATTCAACACTACAAAGCTCCAGTTATTTCTACCAGATTCCAACTCCTACCATATCCCAGTTCATACTCTTTCTTTCATGTGTATAAATGTATTTTCAGGAATGTGGATCCTCTCTTGCCCATTAGCATAGAGGCTAACCTTCTGAATTATAATCTCATCTATTTATACAAAGGAAAGAAATATCTTGTGATTGGCTACAAGAATCAGACACATCTTTGGACTACTTTAACAAGAACTAGTTTGGAGCAAGTTAGTTAAAAAGAATTTAAATCAATCAGTAAAGAACTCCTGAGAGGATATTGTATTGTTCTTGATACTGGGAATAGGAGAATATGAAGAGTCTCTCTCTCTTCTCTCTCTCTCTCTCTCTCTCTCTCTCTCTCTCTCTCTCTCTTTCTCTCTCTCTCTTCTTCCTTTTCACTTCCCTAGTTATTAAACAAATGGAAAAATCTAGAGTTCCCATTAGAACTATCACTAGAATTAGTCCTAGAACATCAATGGCTGATGGACAAAACAGGTTATCAGAGAGAAATTCAGGCTAAGGTACCAAATCCTGTAGTATGTAAAGGGAATTTTATGAGCAGTCTATAAAGGGAGAAAAGGACTCTCAGAAACTATGAGTTTTCCTTTTGCCACAGAGGTTCCCAAAACATGTGCTATCAATACTCTAAGTTTGAATCCACTCTCCCTAGGTAACTTGCAAAAGAAGAGCACATGGACAATGAAGGGGATTATCTTTGTACCAATTTTTTTTCTTGTTTAGTAAATAGCATTTCTCAAAGTAAATGAGTCTACTGACTGATTATCAATGGGAAGTACATTTCCCTTTGAGGCTCATGAATGACAGCATTAGAAAATTCAGTCCCTTGGGATAATACCTAGAACATGAGTTCTAGAAGGAAATAGTTACCCCCTAGAGATCTAGTCCAATGGGAATTTGGGAAGTAATCTTGAAGAGAGTAGAAAATATAAAAGGGAAAAAAATTAAGGAACCATAGTAAGCATAATAAATAAGCCAAAGGATAAGAAGTTGGTCAAATAACATTACTCATCCAATTATAGTCTTAGTATATCTTGTTTCTTATTCTTAATTATAGCTTTCAATTTACATCAACTTCATTTCTAACTACATCTGACTTCCCTCCCCAACCAGAGAGACATTCTTTTGAACAAATAATTAAAAGAGAAACAAAAGATAATCAATTCAGAAAAATTAGTCTGAATATCAACTGAGTCTCAGCATATCTAATATTCCACAGCCACCTCTGAAAAAAGAAGGAAGTTCATTTTCTCAGTTCTATTTATCTTGAAGGAATTTCACACATTTTCTTAATAAGTGGGATTTTCCCCCAATATGTTTCCCTTTTATCTAGATGGAATCATTGAAGCAAATGATTTAAAGTAACTAATCATAAGACTTATAGTAAATAAATGGATTAGAATAAGATAAATTTCAAGGGTCCTTATCCCTAATACTATTTCAATCAACCAAACATTTTTAAAGCAACTACTATGTGACTACTATTTTGTATTTTTCTGTTTCTTCTACCTGAAACAAAGGACAATCTTTGAAAAACCAACTGGTTCCTTGGCAGCTTGTTCTCTCAGGCTGACTGTTCATTGCAACCAATTCGCCCTGAGTTGCCAATCTTGAGTAAGAATGGCCAGTATGACCTTTTAGAAAAATAAAGAACACAAAACAAGTAAACAAACCAAAAGACCAAAGACATACTAATGGAGAAAATGCATGAAAGGCACATTTTTCAGAACAAGAGAACTGATTTTTTTTTCAGCCATATTGTCTTCTGATAAGACCACAGGTAGAGAGGTAGACATTTGTGTTGTGGGAGTTATCTTTTGGAAAGAATATTGATAAGCTGGAATTGATCTGGGAGAAGTTGACTGAGATGGTAAGAGTGCTATAGACCGTGTCAAATGAAGATCATTTGAAAAATTTGATGTTTAGTCTGGAGATAAGAAGCCTTCCAAGAAACTTGATAGTTATCTTTAAGTATTTGATGGGATGACATTTTGCAGAAAGATTAGACTTGTCTCTGTGGCTATAATGAAGAGAGTAGGAGTAATAGGAAGTTTGGGAGAGTCAGATTTTTGGCTTGATATAAGAAATGATTTCCTAATTGCTCTGACTTGATCCATCTATACATGGAATAAGGCTGCCTCTTGAGATAATGGCATTGTCTTTATGGAGAATATCAAGGAGAGTCTGACCACAATTGGATGTTATGCTAGAAGAGATCCCTTGTTTAGCTATAATTTAGCCTGGATGATCTCTGAGGTCCCCTCCAACTCTGAAATCTGGAATTTTGTGATGCTGTGAACTCTTGCTGATGATGACAGCTGTGAACAACTGGTTGACTAGCTAAGTTTCTAATCAATGATGAGAAGATAAACAGTTCTTTTGCAGAACTATCTACCTTAGATCAAGGGTAGTGGAGGAATCTTTTAAAATATATTTCTCTTTAGAGAACAAAAATTCATTGTGACAATCTAGAGACACTGAATTATATATACATTCTCCTTTCTGCATCTCATGACCCCAGGACCTCCTAGAGAGGAGGAAAAGCAATAATACAGTCAACAAAACACAACTTCCAAATCAGCCCGAACCTTAACTTTCAGACTACAGCCTTGATTTGGGAATATTCCCAAATCAAGTGGCATTTTCAAAAGATTTGGACAGTGTTATACCTAGTCTGTGTCATCTTTTCCATTCACTTTCCAAAACATGTAAAAACTATGAAGTCTACATCTTGCTTATAGTCTTTCACTATTCTAAAATCACAGATGCCTCACTCAATTAAATTGCCATAGTCATTGCTTAGAGATTGTCCAAATGGATTGAACCTTCACTAAGCTGTTGTATATCCAACCCACAGTCCAGGCCAGCAAATAAAAAGAATTCTGGGAATACCTACCCAGTAGTAGAATTCTCCCTGAATCCCATCTGCACAAAAGCATGTAAATGGTCTGGCTTTGTTTACAAGTGATACTTGGCAGTTGAGAGATGCCATCTATTTTTACATTCAATGTACTTATGTCTTTCAAGGATAATTGATAATCACAGAAGCAGTAGGAATCTTTTCTCAGGAGCTAAAAAAATTGAAAAGGAGTCATAATTTTTCCCATTTGTTTAAATTTCTAGGTCCCCTTTTGCCCAAACCTTGGGTGATCTAATGATATGTCTATCTGGCAATGGGGATGCATAAAAGGAATAATTATATATTTAAACTTTGGGGAAAATACTAAGTAAAAGTTCTGTGGGCTGGCAGAAGACTGCCATCACTATTAATTAAAGTCATATGGCTAAAACCCATTGCTTTTCCATGCACAGAAAATACACCCCATAGAATTAAATGTCAGTAATAATCTGAGTGTGATAAAGTATGATTTTTCTTTTCCCAGACTAAATATAAAAGGGGAAAACACATGTCGGGGCTACCTTTTAAAATCACTAATGTGTCATCTGATTTCACTGCTTCAGAATCCAAACTTGTCATATTGTCACATTATGAAATAAGATTGTATGCATAAAGCGCTTTGCAAATCTCAAAACACTATATCAATGCTAGCTATTATTTACTCTAAATATATGCATTTCAGATATAGTTGGTAAAGCTGAATTGACTTGGATGCTTTAATTTCATGCATGTTTCCCAAAATTCGACATCTGAGGATCTTGAAGATGATTGATGATGATGATGATGACTATGATGATTGATGATAGACTGTCAAGTATTCATTATGCACTTATTACACAAAGCATTATGAAAAGATAGCCCCTGCCCTTAGGGAGGTTACATTCTGATGAGAGAATGAGAAGGGAAGAGGACACCCAGTGACACATAATATCAAGACTGAAAAATCAGAATTAGAATCAGAATCAGATAAAGGTTACCTGACCTGGACCCCTGTCCAAATGGCACATATAAATGGGAAATGCGGTCTGGCAAGGAATTTGGTAGAGAGATAATCACAGGTGTCTATTGGAAGACATGGTATCAAAGCATGGGAAGTCAGAAGCAAATGTAGAAGTAGTAGTAGAGATGGTGGTAGTAGAGGTAGCAGTGGTACTATCACTAGTTGTAGCAGTGGTAGTAGTAGTAGTAGTAGTAGTAGTGGTCATGGTGGTGGTAGTAGTAGTAGTAGCAGTAGTAGCAGAAGCAACAACAGTAATGGAAATAGTATTAGTAGTAACAACAGCAGCAGCAGTAGTAATAGTAGTCATGGTAATAGTACTAGAAATAATAGTGGTAGCAGCAGCAACAGCAAAGTTGGAGTAGCAATAGTATTAGCAGTAACAATAGCAATAGTAGTAGTGGTGTTAGTAATAGCAGCAGCAGCAGCAGCAGCAGCAGCAGCAGCAGCAGCAGCAGTAGTAGTAGTAGTAGTAGTAGTAGAAGTCATAGTAATGTAGTAGAAGTCATAATACATTTATAGAATATTTCATAGTTTTCAGCATATTTAAAAAATATCTATTTTATTCTCACAACCACTCAGGGAAGTAGGTGAAATTATGATCTCCATTTTACAGCTCACGGGGCAAACAGAGGTTAGGCATTTTTTCCAGAATCACACAACTAAGGAGTGTCTGAGGCTGGATTGAACCCAGATCTTGACGGTAGGTCCTGCATTCTATCCACTAAGCCATCCATCTGTTCTAAAATGAAAGTTATCCAGCCTTTATGGTGGAAAAGGAATTTTAACTATTGTTTATTTTGTTTTACTGTTCTGATTAGTCTCTTTTGCTAGTTTATAATTCAAATTGGACCTCTAACTATGTGGATGTCTTTCTATTGAATTGTTTAATCTTGTCTGACTCTCCTTGACCCCATTTGGGGACATCTTTTTGGCAAAGATTACTGGAATGGTTTGCATTTCCTTCCTCATTCATTTGACAATAAGAAACTGAGGTAAATAGAGTAAAGTCACTTGCCCACAGTCACACAGCTAATAAATTTCCAAGGCTGAATTTGAACTCAGGTTCTCTAGACTCCAAAGCCAGAGTTCTATTCTAAGTTGTTTGAGGGGTGTGTCAATCTATCTATCTATCTATCACTACCTGTCTATTCATACCCATATAATCCATATGCATGTGTTTAAATGGTATACAAATATGTGTACCTATGCACATGCATGTATATATGTCTATTTACATATAGACATATATATATATATATATATATATGATTTTATTTTCCATCAATCGAATATAAGCTTCTTAAGGGCAGAAATTGCTTCTTTTTTTATTCGATATTTAAAATGCTTAATCTGGAGCATAGTACGTAGTTATTGCTTAATAAATATCTATTGATTGATTAATGCCCTTTGCAAAAGTAAACTGTATACCAACATCCCAAGATATATGGAAGGGACTTTGAATAACTGTAGTTCCTGACCTACCCATATTGGGAGTAAAGAGCTAAGTAAAGGAAGGGCAGCTGCTCTGGCCTTCCCAAAATCAGACCATTTCTCCAAAAAAGCACATCAGCATTTTTTTTCTTATGCTTTGTAACTCCAACTTCAAATTATGACTGTGTAACTTCCAACAAACATAGCCTCACCTAATCCTTCTCTCTAAACCAGTTTCTTCTACATTTTTAAACTTGATTCAACAATCATGCCATGCCAGGGGAGATATTAGGACTTGCAAAATGTACAGTACCTTTCAATAAAGAAAGATGAAATAATTTTACATAAGCAAGTTTAAAATGTCAAGAGAACAGAAACAGATCCATTTGAAATCGTTTCTGAAACTAAATTCGATTTTTGCCAATGGTGCATGAAAAACAATAAAATAGCCAAGAAAACATTTTGATATTATAAAGTTCTTTCAACAGAGGGTCATTTGAAGACTTATAACTTGGTATCCAAAAATAATTCAAATAAGTTTGGTTAGTAGATAAAAGCTTTGGGGGAGTTTTCAACAAAACTGCAAATGGGTGAAACCCAAACAAAGTGTTATTGCTAAACATCAGCACATAATATTTTACTCTGGTCCTTAATGACTTTTAAGAATATTACTGAAAGATGATGTGGACATTTCATGTGGAATGCATAATGGAGCTATCGCTGCTGAGAAATAGGGAAAATGACTAGATTTGGGGTTCACTGATAAAAAGAACTCCCTTTACCAGTTCAGGGTGGTATTTCTCTGCCTCTCTCTGAGCTACCCACCACACTGGACGGTTAATGATTTGCCCAATATCACATAGTCAGTAATTATCAGAGACAGGACATGAATCCAGGTCCTCTTGGCTTTGGGTTAGTTCTCTATCCACTCTTCTATGGTGTCATCTAAATTGTCACCTCTAATTCTTATCACCAAACCTATAGCAGTTCTGAGGGTACGCCTATGTGTGCCCATTAGATTTTCCTTTGTTGTGGTGGTCATTGTGGCTATTGTTGCTGTTTTTACCGCTGCAGCTTGGAAGAGGTCAGCTTTGAAAGACTGAATGGAAATTGATGATGTCCACAGTGTCCCTGAGAAATGCCAAAAGCATCACATCACCAATAGAGTTGTGTACGAGGAGGCGTACAGTAATACAAATTAATCTTCAACTGGGACACACTGTTCTCAAGTTCTCATGTTGCTCATTGCATAAAATGATATTCTCAACTATCACCAGCAACTGCATAGAATTCGAGGGCTTTTGGTGATCACTTTGTGGTCATTTTTTTCTGACTTTTTAAAAAAAAAATACTACTTATTAAAGAGGGATGTGACCATTTATTTATGCATTATACCGTGAGTTATAATACTTCTTTGAAAATATCGAAGTACTTTACATTATTTTAGAGTATCATCCCCTTAACTCTTGTCTCAAAACCTAGAGCTTATCCTTTAGCTTCATCATTGAACACTTTTAACATTTCAAGATTCCAGGAACAAGGTAACTTGTAAAGAGTTTCTGGGTAAAAGTGTAAATACTTCTGTCAAGGATACTTTTGAAAATATTATGTGTTTTTTTCTGGTCCCTTGAAATAAAGACACCGGCAAGTAGAAAGAACACTCACTTTATCCTAATGCATTAAAAGAGGTTAACCCCTACCAAAGATTATGGGAAGACAAGGTTCCTGAAGACATCTCCATCCTCAGAGGCTTGTTTTCCATGGTCTTAAATACCTATTAACTCCACAAGAGTACAATACCCTCTCATGGAAGTTCATTGTAGCTTGGTCAGATCTTTTTCTTCTTTCCCCACCTTTCACCTATCTTGTCAGTCCTCTGCCCATTAATTAGCACTTCTGCTGGGTGCTAAATATTTCTACACTTTTATTTATTATTTCCTGGCATACATCCAACTATCTTCCTTGGCTGATGACAGTATGAAAAGAGTATGTGAACTAAGACACACAGAAACATCTCAATGACTACAATAGCTCATAACCTTGTCTCCTGACTCCTCATTCTCCTTACCCCTAATCCTGAAAGTTAAATTAATCATCTAATCATCCTAAAGTCATGCTTTAACTATGCAACTTTCTCACATAAAACTTTCAATGGTTTATTTATTGCCTACAAGATGAATGCCAAACTCCTAAGCCTCTTGCTTAAGGCCCTTTACTGCTGATCCCTAGATCTCTATTTGGTCTTATAAGTCATGACTTTTCTACATCTGTAAACTCACCACTCAGGACAGATTGATTTATTTAGAAATGCTTGTTGTTTCCCTATCACTGTAACTTTGCTCATGATATTCTCCAATAAGAAAACCTTCCCACTGAATTTTTTCTTTCAAGGCCCTAAACAAGTAATACCTTCTCCATGGTCCCTCCACAGGAGCACTGGAGCTAGAATAGAAAAAGACCTTAGAAAATATCTAATGTAGCTCTTTCATTTGACACATGAAGAACCTGAGATCCAGAAAAGTTAGTTGTTCAAGGTCATAGAGTCAGTGGTAGAGCTGAAATGGTTACTCAAGTTCATAAGCAAGTTTAATATGTCATTGAGAACAGAAACCAATCCATTTGAAATCATTTCTGAAACTAAATTCAAAAATCTCGCCACTGAGCCATAATGATACTTCACTTACAAACAGGATCACTTGAAGGAAAACCTTATTTAAGCTCATTCCCAATTCAATTTGGATGCTGATGGACATGCCCCAAGATGGTGTCTCCCTGTTTTATGATCTGCTTTGAGGCAGCTAGGGGGTATCATAGTAAACAGAGTATTAGGGCCTGACATCAGGAACATGCAAGTTCAAATCTGGCTTCATGGCTAGAGCCCTGATTTGAATTTGGGATCATTCTGACTCCAAGGCTTATACTCTATCCGCTGTGCCACCTAGGTGCCTCACTTTTTAATTGAATTTTTATTATCTCTATCATTTTTCAGAGTCTACTCCAGACAATGAACAAAGCAATAGACCAAGCCTTGATTTGTAGCATTTGCTACAATGTTCACATTGAAAATTTAACAATCAACTCTTTATGAGCTAGTTTGAGCTGGGTTTGCTATACCTGAATTTAACAACCATCTCTTTAAGTCTATCCTGCTAAGATAATTACATGTCACTACCTGTCATATATCCTATGCAACCAAACTGACTTATCCTATGTGTTCTTCCCAATGGTACTCCTCCCCTTGCTTGTGATACTCTCCTTACCTTCCTATTTTAGAACCTCAGCTTCCTCCAAGGATTAGAGCTTCTGCCACATAATACAAATGACCCTTCCTGATTCTTGCAGGGATATGCCCCTGAAATAATTTTCATATCCTTGATAAGTTAGAAGAAAACTTTAAGTTCCTTCATTTAAGAGAGAAGTAAACAGATCTAGAGAAGGTCGAAGGTCACAATGTGTTAAGTATCTGAGATGAGCTATGAACCAGGGTCTAGTTAGGGTTTTCTTATCTATATAGACATTAATTTCCCCCATTTGAACGTGAACTTCCATTTCGTGTGTGTGTGTGTGTGTGTGTGTGTGTGTTTATGTGTTTGAGTGTGAGTAAGTACTAGGGCATAGTGTAGTGTCTAAGCACATAGTAAGCACTGAATATTGATAGAATTGATATAAAAACAGGGGAAATAACACTCCCATATATGAAGCAGGTCTTTAAGGAAAGAAAGAAGAATGATCCAGAGGCAGGAAGAAAGCAAACTGCTCCAGCCTCCCTAGTAAAGACCTTGACGATATCACGATGCTGGACAGTAAAATGACCTATAAATGGAATCATATTAAAATAAACTACCTGATCCAGTAAGCATGCCTCTAAATCACCCAGAAGAGGAATCTTGAAGGATATCATCGAATGACAAGTGCAAATGAGGAGAAGCCAGGCTATGAGAAAATAATGTTTTAAAGGTTAACAGAGTGTGAGTTTTGATTCAAAATGCATTCTGCCCCATCTCCCTCAGGACAATGATGAGGATTTTAAAAAGCAAGGGCCATTAAAAGTGATGCCTTGTAGTTACAAAGCACCTCTCACCTAGGTTGGGGAGGGGCAAGGAAAAAGGAAGGGGGCATTGATTAAGTCTGCTTTGTGTTAGGCAATCCTAGCATGCATACATGTATAACAATAACATGTACATGCATGTTTATGTGTATGTGTATGTGCCATAAATGTGTGTTGTGTACATGACATGTATATGGCATACTTGTGGACAAATGTAAATATATATAAACAAATGTCTATACACATATGCATACATCTACATATACATGAGCACATACATATTTATGTGTATAGATATACATACATACACATATGATTTGAACCTCACAACAACCTTGGGAGGTAGATGCCATTATTATCCCTATTTTAATTTGTGGAAACTGAGGCAGACAGCAATCAAGTGACTTGTGTTCCAGCTAGGAAGTATCAGAAGCTGGATTTGAACTTAGATCTTCATGACCTCAGACCCAATGCTCTATGCCACTTAAATGCCTGAGAAATCCAATCTATCTTAGAAGCATTTTCTGGGGTTAACACTGTGTTATCCCCACAGGGAAACAAAAATAATGCAGGTCCACACCAGCCAGGAAGTATCTGAAGCTGGATTTGAACTTAGATCTTGCTGAACCCAGAATCAACATTCTATCCATTATGATAATACTGAAATGCCTGAGAACTATTCTCTAGGGTTGGCACTGTGTGTCTTCCCCATAGTGAAACAAAAAATGCAGATCATCAAAGGGATACAGAGAAGTCACAGACTCATGATCAGTGTCCTAACTGAGACAATGACCCAAAAACGTAAAGGAAGGTGGCCTAGCTCTACCAGATCTATACTATAAAGCAGCAACCATCAAAGCTGCCTGGCACTGGTTAAGAAATAGAGCAATGGACCAGTGGATTAGGATGGGTTCCAAAGAGCCTGCAGTAAATGACTACAGCAATCTTCTATTTGACAAACCCAAAAGACATCAGCCCCTGGGAAAAGAATACACAATCTGGCAAAAATTCTTGGGAAAACTGGAAAATGGTATGGCAGAAACTTGGCAAAGATCCACATCTCACGCCCTATTCCAAAATAAGGTCAAAATGGATATAGGATTTAGACATGAAGAGTGATACCATAGATATATTAATAGATCAAAAATTATCTATCTGGTCTGTGGAAAAGGGATACATTTATGACCAAACAAGAATTAGAGCTCATTATAAACTACAAAATGAATTATTTAGACTATATTAAATTAAAAGGTTTATGCACTAATAAAAATTAATGCTGCCAAAATTAAAAGGAAAGCAGAAAGCTGGAAAATAATCTTCAGCACAGGAGTTCAGATAAAGGTCTCATTTCTAAAATATGTAGAGAACTGCATCAAATTTATAGGATCACAAGTCATTCCTCAATTGATAAATGGTCAAAGGATATGAACAGACAGAATTCAAATGAAGAAATTACAGCTATATATAATCATATGAAAAAATGCTCCAAATCACTATTGATTAGAGAAATGCAAATAAAACAACAATGAGGTATCTTTTCACACCAAGTAGATTAGCCCAGATGAGAAAAAGTGAAGATGATCAATATTGGAGAGGTTGTGGGAAGATTGGGACATTGATGCATTGCCAGAGGAGTTGTGAACAGATCCAGCCTTTATGGAGAGCAATATGGACCAATGCCCAAAGAGCACTGATCATAACCCTTGACCCAGAAATTCTAATTCTCAGTCTATATCCAGAAGAAATTATTTTAAAAAATAGGAAAAGTCCCACATGTTCCAAAATATTCATAGCAGCTCTTTTAGTAGTGGAAAAGAATTGGAAATTGAGGAGATACTCATCAGTTGGTGATCACCAAACAAGTTATTGTACATAAATACTATGGAATAATATTGTTCTATAGGAAACAATAAATTATCGGACTCTAGAGAAGCATGGAATGACTTATGGGATCTGATGCTGAGTGAAGGGAGTAGAATCAAGAGAACAATGTATACAACAACAACATTATAAGATGAGTAACCTTTATGGAAACAGCTCCTCTCGGCAGTCCAGAGAACTCGGACAACTGTATTAGACCGGCTATGGACTATGTTATCCCCATCTAGGGGAAGAAAAACAAAGCAAAACTCATAGAAACAAAGAACCCTTCTGAATCTGATGAACACTTTATAAAAATTATCTATGTATCTCCCCCAATCCTAATTCCTCATGCCCAAAATTACTAATTTGCAAACGTGTTTAACAAAATATGCATGTAAAATGCTATGTAACCTGACTATTCCCTGCTAAGGGAAGTGGGGTAGGAAGGGAGAGTGGAGGAAATTTTTTTTTAAATTGGAAATATGCATGTACATATGTATGAAAATAAATAAATAAATATATTTTTTTAAAAGACAATGACCCTCCACTGACTTCTCTATCACAAACTTAGAAGTAAATAGGTAAGTAAATAAATTGTTCTCCAAGCTTGAGAAAGTTCATAACATCAAGGAAGCGATGGCATGCATCACATAATTTAGATTAGAGAAAGGGGGTCTTGTACAAAAACGCCATTCTCTGTCTTTCCCAGAGTGATATGATAGTATAAGAACAGGATAATGGGTGTCAGCCTCCATATAATGGGAGACCTTGACCTTAAAAGATAGGACTTTTGCAGACCACCTCAACACCTCAGTACAGTAGTACTATCAGATTTAATGGGAATTTTGACTCCGCAACATTCAGTCAGTTTCACAAATGGTAGTTTCACCCCTTTGACTCCTCAGCCAGGTATATTCAATGTATAGAACTATGTTTCCACTCATACTAGGCAAGAAATCCTCATCAGTAGGGTAACACTAACCAAACCTATCTTGTAATGGTCTATTCTATTTAGCTCTGCACTCATACTCCCCCCACCTCCCAAATCCAAAGACTTTGGTTTTTCCAGAGTGGAAAATGGAGGGTCATGGGAATAACACTGCTGGATTGCTAGTCAGCATCATTTATGATCAGAAATATGACAGTATCTGATTGTCTTTGGACTTCTGACTTTTATTCACATCAAATCTATTCAACTAAAGGACAAGAAAGAAAATGTAAAGCATAGAAAAGGAAAAAATCAGACAGAACCACAAGTGTACAATGTCCATTGTCTTTCAAATGTTTCCTTTGCACCCCCTTCAGCACAGCTGTTACCACTGACCCTTGTCCTCTCACATTGGGGCCCAACAATGGCCTCCTCATTGACTATGGACTTCATCATTCCCCTCCTTTTTCCTTCATTCTATAAACCAAGGGCCACAATAATATCCTCAAAACATCCCATCAAGCCAAAAAACATTTATTACTCTCACTTCAGGTGCAAAAAATGTCTCTGCCTTAAGGTGCCTGCATTTTAGTGGTAGAGATGATAACAAATCACTGAGTGCCTACAATAGCTAAGCAGAGTAGATGGAAAGCATTGAGAGAGGAAGACCCTTGCAGCTATGGTGGTATGGGAAGGGAACCAAGAAAGGGCTCCTGCATATGGCAGGATTTGAATCAAGTTGGGAGATAGAATGTCATATGTGAGGGAAAATAATAGATGGGGTAGTGTTGTTAGAGCACAGAATGCATGGCAAGTGCTGGTAAAGAATAAGGGAACTGTAAAGACAGCTAGGTAGTGCCATATATAGTTTTCAGCTTACTAATTTCAAATCTTTCCCCAGACCCATATGACCCTCAGAAAATCACTTAACCCTGGTTGCCTCAATTTCCTCATCTGTAAAATGAGGAATCTCTACCAAGAAAACTCCAAATGGGATCATGGAGAATCAGAGAAGACTGCATTGACTAAACAATAACAAAGGTAGGAAAGAATCAGGTTCTGAAGAGTTTCAGATCACAAAGAACTATATTTTTGATCCTGGGGTTTGGGAGTGGGGGG
The DNA here is from genome assembly GCF_037893015.1 of Macrotis lagotis. NCBI lineage: Eukaryota > Metazoa > Chordata > Mammalia > Peramelemorphia > Peramelidae > Macrotis > Macrotis lagotis. Next base: position 40,737,821 of record NC_133659.1, on the reverse strand, counting down.
AGTGTTGGGTTACTTAGCTAGATCTATACTTTAAAAAAATCACTTTAACAGCTGGCTAGTTGGATAATGCATTGGATTGGATTCAATTAGACAACTATTTAAATAGTCCAGGTGAAAGGTAGAGCATAAGCTGAGTTGAGAGAAGAGCCCATATACTAGAGATGTCATCAAGTAGCAATGGCAAGCAATGGAAATGGATTAGGTATGTAGTATGATAACTAATGAAAAGATGAGGGTTCCACTGAGTTTATGAGTCTGGTTAAATGATGTGGAGAGGAGTGGGGCAAGATTCCCCTTAATAGTAACAGAGGAGCTAAAAAGAAAGGACTGATTGACACATGGTGCACAATATAGAGCAGATAAGGAAGGAAGTCCAGGATTGTGACCAAAGCTACTGAGCATGGTAGGAATAGAGAAGCATGCAAGGAACCTGAGAGTTGTAAGAAGTAATGTCATGAAAATCCAAAGAGGAGAAGAAAATGAGTCAAGGCTACCAAGTGATCAAAAAGGAAGAGGTTTGGGGGAAAAAAATATTAGATTTGGCAGTGACTATTGTTACAGTCTAATGAGCTCCTTCAGCTCTAATCAGTAGCACATGAACATAAGCAAAATTGAGAGAGGGCAGATTTGAGCCTTTGCTGGGTTTGTTAAGGCTTGAGCAACTATAAGAAAAGGAGATTACACAAATTAGTAGAGTTGAGATGTTGGGATAGAGAGGGGAAGACAATGTAGCTAATGAGGGGGTGTGGTCTGAGAAAGAATTAAGTAGTGGAGCAAATGGTGTGGGTTGTGAGGCATAGGAAAAAGTAAAAGTAAAAGATTATGTTCAGATAAAGTTACTTGTGTCCTTAGATGTTAAAATAGAACATTTGTGGATGATGATAAGATCAAGAGCATGGCCAACTTTAGAAATAGACAAGGACTATACAGCTAAGTCATGAGACTTCAGTAGACTGAGGAAGAGGATGTTTTAGGAAGCATCCCTATGTATGTTAAACCTATATGAAGGGAGGAGCTGCAGAAGTGAGTAAGGCAATGAACTCATTGGAGAAGGAAAGAAGAATGTCCTAGGAGCCAATAGGGTGACACAGATTAAGATTACACTCTAATAATGACCCTTATTGCTTACAGAAACAAGTTGGCAATGGAAAGGCAGTATAGCTCATTGGAAAATCACTAAATATGAAGACAAATGAGATGGATCCAAATCCTACTTTTGATAATATTTACATATATGATCAGATGATCATTGATTACATATTATGATGAACTGGACATGTTATAATGAAGATGTACAATCAATTCTAAAGTTCTTAAGTGAGACCTTCAGGTCTATCCTATCAGTATCGCTTCTTCTGACCCTCTGTGAGCTCTTGCCCTATGTGAGTTCTCCATAAAATAGGTTTCCTTGGCAAGTGTAAAGCATGGGAGACACTGGAACAGGACCACCCAGCATGTTGTACCCTCATCAGCGAGGATACTGAACTCTCTGAGGAAGGCAAAGTTGAAGCAGCTCAAAGGAAACATGATATCCAGACATTCCAAGCTCATAGTGTTCTGATCAGCTGTAGTCAGGAATACTGTAATTTGTCTCAAACATAATGATGTCAGTTTGGTCTTCTCCAATAATGAAGGACGAGAATCAACCAAGATACTCAATGTTGGGCAAGTCACTTACCCTTTCTGGGTCTCATTTTCCTCATCTGTAAAATGAAGGAATGAAATTGTTTGGGGCCTAAGATCCCTTCTGGTTCTAAGTCTACGAACTAGGAATTTATAATCCCATAATTGAACACTTCTGGATGCTTTTAAGGTCTTGTATCATCCTATTCTACCTTATATAGTAGAATCTCATTTTCATCCACACCCAATTGAATGTCTAATTGTGTCACAGGTACTAATCCTTCCTCCTTAAATAGATGCCAGATTTCTTTGAAGTTGAAGACCATCTCCTATATTTCCCCATAGTCATCAACATGGTGCTAGACATATAGCAAGTGTTCAATAGAAATTCATAAAGTGATTGATTGAAAAATTAAATAACATTGGTATGTCCTGGGTCAGTAAATTAGCACATCTAAGGATATTTCAAGGAAACATAGGCTAAGGGAGCTGGAACTAGAAGGGACTTAGTAAATCATTCATCTCTCTATCTATCTGTCTATCTATTTTGATTATTGTGTTTCAGTGTGATGACTTTCCTTCATAATCTCTCTATTTTATTTTATGTTTTAAAGAGTCTTCTGAAAAGGGGATTCCAAAATGTAAAAAGGGTTCAAGAAACAACATTGTTAAGGATCCCTCAAAAGTCTTTTGTCTGTATTTTAGAGATAATATTAGACCTTCAAAATTGTCATATTTCAGTGAACTAATGATTTCATCGATGTGGGTACTGCCTCAAACAATACAAATCATAATGCATACACATTTCCTCATTATATGAAAGTCTTGCCTGTGTCCTAATATAAATGATTCATGAAGGATCTACCCAAATTTCCAGAGACTTTCATGGATCCAGATGTAATCTTCAGTGACCTTGCTCTATGTCTGGTCATAATATGTTCAACAATGTCTTTTACACACATACACATACACACATCTACTTACGAGAGAGAGAGAGAGAGAGAGAGAGAGAGAGAGAGAGAGAGAGAGAGAGAGAGAAGAAAGAGAAAAGGAGAGAGACAGGAGACAAAAAGAGCAAGGGAAGGGAAGAAAGAGGGAAAGAGAGAGGAGAGAAAAAAGAAATAGAGAGAGAATGAGAAAGAAGAGAAGAAAAAGAAAAAGAGATGAGAGAGAAAGGGAAGAGAGCTAGAGATAGAGACAGACAGACAGAGACAGAGGAGAGAAAGTTTTCTTTCTGTTTTGAATTCTTGGGTTTGGGTGAACAGAGCTCTTTCACCCTTTCCTCAACCTCTCCCTTCCTTGGCAACCCAGCACCTTAGGTTTTTTACCCCTGTTTCTCCATTTAAGGCCATTTTATTTGGAACACTTTTTCCTAGACATGGAGAGCTTGGTTTTCGAGAGGGAAAACGACAACTCCATTTCTCAACATGCTGAGCTGTTTAGAATACCAAACAGCTTAAGACCTCCTCACTGCACTAGGATGGCCTTCTCAAATAAGCAAGCACTTCATTAAGGCAGACAAAGGAACTTCCAATTTAACAGCTCCCTATGAATCTTTCATACCTTCTTCGCATAAACAGAAAGCTCTACTGTTCATTTTATAATAGCAATGGCTAAGAAAAGCAACATGAAGCTAACAGATCCTAAGCTGAATGAGGATCTGAGATCATTCTCCTGGGATTGGGAGTATGGCATTCAAAGCCTCTGGTTTGTTAACCTGAGAGGGAGTTGATATTCCTGTTCCTAGACCAGTGGACTTCAAATTTCTCCTCTATATTTCTCTACCTGTCTCCTCTCTGTCACCTTTGGCCTTTGGTGAGGGAGTTGACTTTTCAGAGGACGGTTTCAAGAAATTGTTATTTTTGTGGCTTAATTTTGACCATCTTAAGAGAAAACCATAAGAGTAGATCAAAGTTTAGGAGACTTAAAGGTCATCAATAAAAATCACATTAAATAGGCATAAATGTTAGAGGTCATCAAGTCTTCCTCATTAAACAGATAAGGAAACCAAGGTTGCAATAAAGGACTTGCCCGATATGATATAGATGATAAGTGACTGGTTTGGCATTCAAAAATCACATGTTCTGATCTTTCCTCATCCTGGCTCCCTTCATAATTTTCATATTTCACAATTAAGGAAACTGAGTCCCAGGCAAGGTCAGGCCTTTGCCCACAGTTCCTTAAGGAGAAAAAAAGCAAGCCAGGTTTGGTTGGGTGGAAATACAACTGCAAATCAAATGGATGCTTTTGCATCAACATTTTATATGATACATCCATCTTGAAGAATGTTCTGGGTTTGAGCAAATCCAGGTGGCTCCACTTGTTTAGAATTCTTTATGCCTTCCTTTATGTATGCTTGAGAAGGACACAGCTCTTGCTTCTGCAATCACTCTTAGGACAAAGAGTAAGAGAGGAGGAAAAAAAGTCTTGTTGAATAAATTGTGAGAGATGCAGACACCTGGTCGGCTCCTGTAGTCATGACTGAAATCCACTATGGCACAAGAAGATAACTGACATTTTCCCTGAGCAGGTATCTATGTCCAATGATAATTAATGTAGGGGTGGGGGGGAACCAGTTATTTTCTTAATGCGGCAAGGCACCTCTTTCAAAGTTGGGGCCCTTCCTGTTTTAATAATCAAAAGGAAAAGACCTTTGATGCTTAATATTTAAACAAAATGTTTAATATTTACACAGTAAAGTTCTTCTTCTGATATTAAACCTGCATTAGAGCAGGGATGGAAATTGGTTTATAATCTCTGACACCAGGCCTGGAGCCTTGTGGTGTCGTAAACAATGTCACCTCTCAGATGGGCACCACCTGTAATAGGTTCAGAAATGTCAACTGTAATTAAACATTTTATTTTCAAGTATAATTCATAGGTCATGTACATGGAGGACTGCTTTCCACCATGAGAAATTTTAAAGTACTGGGCTGTGCAAATAAGAAACAGGTCTCCTTTTTATAATTATTATAGCATTAAAAAGGCCCATACAAAGCACCTGTGACCTAATTATTACTGCTCTTAGGCATATGGGGAGAGCCTTGTATTTTGTAAACTTTTGAATTGTTAATTTAATCATATGATTCATACCACTACCATCCTCTCACCTGCACCTTACTACCAGTTGTTATCTTTGTTCTAAAGATAAAGAAACTCTTAAACAAAATGGTGAAGGACTTGGTCTTAGATAGCATAGATTGCAGTTTTCCTGGACCTAGAATTAAATTAATTGACAGATTGATAAACTGAGGCCTGGGGAGGCTATGTATCATATAGAATCAGAGATCTAAAGCAGGAAGTAACCTCAGAACTTTTTTCCAAGCTAACACCTTTGTTTTATAGATGAGGAACGGATCCAGGGAGTTCAACATTACTTGCCCTATGACCCCATGTAGGTCATTGACAAATAGAAAAGTTTCAGATACAGGAAGATATTTATAGCATTATTTTCTTTGGTGTCAGCAAAGATCTAATAGCCAAGTAGGAAACCCATTGATTGGGAAAGGACTAGACAAATTGTGGCCAAAATTGCTATAAGAAATGAGGAATCAGATAAATGTGAAGAAGCATGGAAAACCTTCCTTGAGTTGATGCAAAGTGAGCAGAGTCAAGAAAACAATATACCAAATGACCAAAATAATGGAAATGGAAAAGAACAAAACAAAGTTTAAAAATGATAAAGAATAATCTTGGCAACAAAGAAGAAATATGGGAAGACACTTCTCCCTCTGTAGAGATTGTTATCCATTGCAAATGAAGTCAGAGGTTTCTGATATTACTAGGTTTTGGTGATTTTTTTTCCTCATTTTTCTCCTTTTAAAAATTATTTATTGGAAAGCTAGGTGGCGCAGTGGATAGAGCACCGGCCCCGGAGCCAGGAGTACCTGAGTTCAAATCCGACCTCAGATACTTAATAATCACCTAGCTGTGTGGCCTTGGGCAAGCCACTTAACTACATTGCCTTGTAAAAAAAAAAATATTTATCATATGTGATAGCTATCTGGCAAGGGTAGGAGAATGGATGCAGGGAGAAATCTAGACAATGGAAAAATCAAAAAAATCAATGATTTCTTGTTTGTTTCAAGTAACTTACTCAACATCCCACCAATCATGAAAAATGGAATTTGAATCCAGTGGAAGAATGTTCAACATCTATCTGTGTTTCTACTCTGTGAATTAAGCCTTTTAGTTCATTGTCTCAATTTGAAACTGGGTAAGGTAAAGCTCGTATTTCTTGAAGGAACTCTCAGGATTAACTAAGTAATTACTGATCTCAAGGTTAGGTAGTATTCCTAGTTATGCCTAAGGAGAAAATGAGAGGCAACAAGTCATTTGAAAGAAGACAGAAACAGACACCAAGAGCAAAACAGAGAAAGACATAGAGGAAAGAAGTAGAGTATAAAAATTCTGTAGTGCAGAAATTTGGGGCAGGAGGATTAAAGGACAAATGGGGGTGGAGTAAACATTACCCTTTTCTGATTCAATAAGAATCCATTATCTCATCCTGAATATGACTTGTTTTGTTTTTTCTCTAAAAAACTTGTAGATCCTTCCCCTCAAACATCAACCCTCTTACCAAAGACCAAAGGTGACAGAGAAGAGACAGGAGAAAGATTTACTTTCTCATAATCTCAAATTTGGAAATTCTCTCCTTGTATTTAAACAAAAATTCCCATCCACCACCAACTGACCCTCTTTCAGAATTTGTATTTCCATTTTGTCAGTTCTTAGGGCAAGATTCTTTCTAGAAAACTCCATTCTAGTTTTGAAACAAACAAACAAAAAACCTTTAAATGCCACAAAACTTTCCTTGTTTCTTCCTATTGAGACTGGAACTTCAGGTCTGTAATTGAAAAAAAAAAGATTAAATCCAGTTTAGAATAAGGAAAGAAGAGCACTGCTATTTCCAGATTTTTTGTACACCAATCCTGTTTACTTTTTAGAGGAGCTGAAGATACTAATTTGGGTTGGTTGTTTGAATCTTCCCTTACCTGCAGAGTCTAATATTCCATCAAGAGACATCCATGAGCATTTACAATCTGTCACATGTGGCTCCATCTCTTCCTCATTCTCAGGGTCTCTTTTAACCTTCCAAAGTCTCTCAGACTAGGACATCTGAGCACAATATACAAAGATGATTCATTATTGTCATTGGGAGAAATCTTTTGGAACTCTCATCTACATTCTGGTATTTGTGGGCAAGGTGAAGGAAGGGGACCTACTTCTAGGCTGACATGATTTTAGGTACAAAAACTATGAGGCTCCTGGCAGTCACACATGAGAACAATTAGAGTGGCCTCTTCCCACCCGCATCCCCACCCCAGAACCCTTTGCTTTATAAGTCATCATATATTGGACAGAAATTGATAAAATGGAAATACAAATTCTGAAATAGTGTGGGTCCTCAAGCATTACACCTAAAAAAAATGTTGATTAACTTTGGAACAAATTTAATATTTAAAGGAGACGGAAGATTTTTGACTAGAAAACCAACTGATTAGCTCCTATCCCCATCCTGCAGATCCCTAAAACTTTTGCATTGGGGAATCCCTAAAACAAAATAAATGATTTTACTTTGCAAATGAATTTAGATATTAAAAAATATATTTTCAACCAAGATCTGAGTTCCTCAGATCACATATTAACCAAAAGCTATCCTTTGCTTAAATAGAATTTAACCTTTGAAAGTGATTTTTTATTTATTTATTTTTTTTATGAACCTTCTTCTGAGGGAGGTGCTTGGAATTCTAGGAAGGTGCTGCTGCTCCCTGTTCTGTGCATCACTTACTGTAATTTATTTTCTGAACATAATTCTATTTATAAATGAAAATCCTATTAAAAGAAGACAAGAAAAATTAGTCCTCAGCTTTGCATTGGTAGAGTAGAAACAAAATGAGCGGCCTAACCCGAAGTGACATTTACAAATTACCTGTTAATTTAAACCGGGTTGAAGGATGACAGAGTTTAGTCAGACTGACAGGAAGTACCGAAGGAATGACAGTTGGGCCTGGAGTGGTCATAAAGCTCTTTCAGCTTGCACATTTATCTATCTACCCCCCTTTCCCCCCTCCTCTTCCTGGCCCCCCCATGCACACACCACCCAAAAAGAGGGGAAAAAAGCCTCCTAGATCATCAGTAATATGTTTGCAAAAAATATTTACACTTTGGAAGTTGGGCAAGCAATGGTTTTACAGAACTGAAGGTCAGCCTCCACTTTATTTTATTTATTTTGTTTAAAGGGGAATTTTTTTTTTACTTAAACGTGGGCTCCCTGTCTTTACTCCCATGATCGCTCTTTGTGACCCTTCCCCCCAAGACCCACACAAAAAGCTAAACCACATGACTTTATTGTTAATGGTAGGGAGAGGGTTCCATCCTCCAGCTGCTTCTTGCCCTGAGACCAGATCCTTTGTTCACAGACTACTTTGAAGAGGCATGATTACACATGAACACTGAGGAGAAACAAACACACAGAAATATACACAGTTACACAGGTGTCTCCAAAAACAAATGGGAAATATTATTTTTATTTGTTCCAATTCTTTTCATTTGCCTTTTTTTTAATCTAAAGAACTTTGGAAGGAAACTATTAAAGAAAAAAAATCTCTTAGTTAAGGAACCTAGGTGAAAAATCCCATTTAAATTGCTACTGGAATAAATATCCCCAGACCTTCTATGAGGTCTAAATAGACTCCATTATGTAACAACTACAACCCATTTTCACTAGCATATACTTTACATTCAACCTGCAATGAGCTGCATTTTCCTCTCTAGTGGGCATGTCCCCCATTAGCACTAATAAGAGCTACACTTGGTCACAGGAAAAAAAAATGACACAGTACACGTAACACTTTAGTCTTCCAAAGGCAAAAAACACCTCCCCCATGTAAGCTAAAAAAGGCCTGACTTTTTCTCAAACAGAGGCCAGCCCTGAGATTCTACAATTCCTTAACATAAATCAGGCTCAGTGGCATGTCCATTCTGCATGTTGGCTTGGGACTCCATAACAAGAGAGTCCTATCATTGGATTTAGAGGGATATTTCTTTGGACTTGGATTTGGATTTGGAACACAGTGGGATTCAAACAAGCTAGGAAAGTTCTCCACATGTTGACCCATTCTAGAATTCTCTGGACTGTGCAGGGATAATACTGGAACCCTGAAGCCAGTCCTGGGCATGATTCATACACTGATTTTCAGCTGAATGGTCCCTTGGTGTTTGAGTAAGTGTCACAGTCCAAACCAGGGGGGAGTGACTGGGACTTTGTCTGGAAAAGGAGTAATCATTTCTCTAGTGCCTATTATGGATCATACCCTTTGCTAAGCATTTTACAAATATGATCTCATTTGATTATATAGATCACCCCACTGCAGTCACCTCAAAACCTCTCCGGCAGCAGCCAATCCTTGTGGAATGGAAAGATGTGGTTTTTCAATTCCTGTTTCTCTTCCATGACAACTGTTCCCCAAGTCATCTCTCTCTGTCTCTATCTCGATCTCTCTCTGTATCTCTCTCCCTCCCTTCTTTCTCTCCCTCTTCCCATCTCTTCTCTCTTCCTCTCTCTCTCTTTTTCTCTCTTCTATTCTTTCCATCTTCCTTTTTTTTCTCTTTCTCTCTTCTTCTCTTTCCCTCTGTCTCTTCTCTTTCCTTCTCTTTTGTTCTTTCTTCCTTTCTTCCTTTCTTCCATCCTTCCTTCCTTCCTTCCTTCCTTCCTTTCTTCCTTTCTCTCTCTGTCTCTCTCACATCTCTCTTTCTCCATTTTATATCTATCTATCTATCTATCTAACTGTCACATACATACACACACACAGACACACACATTCCCCTTATGGAAACACAAAAATTCCAAGTTCCAGTCTTAATAACTGTCCTGCTGCCATTTCTTTGTGAAATGCCTCATTCTTTGCACCACGGAAACATATCAAAGTCAGAGAATCACTGATGTATTTTTGGAGGAGAAGAGAGTACTGTGTTTAGGGTCAGAAAGCCTTGGGTGCAAACCCTGGAGAAATTGGTTGACATTTATGTGGCTCAGGAAACTCCAAGAACTTATGCAATAAGTCATAGATCTGCTCAAGCTCTCTGCCTTCAGGAAAGAGGTTATCACACTTGGAGTTTCCTAAACTGACAACGTTCCAGATCTTTCATGCATATGGACTTTTTTTTTTATTTCTGAGGAATGATTCCCATATTAGACTAGGTCTCACTTTCAAAAATAGATCCTATTTCTCTGAGCAGAACCAGATGTTATGTGAAACCAAAAAAGGGATGTGGAGAAAAATATAGATTACCAGAATCTCATCATAAATTAATCATATATCTTACTAAAAACTATCTCTGGAGAAATAAGGATTTGGTGTGATTTTGAAAGAGCATACCTAAAACTGGGTCTATTCTCCATCCTTAACCTTGTCTTTAGGAAGTCCCCATCCCCACTTCCATCCCATTAAATGATATTGTTCAGCTTTTAGTAACTTTTCACAATTTCCCTTCATACTGTTCTATTTGAGGGATAATGATTCCCCAAGTCCCTCCCCTCCAAAAAACAAAACTCCTAAACCTTATAATATTAATTCTGGTCCAGGAGGGAATGACCATGAAAAAGCTTTTAACTTTATTCATCCACAAATATAACAGAAAAAAGGTAGGCACTCACTCCTCTTTCTCCTCTCCCCCCATCCTATACATCTACTTCAAAAATGAAAAGAAAATTCACACCTACTCCACATACACACCTCTTAGACATGTAGAAAAACCCTTTCTTATGCCAAATTCTATTTTTGAGCCTTTCTTCAATATGGTTTTGAAGATAAATTATAAATTATCTGTGTCTCAGAGTCTTCTGTCACACTGCTGTCAAAAAGCATATGCTTCTTGGGACAATCATGGTTATTTCTACAAGATTTATGAAATGTTCTTTTGCTCTAAGATTGATATCATGTCCTCATACCGTCTATCAAGGGCATATGATAATGATGGCGATCAATGTTATTTTAACACTGCACAAAGGCCATAGTGTCAAGGCCATCTTTTCATTAGACAACAGGACTATTGATTATTAACTAGAGAATCAAAATCTCTGTCCTACCTCCCACACCAAAAAATTGCCAGTGGGCAAGCAGACTCCATAATTTTTCCATTACTGTGGACTTAATCATGACTTAGGTGAGGGTAGGAGGGTCATTAAATGAGGCATCTCACAATGAACTATTTCTTTCACTTCAAACCCTCTGTCCCTATTCAGAAACCTTTCCAGTCCTGGGAGCTGATTTGGAGCTTTACCCCATAGCTCAGAAGCTTGATGAAATCCAAAGGGAGAGAATTGAGGAAAGTTTAAGGATAATGTTGTGCAAAGGGAGTATTGGCAGAATAGTGAGTAGACCAATGTCTCCAGATCAAAGAATATATGATCGGGGTAAGGTAGAAGAAGACTGGCAAGGCAGGAGGGGACTGGCTTATGAAAGATTTTATATGCCAGATAGAGAATTTTGTAGCAGATCACTGAGGGAGTAACTAGAGTTTATTGAGTATATGGTAAGGAGTAAGGTGTAAGAAGACTGGGAAGAGAGGGGGGACTAGCTTATGAAAGATTTTGTATGCTGAACTGAGGATTTTATAGGAGATCACTGAGAGAGTCACTAGTTTATTGAGTATATGGTGAGAAGTAAGGTGTAAGAAGACTGGAAAAGTAGGAGAGACTGGTTTATGAAAGGTTTTGTATGCCAGACAGAATTTTGTCGTAGATCATCAAGGGAGTCAATTGAGTTTATTGAACTGGTGGGGGTAACATAATCGAACCTGTGTTTTAGGAGCATCATTTTGATGACTGAATAGAAAAAAGGATTGGAATAGGGATAGATGAGGCAGGCAGATCCACCAACAGGCTAGTGCAATAAGCTGGGTTTCAATTTCCTTCTCCATAAAATGAATGGTTTAGAGGAGATGACCTTGGATATCCATTCTAATTCTGAAACCATAATCCTATGATTCTGCATGACCTTGATGCTAACAGACTAAACTTATTACTCTTAAACTCAATGTAATCTATGAGGAGAGCTAGGAATATTGGGAAGGGCTGAGCAAAACCAAAAAAAAAAAATCAGGGTGGAGGTGGATAAGCAAGAAGTGATACAAAATTAATGAGGGTAACAAAACATGGTAAGGCAGAAAGAATATTGGGTTTGGAGTCTAATAAGCTAGGCTTGCATCCTGGCTCTGCCCATATGTGACCTTGGGCATATCATTTCCTCTCTTGACCTCTGGTGGTAAAATGGAATTGAATCTGATCTCTTGAACCTCTAAATCTTCTGACTTCCTCTCTTTTCTTCTCACTGCACATTCCCTATTCTTGTTCAGTAGACACAAACTAGAGGAAACCCTGTACTGGATAATGTACTTCCTGGCAAAAAAAAAAAAAAAAAGTCATATCAGTGCTGAGTCGGGTCCAAAAGTTTTCTACATGCAAATTTATCAGTCACACATTCTAGTTGCCCTGAGCTATGACTGATGAAATGCGTTCACTCCCTGCGCAGGTGTTAACGGGGTCTCTCTATCCTGAAGCCATATATTTGGAATGTAAGGCAATTTCCCTATCACATCTGCTTTAATTGGACCATGCTTCCTAATAAGCATAATTTCCCCCTTGACCAGCCCTCTATGCACATAAGCTGAGAAAGGGAAAAAAAAGAGCATTAAAAGAAGGGCACTATGAACAGCAGAATATTCAGAATGGTGATTTGAAGGCCTTGTAATAGAGTCCGGTAATACCTCTTCCCCAAGTAAAGCAAATGGCAGGAGGCATGTGGTAAACTGATTAGAGTGGACCGATGTGGACATTTATTGCCCAAAGGAAGGAAGTTCACTAATCTTCCTGTCTAATGCTTAAACTTCTATTTTCACTTCCTTCCCAACTAACCTCTCTCTAGACCCAATTCATCACTTGTCTTCGACCCCCAACAGCTACTGAAATCAAAGAAGTCAAGGGAGCAGCAAATTGGGCCCTCTGTGAGTTTACTCACACCATTCCCCATAACCTTACTGGGGATCATTTTGCTAGCACACTGAAAACCTTCATAGCAGAGGATATTAGAACTTTTATTGTTTCTTTCCTGATCAAAGATAGCAATTTTTCTTTTTTATCCCATTGAGAATCTCATGGATTGCTTGTGGTTTTGATCTGATGATTTCAAAGAGAATGGAAAGCATTGAACATTATTATGTTCCACTGTGACTTTGGTCAAGTTGTCTGTGTTTCACATGTGCATCTGTTTAACATGTCAGCGAGATAGACAGAAAAAGGAGTTTGCATGCTCAAGGAACACATATCATGTCCCTTGGAAGGCTAAGAAAGCACAAAGCAAGTATACCAGGGGAGTCAGAGGTAGGTGGAAGATAAAAGTGATCAGAGCCTGAACAGGGTAAAAGTTAAAACTAGGTGAAATTCATTTAATGGCCTTGACACAGTAGATATTTAATTAATGTTTCTAGAATTGAGCTGAATAGAGTGAGTAGGGAACAATAGGAATAATAGATTTTTACTGGTACCCAGATCCCATCTATTGTATTAATCATATCTTGGACATTTGTGGATTGATTGATTGATTGATTGCTTATCTTTGATCATTCACTGTCCCTGATGGTCCCAGTCACTAGTTTTTATTGGTGCTTCTTTTTTTAATTTCTTGATATATTTTGTTTTGAAATCAAATTCATTTCCTAACATAGCTCTCACGCAATCCAGTTACCATTTTTTTGTAACAAAGATTTTAAAAGAATCAAAGTTATGCATTGATCATGGCCTTCTGCATATGCCATCACACATCCTGGGTCCTGTACTTCTCCATTAAAGAGTAGGAAGTATATTTTCTCAGTGTTTTTTAAGGATTATTCTTGGTAATTATGATTACACAGGTTCCTGTTTCTTTTTTTCAGTAGCAATACCCTCCCAGCACCACAAAGAAGCCCCAGTAGCAAAGAAGTCCGGGTCAAGAAAAAGAACCCTCTACTCAGAGAAGGAGGGAAGCCCCATGCTAGCACATGCATACACACACACACACACACACACACACACACACACACATACACACACACACACACACACACACACACACACACACACACACACCCGCGCGTGTAAAAACACAAAGAGATCCTGCAGGTTAGAAAGACTTGGAGTCAGTTTCAACTCATCCACAAAGAATAGTTGCTGGAGAATGTAAACTTTATTTTTTATCTACAATCCACTACAAACCCTATGGCGAATATTTTCTATTACTTGTTCCTTTTCCCATCTTTATTTTTAATAAATCAATGGTCATATATGATAAAATTATCTTCCAACTAGCATCTCCTATTCTCTCATTCCTCATTCTCCTCAATCCTAACTCACTTTTGTGCTATTGTGATAGTCCTCACCCTTTTTCTGTGCCCTCTGAAATTCTCTTTCTACAATGAACTAACTTGTGCATTCTGCACTTCTCTCACACATTCCTCCCATCTTCACTGAGATTTGACTCTCAATTGACCATACTGCACCTGAGACTCTCTCTCTTCTCTACCACTGGCTATGCCTTCATTCATATCCCCTAAATCACTGATCCTAGACAATAAGAACATTCCTCGTTTCCCAAGGACACTTCCTGACTCTCCCTTTATCAGTGTCACTCAGTCATCTATTTTTTTTGGAAGATCACTATTTCTCTAGTCAATGCAGATTATGGTGACTACTCTGTACTGGCCCCCATGTCATTTTCCCTCCTTTCTTAATGTATTCATACTAGACTTACCATCTTCCTTTCTTCCCTAACTCTAGGTCTTATGTTGGGGAGAAGTAATAATTCATATAGATGCTCTATCAAACTCCCTATTGTCCCAGTTCCTCATCATTTAAAATCCTAAGAGGTACTTTTTTTTCTGTCTTAGTTATTCATAGATTTGATCATGCATTAGATGCCATCATAACCTATAAGTGATTTAATTTCCTGTTAAACTCCAAAATTTCAAAAATTGTGTCCCTCCATTTGTCTTTAATGCCTCCTAAAGCTATCACTTATTTTCTATGACATTGTCAACCCTCACCACCACCTCAGTATTTTCTTAGTATATTACCTCTGCTATGACTTCATTTTCCTCCCTCTTTGATCACTCCACCTTAAACCAAATCAATTCTCTCTACTTTGTCCTCTTGAATCTTTGCCCTCTTTTACCTTTGCTATTCATCCTTTGTCAAAAGTGCATGTGGGATTATTCTCACTATCTGCATCCTCTTGATCTTACCTGCATGCTGTTAAACATAGCTGGAGGAAGTCATGCCACCCTTAAGAGTGCGTTCCTGAAAAATCTATGCCATCCAATTCCAACTGCTCATTCCAACAAAATGATCATTATGTAAGACAGGTGGCACAGTGTTTCCAATCATCGGAGTCAGTAAGATCTGAATTCAAATATGAGTTGTGCGATTCTAGGTAAGTCTCACTTTCTGCTTCAGTGTCCTCAAATGTAAAATGAGGATGATAATAATAATAATAATAATAATAATAATAATAATAATAATGACTACCTTCCCACAGATGTTGTGAGGGGCAAATGAGATTCTTTAAACCTTATCACCATGCCTGAAAAACAGTTAAGTGCATGATAAATGCTCATTTCCTTGCTTCCTTTATTATATTCCTCCCTAATTCATTCTGTCTCACTCCCACATGTTTTTTAAGACCTTGGCTTTTCTCTTCAAGCATTCCATATTCCTTCTCCCTTCATTTTCTCTTGCCTAAGCACCTGGACTCTTCCTTTTCTTAGAGGATTAAGGTTATTTGGTGTGAAATTCCTCTTTCTTCCTTCTCTTGATTTCAGAACCATTGCTCTTGCTTCCTTTCTCTAATAATCTTATAATGAGGCCAAAGACAACCCTTCTATGTGTTCTCATTATCCTATCATCTCCCTAGAAACTCAGACTCAGTAATGCATACTTCCATCCTAAGCACTCTCATCTTCACCCTCTTCCTATCTCCCTGTTATTCTCCCCAAATATAGCCAAGTCTTCCCTATCCTTAAAAAAAAAAAAACTTTCACTAGACAATATTCTCCTCCCAAGTTGTTGGATCTAAATGGGAGAATTAGACAGGAATATGAGACTATGCTACAATAACATTTTGGTTCCTTCTTTTTGACTTTATGATCTCTGCTCCTAACCATGTTTTTCTCTGTATGTTTATCTAAGGACTTTGGTTTTTTAGCCACCCTGGGTTAATCTAGTTTAGAATATTAATTACACTGGTACCACACCATCATACTGAATGAGTATAACTAAACTTTGGTAGAAATAAAATATTACTTATCACTAATAAAATATTCAAGAGTTCCAACTTTTATATTTAAACTTTCTTTTATTTGGTTTCATTATTTTTGTTACTTACATTTCCCCCATATTTTTAATCTCTTCCTTCAAGTCAGTCATCCTGC
Source organism: Macrotis lagotis (assembly GCF_037893015.1). Taxonomy (NCBI): domain Eukaryota; kingdom Metazoa; phylum Chordata; class Mammalia; order Peramelemorphia; family Peramelidae; genus Macrotis; species Macrotis lagotis. Next base: position 40,721,735 of record NC_133659.1, on the reverse strand, counting down.
ATAACAGAGTTTTTTTTAAATTGGAGGATGATAAAAATAACTCAGAAAAACCTTTCAATATATCAAAATATTTGAAAATACATTTAAAGTTCAATATCCTAAATGTTCTAACTCTCTAAAGGAGTAGAACAAGCTATCTTCTTATATTTCTATTTGGAAATCATGCTTGTTCCTTGCAATTTTTTGACATTTATTTTTGATTATGTGATGATTATTGTGCTTTCTTTTCACATTGATATAACCATTGTACAAAATTGTATTTTTGGTTCTTATTTGACTTTGTATCAGTTCAGATAAGTCTTTTCATGTTCCTCTGCATTCATTCTAGATTAGATCCTAATAAATTCAAACAACAATATATATAGTTCATTCCATTAATACAAATTAGTTTATACCAATGAGATTAGTGAATTCTCAATTGATACCCAGCCATACTTTGAAATCTTACAGCTCTAATCTGGGGCCCCATTTTTAGCTGTATTCACAGCACTGAATCATGTAAAGAAGCACGTTCTCATCAGTGGAATTGAGAAAAGACGACAGGAATTCAGTGAACTGTAGCATACCTTTTAGAAAAAAAATGTGTAATAAATTGCATAACAAGAGTTTGGTGGGAATCTTTGAGAATATAAAATTAAATCCTTCCAAGAGTGAATTGAGTTTATGGATAAATCCAAATAGATTGGAATAAAATCATTTAAACAAACAAAAAATCACTACTTAATAGAGGGACTGGTAGATATGTTTTCTAAGGGTCATTTCTGTTTCTATATCTATGATCATATGATCCACAATATGATGGTGGTGAGGAAGACTACCCTTCAACCTTCATCATTAGAACAAACAAAGACATCCCTTCATCTATTCATAACTTTAGAGTCTTCTAATAACGAAGAAAAATATTAAAGGAGTTAGAAATTAGGAATACAAATATTGGGGGGAAATTTTAGAAAACTACAACTAATATACTACTTATTAGCATGGGATCTTCAATGCTGTAGTTATTAATGTGTTAAATTGCATTTTCATTCTCGCCTACATTCTAGGTGTTAGATGATTTGTAGGATCATACAACTAGTAGGTCTATGAGCTTTATTTGACTCAGTTCTTCCAGATTTCAGATTCAATACTCAATCCACTATGCCTCAGGTTTTCTGACTGAAAATATAAATGTATGAACTCCAACTTGGTTTGGGTAGGTGCTAGGCAGCTCAATGGATAGAGCCCAGTTTTGGAATAAGAATTCAATTTTTGTGAGTTCAAATCTGGCCTCAGATACTTCTTAACTAGATGACCCTGGGCAAGTCACTTTAACTTGCTTGCCTCAGTTTCCTCATCTGTCAAATGAGCTGGAGAAGGAAATGGTGCCCCATTATATTTTTTTCAAGAACACCCCAAATAGAGTCATGAATAGTCAGATACAACTGAAAAAGGACTCAAGAACAATAAGCAATTTGGTTTTCTAAGGAGATCTATAACCACCACCACACCCCTATTCTCAGACCCATAGCTTATCATTGCATTATTAAGTCATTGTCCATTGGGTCTAGATTTTTAATATTTATGAATTTCCTATTATAATGTAACTATATATAGTGGAGAAAAAGGTATATGTGCTGAGCCTTATCAGTTAATACCTAACTCATATCAAAGGATGATAAATAATAAATTTAGAGATAGAAGAGGACCTTAAAGATCACCCATTTATATATGAGGCAGTTGAAGCTAAGAATCTTTAAAGGGTTTGCCCAAGACCTTATTTGCCAATAAAAGAGCCAGAATTCCAACCCAGGATCTCTGATGGAAGATCTGGTCTTCTACCCTTTACTGATAGCAAATACTTTATTTCCCAGTTTGCTGTGAGAATTGTCACATAGAAATGATACATAAAATAGGTATCTGAAATAGGTACAACAACACAGAAGAGCAAAAATGAAATATTCTAATATAGTGGGGACTTCACAGCACTGCACAGAGAGCTGGAGAGAAGAATAAGAACATTCATGTTATTTTATGATATACTAAAAGGTTTTTTTTCTTCTTCATAAAACTTTATGAGTTCTATAATATGAATGCTTTGTCCATTCTACTGATGAGGTAGCAAGAGGGTTGTGTTAGTAAATGTTTAACAACCAGGTTTCTGAGGGGGTGGGAAATGTATTCACTACCACATATTAAAGTTTAATCTGCCTTTTTAAAAATTTCTCCATTGCTATCTTAAGTCTAGACAATCAGCAAAACAATAAATTAAGCTCTGATCTGTAGGATTTGCCTATTTCTGAAATGCAAATGCTCACTCTGAAAATTTAATAATTGGTTCTCAGGAGCTTGTTCAAGCAGGTTTCAATATTTCTGGGTGGATAAGTAAAATGAACTGCTTACTAGTTGGATGCCTATAAGCTAGATCATGGATCTAATAAGTGTCAGAGATAGGGAAAGGGCATTTAATGAGTATCTGTCAAGTGCTAAGTACTTTACAATATTAACTCCATCAGTCTCTATAAAAACTCCATGAGGTGGTACTATTATTACCACCCACATTTTACAGTTAAAGAAACTGAGGCATACAGAATTTAAGAGACTTGCCCAGGGTTATACAACTAGTAAGCGTCTGAAGCAATATTTGAACTTCTCTCTAGGTTAAGCACTCTGTCCACTCTGAAGAGAGCTAAGACATCAACTGATGTCTTCTAACTCCAATACTATCACAATAGTTCTTTTTGTTGTTTCTCATCAGCATTTTATGACCTTTCAAGGAGCAGAACTATCCTTTTAAGTAAGGGTAAAAAATTATGTTTCCCTACATATATGAGGAAATAAAGGACCAGAGAGAATGAGAAATTCTTTTTTAATCTGCAGTGAATGAATGGTATATGCAAAGATAGAATCCAGAAGAATCAGGATATAAGGAGATTTCGGTGAGATAGAGCCCAATCTAATAAGGTGAAATGAAATAAGGATTAATTTGAAATCTTCAACTTGGGTTCAAAAAATGTAATTCAAAAATACAAGAACATTTGAACATATATAGCATGCTGTTCCTGAGGGGGGAAACAAATATGTGGAGGAAAAGACATAAGAACCAATATTAAATGAAATTCACAAGGCCAGGAAAACAAAACACATATTACCTACAACAATGTAATTAGAAAGAAAAACAAACAAAAATTCAAGTGAATACTGAATATTGGGCTTAACCTAGAAGAAAAGTTGAAAAAATGTGCTTATTTCCCTTCACTTAAGAGACATTACTCAGATGACAATGGACATAAACTTGTATAAATGGTCAGATGCAAACTGATTGGTTAATTCATTCATTCATAGGGATCAAACTTCATAGAACAATAATTAAGGAGAATAGGTCTAATTTAAAGTAGTACTAAATAATCATGGTTCTGGCTTTAAGCAATGTGAATAGATGAACCAGTCAATCCACCAGTTACTCTCTTCAAATCATCTAACTAGTGATCAGTAGACCAGTATCATTTTGACCAGATGACGTGTACTTGCTAATCAGTTAACATGAGTTAAGATTGATGAAGGTAGAGTGACTGAGATTATATAGTAAGGACAAGAATATGAAAACATTCCTCTGAAGTAAGGACTTTTTTCCCCTTCTAAACCTAAGTATCTAGATGCAGTGAGCCTGAACAAGTTTCTCCTACTAAATTTACTTCTGAGCATTATATTCAATGGACAAATTTCTCCTTTACTTGAAGGATGTGGTCAGAAATACCTCATTGATTGACTTATGGTCTTGGTTGAACAGAGTTCATTCCATATGGGCTTGTCTGGTGATATACTTAGCAAAGGATTCCAACTCCTGGACTTTTTTTGACTTTTCTGTCCTTCTAAAGCTCATAAGGTCTTAACTACATCTATTCCATCTCTTACATTCATTGACCTTAAAGAAGAATAAAACATGACAAAGACAGAAAAATAGCATTCACAGAATCATGGAAGATGAGAGAGAGAGAGAGAGAGAGAGAGAGAGAGAGAGGAGGTTTAAGGTCTATTCCCCACTCAGAGCCAAAAGGGAAAGAAAAAAATCAAATCTTTCTATTGACTTTTTGAGTGTACATTCAGTTCTAGCTCACTACCCAAATTAAAAAATAAAAGGATTTTCCTTTACTAAATAATAAAAACACAAAAGTTACAGACTATTCATTCTCCAAAATAGAGAATAGGGTTGTCCATCACACATGCCTGAAAGGAGGCTAACCAGGTCCCCAAGTGGTTGTCGGCAAGCAAAGAGCACCGAACATGTTTAAAGGTTGGAGCCCCTTTGGCCAGTCTTCTATCATAGTAGGAGGATGGTCAGGGTGAATCATGGTCAGATCTAGGTCAGGGCTCTCATAAGATGACCCCCAGGTAGAATTTCTAATATGACAAGGCTAAACTTCTTCAGGGAATGGGAAGAGTTGCAACAGTAGTAGATGCTGATCAAATCCACTCTAATGTTATAGAAACCATATGCTATAATAATCCATTCCCAGGCCCATAATCCATCAGCCCCTTTCACCATCCCTGAGATGTTTTTGCTCCCCAGATTCATACTCTGTCTTGTAGTCCACATTCCCTTTCCTTTCCTGTGGTATGTGGTACAATTAAATTATGATACATGCTTGTATTTTAATGTTATATTTATCATTATACATATGCCCAAAGGCTTTAGCAAAGGATGCATTTTTATACATTGGACAAATAAATATTCAAAGCACCTGTTTTTGAACAGCAAAATTATTAAGGCGGTAAGCTCCTTTTTTGCAATACAAGAACCAGTCAAAGTTTTCCCTAGGCTACTTCATGGAGTACTAGATCAACTGGTAAAGTTTTCTTTTGCTTTAAAAAAAAGGATTCTGGTTTCTTCACACCTGTTGTTTTAAAAAAAACATAAGCTTGCAAGTCAATTGATGTATTTCTTTATAACTTTATATCAATGCAGACAAATGTACTTTCATCAATATAGTTACAAGCAGATATGATCATTTTATTTTGAGATAAACAGATTTTCATAACTAACTCTATTTCTTTGTCTTATATTTAAAAATTGTAGTGTCAGTGATGATACCTTAGTCCTTTATTGTTGTTGTTCAGTCATTTCAATCATGTCTGAGTCTTTATGATCCCATTTGGGGTTTTATAAACAAAGATCTTGAGTTGCTTTGCCATTTCATTCTCAGTTTACAGATAATGAAGCTGAGACAAATCGGGTTAAATATGACTTGCCTAGGGTAACACAACTAGTAAGTATCGGAGACTGGATTTGAGATCAGATCTTCCTGACTCCAGACCCAGTAGTCTATCCATTGTGCCATCAGCTGCCAAGCTCAGTCTTTTGAGATATTTTTAAATCCTGGTACTTCATCAAAGAGGGCATTAGAATCAAGGTCTTCTTGACCTGCAAGCTCACCAGTCTGAAACACCATGCTGCCTTTTCTAAATTTCAGAATATGTTCCCCAATAGCAAACTGACCTTAGAATTAGCAAACACATATAATTGGCAAAGGTAGCAGTTCTCAGCAATTTTGCACTTTGGATAGGCCTCCTCTCCTAGAGAAGCCTTAAGTAATCCCTCAAATGCAAAACCTAAATGCAACCCTAGTTCCCTAGGGGTTGGGTTTCAGTAACTTTCCCTTCTTTTTCCATCCAGTGACCAAAATATATCCTGGACCAAAAACTTCCCTGCCCTCTTGGTCAGTTTGGCCCTGGACAGATTTGGAAACCACGTGGATTTTTAGCATCTTTAAAAATTTATGAGCCCTGGAGTCAGGAGGACCTGAGTTCAAATCCAGATTCAGATGCTTAATGATTACCTAGCTGTGTGACCCTCAGCAAGTCACTTAACCCCAATGCCCTGCAAAAACAAAAAAAAAAAGAAATTATGAGAAAGAGAAAATATAATTTTGTTCATTATGTTAAAATGCTGCTCCTACCACCACCACCACCACCACCACCACTACTACCATCATTACTATTACTACCACTACTACTACTAATACCCCACTACCGCCACCTACCATCATCTCTGCTACTATGACCACTATTACTACTAATACCCCACTAGCACCACTACCGCCACCTACCAGCATCTCTGCTACTATGACTACTACTACTACTACTACTACTACTACTACTACTACTACTACTACTAGCATTTATATAACCCTTCAACATTTGCAAGTTGCTTGACAAATATGATCCTCATAACAATTCTGAAAGATAATTGTTATGACTATTTCCATTCTATAGTTGAGGAAACTGAAGCAAAAGATAGGTTAAGTAGTTTGCCCAAAGTCACACAGCTTGTAAGTGCCTGAGATCGGATTTGAATTTAAGTCTAGACCTCTATCCATTGAAACAACTAGGGCATTCATAACTAGACTGGGATCTTATATTTAAAGAACATGCCCATGTGAGAGGAGGATCTACCTCCTGCTAATAGAGACTCCCATGAGATTCTGATTTACTTACAGAAGAAAAAAGACCAAGTCACATTTTCTCCTGTGATGTAAGAATCATGGTTTCTAACAAACAACTTTTCTGGCTTTTTTATCCACATTTTCTCCTGGGATGCAAGATCTGCTTGGTCTGTCTCTTTTCAGCTTGTTAAAAGTAGACATGTTAATCAGGGTACCCCAAATTTCTCTCCTTATGCCAGTTGGAGTCTGTCTTCATGAAAATCTTTTGTTGAAGTAAGTGAGGGGACCCTGGGATTTCATGTATTGATTTATCTCTGGGGAGGGGAGGTCATCAGAGCTTTTACAAAAGTATAAAGAAAATTTTAAAAGGTTGTTGGGGGGGCGGTTTCAGTTCTGTCTTTGGATTTACTCTGAGAGTGTTCTGAAATTAAAGTCTGAGGCTTAGAAAGGGTTTCCCAGCCTCCCCCAGTAGAAGCTCATCTCTCTCGTGTCTCCTGATCTGTGACAGCTGCATCTCCAGAGTGGCATTTAACCAAAAATGGGTGAAATTAGCAGGAAAACACACTTATTTGCATCGCTATCATCTGAAATAGAGTGATGGGATGGGGGGAGGGGATGACTATTTTGATACCAAATTAATGTCGGCTACCGCCAGACTAAGTTGAACCGTTTCTTTTCAGATGTGTTGTCAATAGGTAATTGTCTGGCTCCACGTGATTTTTCCTTGTCAGCGAAATCAGAGATCCAAATGCAAAATTCTGCACTCTGGGACATCACTGGGATTTTTTTAATGCTCCCATGGGAACTCCGAGTCCTTAAAGCAATGAATGGATTACAATGAGACATAAATAGGGTATTTTCATTTCTGACAGATATCATCTTGCTCCAAAATGGCCTGTTACTTAAAGGAAAACGATATCCATTTCCAAGAGCTCAACATTGAAATTTAAAGAGTTAAACAGCCCTCAAGCCTGGATAGATTCATAAGCATACAAGAATTCATTTTGCCTTCTTCTTTGAAACTATGCTTCTAAGAAAAACAGCACCATTGGCAACCATATGCTATTTTGTGGAGGTTGAGTAAAAGAAAATATGTTTGGGGATGAGGAAGTCCCTCCAATCTCAAACTACCCATGCTGAATGGCATCTCTATGTGATGGCAATTCATAAAGAGAAATCTGGAAAATCAACACATTTGGGATCACATCAGATCAGACTTCAGCAATGTAAGAAAAACATTTACCTGTGTGGTCAGAAGAGTCACCTGGATATGATCCACCTTTGGAGATGGGCTGGTATTCCAGGCTCGCTCCTGATTAGATCTCTCCTTGTGTTTGTACAGCAGACTTACCTCTTTTTCCTATGTGTATACATGGGCCCAGACCCTTACCATTTATCAAGAGTGATGCAAGAGCACCAGCCCTGGAGTCAGGAGGACCTGAGTTCAAATCCAGCCTCAGACATTTAATACTTAGCTGTGTGACCTTAGGCAAGTCACTTAACTCATTGCCTTGAAGGAAAAAAAAGAGTGAGGTGAAAAGGATTCATACTTTGATAGCGATCAGACTAGATAACTTCTGAGGTATCCTCTAAATCTGCAATTATATGGTCCCACATTCTCTAATTCATACATGTGGTACAGATGATTGCAATATATTTATTCTAAATAGAAATTTTTTAAAATACTTACTTTTCTGTTATAAGAAGTGAAACATGGGCCTACAGGAAGCTTCCAGAAACTATCTCAACTAATCATTTTTTTAAATTAAATTTTATTTCTTCCAAAAATTGATTTTCTCTCCCTTCTAACACCTCATCAAGAAGAGAAAGAATAAGAGAGGGCAGAAGAGGGAGGGAGGGAAGGAAAGAGACCTTTACTATAAAGTCAAAAAAATATTCCTGTATTACAAGATAGGACAGATCCAAAAAAAGGTATGGTTCATTCTTTAACTCTGAATCTACTACCCCTGTCAAGAGATGGGGGGTATCTTTATCACGGATTCTCTGGAATTGTGAAGGATCATTGCAATGGATAATCTTTAAGGCTTTCAAAGTTATTTATCTTTGTAGTTTTGTTGTTTTATACACATACTAACATATTCATATATATATATATATATATATACACATATACACATATACACACATATAAAATCTGCTTATGCTCACATTTTACAATAGTTCATATAGGTCTTCTCAATTTTCTCAGAAATTATCACCTTCATCATTGTTTCTAGCACAATCATATTCCATTCCATTCCATTCCTAAACACTAAATTCTCTGATTGGCAGGCAACCCTTTTGTTTTCTGTTCTTTGTCATTACAAAAAGAGCTGCAATGAATAATTTTGCACATATGGGTCATTTCCCACTTTTTTTATTTCTTTGATACAGAGTCTTAATAGCAAGATGGGGAGGTCAAACTTTGAACTTTGAGTAAAGTTTCCAAATTGCTTTGCAGAATGACCTTATCAATTCACAGATCTCCTAATCATACATGATTACACCTATTTCTCACAAACTCTCTAATATTCATCATTTGATTTTTTCCTTAGTTTTTTTTCCCCAGTCTGATTGATATGAGATAGAGCTTCAGCACTGATTTAATATGCATCTCTCTAAACATTAGTTATTTGAAGCATTTTTTTTCTTTGCTATCTCCTAAAAGTTTGGATTTCTTTTAAAAAAAACTGTTTTTCTTAACCATTTATCTTTTGGGGAATAGCTCATGTTCTTATAAGTTAAGATCAGTTCCATTGAGAGAGAGACAGACAGACAGACAGACTCAAGATCTTAACTCATAACCATGTGACCATGATCAAGTCAAACCTATTCTCTTAAAGTTAAAAAAGGATATTATTATTTTTCATCATATAAACTAAAAGAATGGTTTGACATGTATCTTTTATCCACCAAGGTTAATTGTAGAAGCAAAGTAGCAATCATCTAATCTTTTAGGCTCTCAACATAGAAGTCATACTAGATTCCTCACTATCTCTCATCCCTTATATCCATGCTATTGCCAGCATCCCTTTGCAACCTTTGCAACATCCCTTAAATATTCCTTCTTCTGTTCTCTGAAACAACCACCACTCTAGTCTGACTCTGATCACTTGAATCATGGCAATAGTCTGCTGGTAAGTTTCTCTGATTCAAGTCTTTCCCCATTCTACACCATTCTCTATTCAATTACCAAAGTAATCTTCCTAAAACACAAATTTGATCATATCATCCTACTCTAACTCAATAAATTCTATTGACTTCCTTTCACTTCCAGGATCAAACATAAAATGTTCTTTTGGGGGGCGGCTAGGTGGCACAGTGGATAAAGCACCAGCCCTGGAGTCAGGAGTACCTGGGTTCAAATCCAATCTCAGACACTTGATAATTAACTAGCTATATAGCCTTGGGCAAGCCACTTAACCCCATTTGCCTTGCAAAAAACCTTTAAAAAATATTCTTTTGGGGATTTAGTCCTTCCTAATCTATAGCCTTCCTACTATTCTAGTTTTCTTATCCCTTACTTCCCCACACATATTGTTTGATCCAGTGTCACTAGCCTCCTGGCTGCTCCATCAATAAGACGCTTCATTTCTTGACTCTGGAAAGTTTTTCTGGTTGTGCCCAATGCATGGAATGCTCTTTTACCTTTCCTCCAATTACTGGCTTTTCTGGTTTCCTTCAAGTTCCAACTAAAATCCCAACTTCTACAGGAAGTCTTCCCCAATTAATTATAGAGCCTTCCATTTGTTAATTACTTCTTAGTTATGCTTTTTATTACTAGCTTTGTATATATTTGTTGGCAAATTTTCTACAATACTAGATTGTAAGCTCCTTGAGGGCAATAACTATCTTTTGCTTATTTTTATATTGTCTGCCACATAGTAAGCACTGAATAAATGTTTATTTATTGACTGAATCACTGAAACATTTATCAAGGTCTTACCAATACTGAGGAAACAAAGAAAAATGTAACAATTCCTGTCTTCAAAGAGCTTATAGTCTAATACGGTGATAGTATGAAGACAAATAAATATAAAAACATAGAGAAAGAATAAATATAATACAGTTGGGGAGACCCTTAGCAACTGGCTAACAGAAAAGATTTCCCATAGAAAGTGATATTTGAACTGAGTTTGGAAGTAAAAAGGAGTTCCAGGATGTGGATGGGGAAAGGGAACACATTCCAAGCATGGAAGCAACCAGTTCAAAGGAACCAAGAAAAGAAATGGAGTGTGAGAAAGTAGAAATGTCTATTGGATAGCAGAAACCAGGAAGGAAAATGACATAATAAGACTGGAAAGCGAATCACAATAGCTTCCTAATTGATCTTCCTGCTTCTAGGCATTACATCGTCTGATCTGTCCTCCAAACAGTTGTCCAGTTGATAATTATAAAACAGTGATTTAACCATTTTGTTTCTGTGATCAGGGGTTCCTTACAATATGGCTCCTACTTTTGTGTCCATTTGTATTTACCATTATTCCCCTCAATCTCTATTCCACACTGCGCTGCTGTCTATTACCAATAAATGACATTACCTTGTATGTCCTCATAATATGTTCATTAGATTTAGACTATGCCTTTCTTCAAAGCACTGCTCACATGCCTCTACCTACAGGAGATCTTTCTTGAAGTACCCATTTACTGGTGTTTTGTCCCTCTTGAACTTCATTTATGTCGACTTTGTTTTGATATTTGTGTGTAAAATGGAATTCCAGTCCCTTTCCCAAAAGAATGAGAATTTCTTGCTATCAGGAATCACTTTATTTTTATTTTCAAATTCTTAGTGCCAAACACAATGTTTGTCACAAAGAAGGTCCATAATAAATGCTCATTGGACTCCATCTGCAATAAATAAACAAGGACTAAGAAGATCCATAGCAAAACTTTTGCTTATGGATTAGAAATGGTGATTTGGAGTGAAGAACAAGATAAAGGGAAAGGACTCTGGAAATTCTGAATTTTAGGATGGTACATACACATAGCATAATCCTTAAAGGACATGCATTTTAAAATGTTTATCTTATACTTTATGGGAAATGTTGGATATACAAGGAGGCTATGCAAGCAGAATAACTTCCTGCTTGCATCTTTAAGAAGTTTGTTTTTCAAAGAATTATTAGTAAGCATCCCAAGTGACCAGGAATTTCAACTATTTGCAGAGGGCATCTGATACCCAAACGCAGGAATATGGACGGATTAGATCATCTCTAAACAACTCGGCCATTTCAACAAACCAATGAGTCCCACATATGTGAGGCAAAGGAATCTATCCAAATTCTTGCTATCTGAATCATGAACACAAATGCCCATATTTTGAGTTTAACTTGCTTTTTGTTCTCATAAGAAAACAATTCATTCTGTGCATTCTTTTTGCTGTCAATAATTTCATGCATAGTAGTGCTTAGCATAAGTAGGATAAGGAGTATGTACATATATGAATAATACATGCATGAGAAAATCACACATATAACCTACATGTTCATACAGTCTTCAAGGAGTCATGTCATGTGTGTTTACATGTTCACAAACATGGCATGGCTCCTTTTAAGAAAGTCTAAATTATAATGGTTTTTCTAAGTTAAATAACCATGATTATATGACCCTGTCTACCCCACTCAATACTACTTTAAAATATTTCCTCAGATAAACCAAGAGTATTTATTAGAAAATGTGAGAAGTGAAGAATAGCATATTTGAGTTTTTCCATCCCTGAATTACGGTACATGGGAGAAAACATTTTGAGCAGGTTTCAACAGATCTGGTTACATACATCTTTGCATGCACGTATATGTTATACACACAGAATATGTATAATAAATGGCAAGCCCAGAATCACAGGAACTCAGCAATGATGAATAGAAATAATTTGATTAGAGAACGTCACCTTTGTGGCCACAGGAAGATCCGTGAAATCCTCAAAGCTGAACTCTACACTTGGGTGGAGAAATGAGATTTTTGTTAATGTTTTATTAAAGGTTCATAATTCAGAATGCTGCCAGGGAACTGTTCAGAAAATATTAGCTATCTCTTCACTATTATCTATGGCCGCCACCACACACACACTCATACACACACATACACACACACACAAATACACACACACACACACACACACACACACACACACACACACCCTAAATAGAATTTGTCACTATAGGATATTTAAAATCCAGACTGGCTGCATTTAAAATGTATGGAATTTATTTTTAAACCAGCCATATCTGAATTCAATGCCTTATATTTTGAGTTTTAATTCCAATCATGCTAATTTTAAGTCACAAACATATATCTGCCGGTAATGAAGGTTGTTTAATTAGGTCCAGATAAAATAGCTCCAATTCTGTTTCTGATCCACCTGTCAAAGCAAATCAGTCTTTTCCATGGCTAAAAAAAAAACAAATTAGACTAGCTGATGACTTTTTGAATATTCAAGTAGACACACTGAAGATAAATCCAAACAGAACTTGTTACTGAACAAAAGCCTGAAACGTGACCTCAGAGATGAAGATGGCTCGCTGTGCCAGAAGCAGATTTCCAAGCTGGGTCTCCCAGTTTTATGAAGTCAAGGACAGGGTGCTACAAAGAAGTAATCATCATGGGAGCAAAAATGGGACAACACAGCAGCACAGGGGAAAGAATTTGCCATAGCTCAGGGCAATGGAACCACTCAGTACAATGCAAAATAAACACCAAGAGCCATGAGAAATGGATGACAGAAGAGACTGGCTTAGTGGGCCTTTTCCCAAAGAAACTCCAAACTAAGAGAGACTCCGATTTACAGGTCTTACCTCCATCTTCTCTAGAACACCTCAATCATTTCACCTACTTTTTTAATTGCCCAGAGTTTGACAAGAGAGCTGGACCTGGAGGCAGGAAGATTTGAATTCAAATCCAAATTCAGACTCTTATTAACTGGCAAGTCATTTAACCTTTTGCCTCAGTTTACTCATCTATAAAATTAACTAAAGGAGGACAGGGTCTCTGCCAAGAAAACCCCAAATGGGGTCACAAAGAGTTTGTCCTAATAGAAATGACTCAACAAAAGTAAGAATAACAATACCACGATAATTTGGATTTTACTAAGTCTCCTACAAACAGATTTAAATAGATGAACCAGATTATATGGTGCATCTTAAAATTTTCAGCCTGTCTTTGGGAATAAAGTGTGATGTATCTAGCACTATTCCTGGAATCAGGAAGATCTGACTTCAAATATGATCTCACCACTAACTGAAATATTCTATCACTAAGCTATACCCCCATTCCTTTAAAAAAAAATTTAGAGGCCACTGAATTTAAGTGACTTACTCAGGAATACACAGCTAATGAGTTTCTAATGGTAGAAATGGAAGTCAGGTCGTCCTGACTGCCAGGTTGGTGCACTATCCATTGTGCCACCTAACTATCCCATTTTTAATAGTTCAATTTACTCATTTATAAAGCCCCTTATGGCTCTAAATTTCTGATTTTATGATCATCTGGTGAATTTTCCAAGGTAGGCCATTCCACTTTGGAGTAACCTAATGATCAGGAAGTTAAGTTCCTTTCAGATACTCATTGCTCTAATTCTGTCTTCAAGAAGCCATCAGCTAGAGGCAAGTCTGATCCCTCTTCTGTTAGCTCTTCAAATACTTGAACACAACCATCTCACTGCTATGTGTTTCTTCTGTATAGACAAAATATAGATAGACAGACAGACAGAATAACAAGAACAAAAATAGTACCAGCCCTCAATGATCTTACATTATAGTTGAGGAAAAAAAAACATCAAAGAGAGCTAAAAACAGGGAAGGAGGATGGAGAGGGTGGATTGGCAGTTTGGATCACTATGGACTGATGATCCTGATTTGAAAGAGAACATGATGGCTCCCTCAAATGAAGGTTCAAGGAAGAATTCATGACTAGAACGAAAGGGACCATAGAGGTGTAGATGTTATCAGAATGAGAAGTTTGTTGGGACATGGGGGGAGGGAAGAGGGGGTGTAATCTAGGCTATCAAGGACTGATTAGAGTTTACAGAGAATATGCTACATATGACTCAGCATGAAATGAATAATGGATAGAGAATTGGCCTCAAAGCAATAAAACCCTAAATTCAAGTCCTATTTCTGATACATGCTGACTGTGAAACCCCAGGCAAATCACTGAATCTTTTGGTGCTTTAGGCAACTCTCTGAGATTATAAAAGTCAGAGAAGATGCCAACCTCCATTTATAAAAAAAAGAAAGTTGCCTCATCTGAAAGTTTCCCATACCATCAAAATCGTAGGTCTATCCTTATACTCTATTTGCATAGACATAATAAACTGACCTCTTTATGTATTGAATGGAAGTACAGAAAGGTTTACCACAAGTCAAGGAACTGGGTTCAAAAAAGAAAAATAAAAGGCTTTGAAACACAGTTAAGAATCCCTCTATAACTTGCCTAATTAGAGATCTCCAGTGAGGGTGAACTTAAAAGAATCTGAGCCCACATTTATTTGATCCTCTGACCTGAGTTTCTTCATTTTGCAAAAGGAAGAATAGTAATGACTGGATTCCTACTTCATAGCCATTGTGGGGCTCAGGTGGGACACTACAGAAAGTTCTTTATAAACCTTAAAGCTCTAGGTCAAAGTCCCTCTTATCATCTCTCTAACGTTAGTCCATTTCACTTTGGGCTTTGAGGATGTGAAGCCAAAGTGAGAATCCAACAAGGGATGGAGAGGGCATGTGCATAGATAGTATGTGTGTGCATAGACATACATACCCATGCATGTGCACATACCTACACTTGCATATAAACATACACATGCCATGCATACACATACCCTTTCACTACAATACACATACCTATACCCATAGACATAGTTGTATATTATATATATGCACACATACAGATATGCATGCACATACATATATAGAGATAGATAGATATAGATATACACATATATAAGCCTCTGATGATCCATCAAGTAATTGGAGGCAACACTCAAGTCCCTCCTAAACTAAAATCCCCTTCCCCCAAGCTTCATGTTCCCCAATATAAATGAATAAATTAGCTTTCTGGCTTAGAAATTCTCTTCCTGTTAGTTTGGTTAGTATGAATTAATTTCCATAGCCTGTTACTGAACTAAAGAAATTGGATTTCTGAACCTGCAAAACTAAACCCAGAATGATTTCCCCTTGGGGCAGATACCCTTTGAGGCTCCTCTAGAAATAGTGTGTCTTGGACCTGGCCTCAAAGGCCATAAGGTCCTGGGAGGGAGGTGACATGTTTTATTTGATTTGTAAACTATCATGCAAGGCAATTTATGGTAAGTTCAAAATGCAAGGCAAAACCAAGACTCCAATCAGCAGGAAGGCAAGTGCCAGGGGAATTAGGTGAAAGTCCAATAAAGAATTGGTCTTGGTCTTTGTTCAAACTCCACCATTCTTTCTCAGGATACAGATGCTATTCTCCATCACAGATATCTCAAGATTGTGCCTGATTGTTGCACTGATGAAATGAGCAAGTTCATTAAGATTGATCATCACACCCATGTTGCTGTTAGGGTGTACAATATTCTTCTGGTCCTGCTCATCTTGCTCATCAACAGTTCATGATTTCTCTCTCATCACTTTCAACTTAGATCAATGCATACTATGGGAACAACATAAAGACTAACAAAATGCCTTCTGTGGGGGGAGGGAAGCAAGATTGGGGGGTGAAATTGTAAAACTCAAAATAAATAAAACCTTTCTAAAAAAAAGAATTGGGCTTGGAATCTGGAAGACCTGAATTCAAATCTAACCTCAGACACTAACCAGTCATATGACCCTGCATTATTCCCTTAACTTCTTCTAGACTCCAATTTCTCATCTGTAAAATGACAATAATTTTTACTTTTGCTTTTGTTTTCCTCAGGTGCTTAATTGTATAAAATTATACATGACCCCATTTGGGATTTCCTTGGTCCTGGAATGGTTTGCTATTTTCTTCCCCAACTCATTTTACAAATAAGGAAATTGAGATAGAGAGGGTGAAGTGACTTGCCCAAGATCACACAGCTAGTAGGTGTCTGAGGCTGGATTTGAACTTGGAAAGATGAATCTTCTTGATAGTGCTCAATGCACTTAAGGAACCCCCTAGTTGCCCCAGTACCTATCTTACAATGATTTTATAACAGTGTCCAATGAGACAAGATATGTAAACCTTGAGGAGCTATAAAAATGTGTGCTGATCTTATTATAACAACCACAGATGGTTTTGTTCAGGGAACATCTCTGCCAAAGAGAAAACATGGTACAGTGGAACCAACCCAAGCACTAAAAATCTAAAGAACCTGGATTCAAATCTTCCCTCTCAAATTAACTATGGGACCTTGGACAAGTCCCTTAAACCTCCCTTGGTCAGTTCCCTTATCTGTTAAAAAAAAAAACTTTGAGGTTCATTCCTTCTCTTGAATGATGGTTGTTATAATAATAGTATTTATATATTGCTAGTACTGTAGTTGAGTCCAACTCTTGATGATTCCATTTGGAAAAGATCCTGGAGTGGTTTGCTATTTCCTTTTCCATGTCATTTTACACATAAAGAATCTGAGGCAGAGTAAAGTGACTTACCCAGGGTCACACAGCTTAATAAGTATCTGATGTTAGATGTGAACTCAGACCCAGAGTTCCACTGTGCCATTTTGAGCCTCTCAACAACTTTGAGAAGTAGATGATATTATTATCACCATTTTACAGATGAACAAACTAAGGCAGAAGTCAAGTGACTTCATAGAACTAATAAGTGAATGAGGGCTTATTTGAAATCAGACCTTCTTTGATTATAGGACCATGAATGATTTTCTTATACATATATTCTTCCTTTAGAACTTTGTGAGAGAATAAGCTTGTATCTTTTAGAAAGGAAAGTTTCCTTCCTTCCTTAGGGATTTTTAAAAGTTTGATCTGATCTAGAAGACCAAGGTATTTTTAGTTACTGACAGGTTTGGGGGTACAAGTCAGTAGCAACAGGTTTTCTAGAGGTGTGGTGAGACAGCACCAAGTCAAACAAGTTATGAGCCAGTAATTCAACCCCAAATGTTTCTTCAAAGTTTTTTACTCAGTTCGGTTAGCTCCAATGAAATGTGCTGTGTAGGCACAAAATATTATTAGAATTAATAAAAATTTCTGACTGGCTGCCTCTTACATCATATGTAATTCATTAGTGGCAGTTCCTAGTAATGTTTTATGGGTCTTTATAACATTAGACTCATGGGATTCTCAACATCACAATGAGACCTCCCCAGGTGGAGAGGAATGCAATGGAAGCTTTTGGCAAGCTGAGAATTTTCAAGTTTTCTCAGACATTGCTCTGTACTTTGCTTTGTTGAGGAGTTTCTCTGGGCCAGGAAGTTTAGAGATTCTCTAATTAAAAGAGCTCTTATTATATTGTCCATTAAAATCAAATTTATAATGATGTTCACTTGAATGGATGCATTAAATATATAATTAGTGAAAAGTTTGAATAATGTTCACAGGATTGTATTCAACTAGGGGGCCAAAATAAAGTGTCATATTTTACAATTCATATACTCGGCAATATTTAGCTCTATGCCATATGGCATGAATAGATACAGTGGCCATACTAATGTTAGAACTCACAAAAATGATCAGTTGGTCAGTCAACAAATATTAATTAAGTGATAATTAATCAATCCAGAAGCATATAATAAGTGCTTCCTATGTGTCAAACATTCTGTAAGATACTCAAGATACAAAGAAAGCCAAAAAATATGATGTGATCTCTGTCTTCAAGGAACTTACAGTCTAAGGGAGGAAATAACATGAAAATAACTAGATATAAACAAGATCCACTGTATAAATTAAAAATAGTCTAATAGAGAGTGCTCTTAACAGTGGGGCAAACTGGGAAAGGTCTCTTACAGAAGGTAGGATTTGAGATGAGTCTTAAAGAAAAACAGGAGATAAAGAATAAGGGAGAATAGGTATGAGGGGGGCAGTTAAGGAAAAGGCATGGGTTGGGCAATACAGTGATATATGTAAGGCAAGTATTTCTAGATTACAGAGTTTGTGGAGTAAAGTGCAAGATGGAGCCAGTCTTGTAGAGTTTAGTAATGTAATTTTTTTTTAGGGTTTTGCAAGCCAAACAGGGTTAAGTGGCTTGCCCAAGGCCACACAGCTAGGTAATTATTAAGTGTCTGAGACTGGATTTGAACCCAGGTACTCCTGACTCTAGGGCCAGTGCTTTATCCACTACACCACCTAGCCACCCCAAAGTAATGTAATTTTTTAAAATGACATTTTAAATGATATAATTTGTTTTGCAAGGCAATGGGGTTGAGTGGCTTGCCCAAGGCCACACAGCTAGGGAATTATTAAGTATCTGAGGTCAGATCTGAACTCAGGATCTCCTGACTCCAGGGCCAGTGCTCTATCCACTGTACCACCTAGCTGCCCAAATGACATATTTTTTTTAAAAAATTCATCACAGAGGGAAAGGAAGGGAGGACAGGAGGGAGGGGAGGGAGGGAAAGGAAGGAAGGAAGGGAGGGCGAGAGGAAACAAGTTCTTTCTTTCAAGAGGCTTATAATCTAAGGCAGAAAGACAATATATAAAAGGAATCTGAAGGAAGGGGGAGTCCCTGTTATAAAGCCATGATGTAGAGGAGAGCAATCATGGGGAAATGAAGAGATAGTTGTTCTTGGCATGGCCCCTTAAATGGAGACTTTGGGGAAAGTTCTTCCCTTTGCCTGACAATCAAAGACGCAGGAGGGGAATGATCATACATTCGAAGGGAAGTCACAATATGTAGATACATAGGTTTATAGCAGATATAATCAATTTAGAAACAAAGTAACATTTGGAAGAAACAAAGTAACAAGATTGGAAGCATGGACTCGAGATTCCACATGTGTATCATTCCAGCTGCCAGGTGAGTCAGAGATGTGTTCCCGTGTGTTCAGTAGTGAAACCAGAGAAGATGATCTTAAATCCCAATACTTGCCTTTGATTACAGAAAGCAGCTATTTGATCTGCCTGTGCAGCAATGCAAATAACATGAAGTTTCCAAGAATACTGTCTAATGGTTTCTTTCTGAACCATTTCTAGATGGACCCCTTTAAAAAGATAATCGTAATGATGCTGCTGCTGAAGATGATGGTAGAAATGAGAATGTTTGGGATGTCAAGTAAGGCTTTTTTTTAACCAGACTACAGAATAACTTCTAAGACCGCCCTCCATCAATATTCATCTCCTCATGCAAAAATAAGTATAATTAGATGCCCTTGGCTCACTTAATATTATATTTTGCTCTGTTGTTTTCATTGGCTAGGAGACAATTGCAAGAGATGAAGAAAGAAGCCTAGAAAGGGAATCCCAGTTCAGTTCTGGTGAATTATTTGATAAGAAGAAGAGGGTTAAAAAAATCAGCGGCTAAAATGAGGTTGGTGGATTTCATTCAACCGTATTATTTCTTCCTCCCATCCCCATGGATAATGGAGAATTGACTGTATTTATTTCTGAAACCTCCTTTGAAACAGAGAGGTATTTGCTATGTCTATAAGATTCAATTAGAGGACCTTTATAAGCCTACATCTAGTTGAACCAAAGGAAAGATAAATTAACCTATAAACAGCATGCTCTTTCTTGTGGAATCCTCTAATGGCCTGATTTAGGATATCAGCAGATGGGAGGTCAGCGCCCAGTGCTTTCGTAGTTCAACACATTCATTACCATCAGGTCCAGGAAAGCATGGAAGAGGCCCTAATGAAATACACTCCAATGAGCCTCAGAGGGGGACAGCTCCCGAGCACATGAGGCATGGGTTTCAGACAGCAGACAGACTGTGATTTTGTATTTCTCGACAGGCAGGGGGTCCAAACTGAGCAACTGCACATTTATTAAGTTGTATTCTTTCAGGGGAGAAACTCTTGCCGAGACATCTTACCTCTAAGCTTCTTAAAGCTTTCAGCCAAAATGCTCCAGTTCACATACAAAGAAAATTGCACTGTTTGTCACAAGTCAGTGTCCTTTAACATCAGGGTTTGGGTAGAAAAGAGACACATTAAAAAGCTACCTGGTCTCCTTGGCATCTCCTACCAGTCCAACTGAGAATGCATTTTCCAAGTCCTTTCTTTTCCACTCCTTGAAAGAAAAAACACATACACACACATACCTTATCTCTGGGATCCTGCCAAATTATACTCCAATTGCTCCTAAAGACTTACTTGCAACTTTCCTCCAAAGTGCTCCTAACATTGGAAAGGCATCAACTTTTGTCATCTTGCCCATCCATAAAAATTCAATCAATATTTATGAATGAATTAAATTCAAGTCACTCTACAAGCACCTACTATGTGCTTTAGAATTAAAAGCCCCATTTAAAAGGGTCATTCACTTTAGATGTGCAACACATTTGGACAGCTCATTGGAGCCAGAGCCAGCCCTTATAGGATGTTGAAGAACTGAGGAAAACTGTTTTTCACTTGTTCTTTCTATACAGACCAAAGTAAACCATATTAATATGTGGAAGCGAGACTTGAGTCAATTCCTCCCACTAACACAGATCCCAGTCGACCTGTGATTGGGCACACAAATCCAAGGGAGTTACCAGGGCTGTAGAGTTTAAGTGACTTGGTCAGTGTTATGCAACAGGCAATGCTTGAACCCCCATCTTTCTGACTTTGAATCCAACTTGATATCTATCCACATGCCGTCCTGTGTTTGGCCGAAGATGAATTTGAAATCATACATTGAAACCTTGATAGAGTGCCTTCTTTAAAGATGTTCGCTGCAAGACTACTTTCCCTCTATATTGCTATGCTTCAAACAACCTGGACAATTTTCTGCTCTGCTCCCCAAAACACACCATGCTTTTCCATGTCTCTGGGCTACAGTTTTCTCATCTGTGAAATGAAGGGGATGGATCAGAGAAGTGCTTTCCACTTTGAAATCAATGACTATATGATCCCTTGATTTTAAGTCACTTGACCTCCCTCCCTGAACCTCAGGTTATTCACCTGTAAAAGGGAGTAAGATTTGATGACCTTGATGGACCCTGCCAGCTCTAACTCTGTGATCTTTTGATCATTTTATACCTCCTCTATTCACCCATGACACAACTGCCAAGGCTATTAAACCCTAAATCATTTGGGTTTTTCTTGGCAAAGATATCATAGAAATTTGTCATTTCCTTGTAGTTCATTTTACATATTAAAAAACTGAGGCAAACAAGGTTAAATAACTGGCCCAAACTCATGAATAGTCAGACATAACTGAAACTATGGAACAGTAGCAACAACGCTACAACATTTACAAGATGGCTAAATTTGGAGATAATAAGACATCATACAAGAATATAATGAATATTATGGAAGATGCTCCTTAAAAAAACACAGGAATTTATGAGGTCATCTAGATAAGAATGGAAATTAATAAGAGAAGAGGATCCAGGACAGAGCTTTGGACTATTATCAGGTTGGCTTTCGGTGGGAAGTGGTATGGTAGATGAATGTGCAAAGACCCAAAGGAGAATACACTGGATAAATGGAAGAAGAACCTGGGGAGAGCAGTGTCACAAAAACCCAGGGAGGAAAAATTGACTAGGAGGAAAGTATGATCAACCACATCAAATTCTAGAAAAAGATCACAAGGGAACAGTGAGGAAAGTCCATCAGATTTGCCATGAAAAAGTCATTGGTTGATTATTTCAATATTTACAAAGCAAAAGCCTTTGACAACATGTACCACTGTATGCAAAATTCCTTAGCATGTATCTGAACAGGATTTTTCCCTAAAATGACAAAAAGTCCACATTTTTAAGCCAAGAGCTAGCCCCGTTGACAACTGAAAATCATAAATTTTCCTAGTGCACAAAAGAGTAAAGCAAGAGGGTAAAGCCTTCTGAACAATATTACAGACATTCTTACAAAATAAAGAATTCTGGAGAAAATGTACCTTCCAAAGAAACCCACAAATATTAACTGTGCAGTACTATGCTCTCTCTCCCTCAACCCCCACCAAAAATTGTGTAAGTGGAAGTTGAAAAACAAAATAGAAATACTGCCACCACAGGTCCTGAAACCCCAAAAGTATCCCCCTGTCTTCATCTCCTCTCCCTCTAATGCCTAGGGAGCCCATACTCCTTGTTTGGGAATTGGTTTAAGACATTCAGTGCCAAGAGAGGAGGTCTTTGCTCTGCTCAGACTTCCTGCCCACATGTCAATCCCTCCATCTTCCTCCCTGTTCTGGTCAGTCAAATTCCCATTATGTAAAAATCATGTTATATGTGGTGGTCTGAAGAGACAACCACTTACAAAAAGTGAGAACTGTCTGTACTTGGAATTGTTTCATAAATGATAGACATTGCATTAAGAGAAGATATTTTTAAATCGAATTTATAATAATGGTAAAGAGAAGATAAAATGTTTTTCTATTTGCAGATTATATTATGATATATTTAGAAACCCCAGAGAATCAGTAAAGAATATAATTGATTTCAAACATTTTTGCAATAAAGCAGGATATAAAATTAATGCATCAAAATGATCAATATTTCTATGCAATCCTAACAGAAACTAAAAAGAAATAAAAACTAGATATATGCAATTTAAGACACTGAAAACACAAATAAAAAAATAGAGGTAAATGAAATATTTATGTAAATACAGCTATAAAAATTTTTTTTAAAATAAGAGATTTAAATAAATGGTATAACATTCACTGCTTGTGATTGGGTCAGACTAATAATAAAAATGACAACATTGCCTAAACTGCTTTATAGATTTTGGGATATATTAATCAAATGAATGGAGAATTACTTTATATAACTAGATAAATAATCAACTTCATTTTGAAAAACAAAATCCAGACTCACAAGGAAATAAAAGGAAAAGGTACAAAACGGGGGGTTATAACATTTCATAAAATTAAATTATCTTTTGTAGAAGTAGTCATAAAATTATTTAAACATTTTAAAAAACAGAATCAGTAAAGTGAATTAGATAAAAAATAAAAGCTATATGTTATTGTAAGATTTGCATTGTGCTCACAAATGTTACCTCATTTTAGGCTTACAACAAGTCTAGGAGGTGTCGTTATTATCCTTATTTTATAGATAAGGAAACAGATGCAGACAAAGGTCAAATATTTTGATTAGACGCACATAGCTAGAGTCTGAAGTTAGATTTGAACTCCTACCTTCTTGACTGCTCAGCTCATCAAATTATCCAATGCACCTCTCTTCCTCAGCCTAAAAATAAAAATATTTTTTAGAAGTAGAGTTGGGACTTACTTTTTTATGTGAATCTTAAAGAAAACTGGAAAACAGTTTGGCAGAAATTAGGTTTATTTTTAGATCAACATTGTTTGCCAAAAATTACACCATTTTCGAAATGGATACAACAATCATAAAAAAAGAGGAAAGGAAGGAAAAAGAAGAAAAAAGGAACTTTTCATAACAAGAATAAAGAGATAACTTTAAATTAGATAACAGATAATTTTGGCTTTAATATTTTATATAAAGATTTATATCAATAAATAATCAACAAATAAATAAATAAAATATAAATAAAATTTATATATAATATATTTGTAATATATAAAATAAATATATAAATAAAATTTATATAAAATAAATATAAATAGTGTTGCCTACATCAAATTAAGAACTTTTTGAATGAATAAAATCAGTGCAAGAAGAAAAAAATAAAAACAGATGAACAGGAAAACTATGGGCATCAGATATCACCAGTAGAAGCTTAATATACAAAATCTATGGAGACTCATCCCAAATAAAATATCAAGAATTATTTCCTAAAATTAAGTGGTTTAAGGATTTGAGTAAACTGTTTTTAAAAAAGAAACTGGGAAATTGAAAAAAAATTGCACAAACAAAACCAACGCACACAAGATTAGAAAGAAAGCTAGGAAACAATCTTTACATAAGTGTCTCTGATAACACCATCATTTCTCAATGAGTCAAAAATATGAGAATACAATTCTTTCCCCAATTAATAAATGGTCAAAGTTTATGAACAGATAGTATTCAGAAGAAGAAATCAAAGCTATATATGATCATATGAAGAAATGCTCTAATTACTTTGATTAGAAAAATAAAAATTTAAAGAACTCTGAGGTACCATTTCACATCTACCAAATTGGCTAGTAAACCCTAGAAATATGTTAGCTATTGTGTGTGTGTGTGTGTGTGTGTGTGTGTGTGTGTGTGTGTGCAATTCTGATCATCTCATTTTAGGAAAGACTTGGACAAGATGGAGTATGACCAGAAGAAGATTATCAGGTTTAGATAGAAAAACATTGTTATGACATCTAAGGATCCATTGAAGAAATTGGAGAGATATAGCTTGGAGTAGAAGAGATGACAACTATCGTCACATACAAGAAGAACTAATTTCTAAGGAAAAAAAACCCAACAACAATCTGTCATTTCACTCATTCTGCTTGGCCCCAAATATGCAAACTAGGAGTATAAGTAGAAACTGTAGAAAGGCCATGTTAGGTTCGAGAGAATGAAAAATCATTGAACAATTAGGAACAATTTAAAGTGGAATGTATATTTTCAAAAGTAATAGGTTACCCTTCCCTTTAGGTCTTCAAGCAATGTTTATTGATTTGTTGGGGTTATTATAGTAGAAAATTCTTAGTTTAACAGAAGCCCCACAGAAAGATCCTAATTAAAAATTTCACCCCTTTCCCACAAAATACCAGTTCTACAATGAACACATTTACAAAGAATCTCATTTATTTAAAATTCTATAACTAAATATGAGAAAGTATACATAAGAGAATGAACTCGACAATACTAAGTGAAAGAAAGAGCTTCCCTATTGAGAGCAAGGCAGTTCAGCTTAACCAAGAAAAAGAATCCTAGGCCTTAACCAAGGGGAAGTCCCCTGAATTTTCTAGCATTGTAAACTGAGGATGGGGAAATTACAGAGACTACTATTTTTATTTCATTTTTTTTTTTTGCCAGAGTTCCCAGTGTAACCTCAACTGCACAGAAAATAAGTTATGATGGTCAGAAATATGGTAGGGCTAGGAAGAGGAGCTAGAACAAAGACACATGAAGGTTTAGTCACAGGCTGAAACAGGACAGGACTGAAGAAACAGATTACTAGCCAGAAGAAGAAACCTGAGAATCCTGAACTACCTAGCTAAACCTTCTAGAGACTCCTTTTTTAACCTGTTTCAGAGGTTATTTCTACATGTCAAATCACCCTGTTTCCCCACAGAATTCTGATAGTAGGACCAATAACAATTTCTCCAAACAATTAATTCCCTTTCTCGCTCCCTTAGGAAGTTTCAATAATTTGTTGAAAATCTGCTATAAAGGTGTTAATAAAGGACTGTGGTGTATGGTCACACATTCACATACCCATATATACACATTAGTAAGGCATATCAGCTACTTATCCCATAAACTAATTGGAGCTACAATTAACATCTTGCCTAAATTGCTTATCAACTTCATAAGTTTTTAATTCTCACAATTGAACAGCTTCCTAATGTTCCACTACCATTCCAGACAGACCTGTATATGGTTTCATCTATTTCTCCTGTTTAAAATGTATATATATGTAAATTATTATTCATCTGATCTTTTTGCATCTGAGATATAAATGCTGAATCAATGTGGGAAACATCAAGTGTCTGTTTTAACCTGGCTTGATTATACCTAAATATAAAATATAAATTAGCATTTTATTCTTGGTTGTATTTATTGTTGTATTATATTGTGCATTAATTAAAAATACATGTGTTATAAAAACACCTAATTTACAATTCACATGTCTGCACTAATATAAGGTTGAAATTTGTAAAGACTATAAAATATACATGGGGTTTTTAAAAAATTCCCAATTGATTGCTTTTAGATTTATTATATATATTTTAGCTTAGTAGTTAATTTTTTTAATAACCTGGTTCAAAGATGCCTGAGATTTGTAATAGTGCCAGACCTCACTTTTCTAGTCTATCAATATGATTGACATCAAGATATGATTGGGGGGAACCATTAGTAATAGGAAGAAAAGTTATGCCTTTTGAATTGTGACACGTTTTATTTTAAGTAATTCTTTGGCTCTGTATTCTTAAATAGGACATGGCTGAAATGGAGAGTAGCCTTAAAATTTATGCTCTTTTTGTAAAAAATCTTTTTTTTTTTTGTAAAAATCAAAACATTAATTAGCTGAAGCAGGCAAATTAAAAATAAAATAAAAGCCCAACAGAAGAGGCTATCATATCAAATCAAACTCTTTCCTCATTTTCCCACCACATCAGGTTATGGGAATAGAGGCTTCAGAAAATTGTCATTCCAATGAAAATTATATCCACCCTGCTATGAGTTGCCAAAGGTATTTCATTTAATGAAATATGATTTACCCACATGGTATCTGAGAGGGGCCAATATCTAAATGGTAATGACAAGAGAAGAGGAGGCCCAGACTATGTGTCTATAGCTGCTTAGCTTGGTTGCCTAAAGGTTATGTGATCAAGGTCATGGATTAGAATCTTTAGTTTCCCCCCAAGACTTAGTTCATTTGCCACCTTCTGCAGTAGCCCTTTTCTGATCTCCTGGCTATTGATGAATTCCTCTTGCAAATCATGTCCTATGTACTTTGCATTCACCTGGTATATCCTCATGTAGTTCCATATTTACCTTCTTCATTAGAATGTAAACTCCTTTAGGACAGGGATTATTTTGCTTCTGTTGTATCCTCGGCATCTAATATAATGTTTGACACATGCTAGATTCTTAACAAAAAATTGCTGTTGGTGAGAGAATAGGTGAATCACTGGTTCATGGTCACAAATGGAATCCTTATTTGCATCTAGTCTTCATGGAAATGATTTCATTTGGTCACAGGAGATATTTAACAATGTTAGTTGAATATGGGACATAATACAAAATATATATGATATCTCATTAGAGACTAGTTAGACTTAAATATATGGTTAAGTTCACTAGAACATAAAACTATGTTGAGATTGGTTAGTATTAATATAGGCCATAAGTTAGGACTACTTTTGCTAGAACAAGGGAATTTTCATTGGCTCAAAGGGTACAGGGTAGGAGGGGAATGAGAAGAGCATGGATTAGCATCATAAGGGTTAGTATCATTTAGAATAATGAATAAGAGATAGTTAGGGGGCAGAATTAGAAGTTTGGTTTGGCAAAGAACAGCTATAGGTTAAATATCACTAGACCAGAGAAGGTAATGGCCAAACAAATGAATTTGGGTTTGTGGTATTTCACTAGAGTTAGTTTTAGAAAGAGTTTCACATTATCCTAAGACAGATATTGGCATCACTTGTATGGGTAATAAGAAAGGGACAATATGGGCCATATGAATGTCCATGGGCCATCTCATTTCCTTTAAGCATTCTATACTCCAACCAAGCTAATTTAATGTTCTGTCTCCCACCATACACTGTGCTCTCTATTTCATGACTTTTAATATGCTGTTTCATGTGTCTAGAATGTTCTCTCTGCTTCAGTTTACATGCTGAATTCTTGTTTGCAACAAATCTTTCCTCTACCTCCCAATAATCTCCTTCTTTTATCCTAGGGCTTAGCATACAAAGTTGTTTTGCAACTATCTAAAAAAACCTATCATGCACTATTGTTTTTGAGTCACAGATTGATCAGATCAAATTTTTTGAGCTATGAAGGACCTTAGAGACCACTGAGTTCAAATTTCTCTTTTTTACAGATGAGGAAACAGAGTTACAGAGAAAGAATAGGACATGCTCAAGGTTATACAGTTAATAATTATCAGATTCAACGTGGAGGTGATAATCAATCTTATTGGACCTGCTCATTCCATCAATGCAATAATCAGGGACAATTTTAGAGCACCTGTGGAGTTTAAACAAAGACCAAAGACTATCACCTTCAATTTTTTTTTAAAAAAAGAATCTTATGTACTACATAAATTTGCTATCTTTAATATTTTATTTTCCCCTCAAGGATATGACTTTTCTCCCAAGACATTCAATTTCAATCATTGTATAACATGGAAGCAATGTAAAGATTATCAGACTGCCTTCTGTGGGTAAAGTGGAGAGGGAGGGTAGAGGAAAAATTGTAAAATCCAAAACCTTACAGAAAATGATAGATAGAAACTACTATTGTATATAATTAGAAAACAAATAAAATATTTTAAAAATATATCAGATTCAAGATCTGAACTCAGTATACTAACACCAAATGCACCAATACTTCCATTTGTGTTTGCATCTCAACCTATCACTAGATTATGAGTTGCATGAAGCTAAAAACGAGTCCTATCATTTCTCTGCACATAGTAGGTATTTACTAAATATTTAATGAATTAACTCATTCATAAATTAACTGATAATTAATTGACAACTAACCAAACTCAAAGAGAATTTATAATCAACATTTTTATATGCAATACTATGTTGATTGGAGATATTTATGCATATATAAACATATCTATGTATACATTCATATATAGATATATATGTTGCTCAAGCATTCTATTGCATTTTTAAAAAATTCCAAACACATCATCATTTAATGAATCTACCTAATTAGCTTAGGTGTTAGAATTATAGAATCTCACACTTGGAAAAGACTTTTAAAAAATCTTCTTTTTCCAACCCTTACCTGAATCATGAATCCCTTCTATAACAATCCTAACACATGGTCATCCAGTCTTATATAATAAAAGAAAAGTCAATGCCTTCCAATCCGATCCATTTCATCATTGGACACATATATATTTATGGATTTGGAAACTAAGAAGGTCTTTTCTAATGCCAAATACATTCATGACAGAGACGATCCTGGAATACACGATCCAGAATAGCATTCTTTTTAATGTGTCATGCAAATTGGATCATTTTAGATACATTCAAAAGATGGACATTTAAAGAAAATTTGTTGTGAATTATTTTATAAAGAAAATAATTGTCTCCATTTTGTGTTATTACAAATTCTGATTTTCACCTACTAGGTTAGTTTAAAG
Source organism: Macrotis lagotis (assembly GCF_037893015.1). Taxonomy (NCBI): domain Eukaryota; kingdom Metazoa; phylum Chordata; class Mammalia; order Peramelemorphia; family Peramelidae; genus Macrotis; species Macrotis lagotis. The sequence continues at coordinate 40,692,323 of NC_133659.1, read as the reverse complement.
CATGATACAAGACGACATCTGTCTAGGTTTAAATTGTCTAGGTTTGGTTAGGTTTGACTAAGTTTATATTGCAAAATACTTTAGACACATCATTTTATCTAATGCTGATAATTGTCTATGAGGTTGATAGATATCAGGTTTTTATTTTAATGATGAGAATACTGATGTTCAGAGGATCTACTGGACTCAAGGATTTATTCATGGTCCCAGAACTAGTAAGATCTATAGGTAAAATTCAAGACCTGCCCTTCTGTGATTTGGGGAATCAATGCTCCTTTAACTATCCCCAAATGATCTATATTTTAATATAACAAATACAGAGGGTATTTATGGTATATGCTGAAAAAAATTAACTTTTGCCACCAAAAAAAGTGGAAAAAATTTAGAAAGCTTTATTTTAAAGCAACCTGTGAATATTTTCTATCCAGAAATAATAGTGACAAAATAACTACTTCTAGGAAAGAATATAGAAGGGGAAAAAAAGATCAGATGGGACTGCTAGGTGGCACAGTGGATAGAACATTGACCTTAAAGTCAGGAGGACCTGAGTTCAAATCTGGTCTTAGACACTTAATAATGACTTAGCTGTGTGACCTTGGGCAAGACACTTAACCCTATCAACTTGCAAAAATTATAAAAATAAACAGATGACCAAGTATTGTTTCTTATAGTATACATTTGGAGGAGGATGAAAGGAGAAAGCAGAATAAGTAAGGGAAAGAAAGCAAAGAATTAGCTCAGAATAACATGCAAAGAAGTGAAAGAGACTATGATTTTAGTGGCTAAACTGCCCAACTCATAGATAGGCATGCTGGGAAAAATTAAATATAAAGATATATTTTAAAGGTATTATAATTTTTAAAAAACTTTTATCATACATGTATTCCTATATGTTCATATGTATGTCCATATATGTCCATATGTGTATCCACATGCCCCTTTCTGACATATTACAAAGAAAGAATAGGACATTCTGACATATATATACCACAAATCAATATATCATACAAAAATAAGGTAAAAATAAAAGAAAGTATAAGAAAGAAGACAAAAAAGAAGAAAAATTTCAAAAGAATCATTTTTAGTTGTATTCAGAGACAGGTAAATAGCATTGAAATATTTATTTTGTAGTGTTATTTTTGGCTATCTGTCCTTCATTCTTGAGCATCAGGGAGGTGATACTATAACATGCAATTGAATTGTATTTGAGCAAGGGGGAATGCTGTGCTAAGACACCAATCTCACTTTCTCCTCCTGAGTCATCTGGGTCCAGTGGCCAGACATAAATCATGATAACTGGAGATAGCTTTAGCTTCTAAGCACTCAGGATTAAGTGACTTACCCAAGGTCACCCAGATAGTAGGAGTCTGAGACTGTATTTGAACCCAGGTCCTCCTGACTTCGGGTCAATGCTCTGCTCACTGAGCCATCTAACTGCCTAGTGCTAAGAGCTGGGTATTCAAATAAAAAAAAAAATTGCCAACCATCTAGTTTCTTACATTTTATAGGAAAGACAATATACAAAGAATTGAATAGTTTGGAGGCATGGGAGAGGGAGTGGGCAGGGGAGGTATCTGGTGATGGTAGTAAAAACGAGAGTCACACAGAAAAGAGAAGAGGAAAAGGAATAGCATGATGGAACGATATTTTAGGGTAAGAAAGCCCCAAATGCAATGGAAGAAGGAGTCTGACATGGCAAAGGGATGCTCCAGAGTGCGATAGATCCCAGGTGCTGAGGAAAGTTCCAGGTTGAGAAGGCTGTTCCGTCATGCTATCCAAGTCCAGGGACTTATTGCAGAAAGCTCAGTAAGAATGAGAAAAAAATAAGTGGACCTCCAATTTAGCAGGGGATCCTCAGATAAGAAACTCCTCCCAATGTAAGATTAACACCTGTTCTGAGGACTAAAAAAACACCCTGGGCTTGGTTGGACTGAATTCTTGGTTTTGAATTTCAGTGGAAGGGGCAGATGTGGGCCTCAAGTGGGTTAAGAAGCAAGCAGGTGCTGAAGAAATGGAATGGGTGCATTTAGATGACTCACTTGAGAAGGAAGCCAAGTCAATAAGGCAAATGAGGAGTAAGAGCAGGGGAAGGGGTGACCATTTCTCTTGATCTGCAGATAAAAGGCGGAACAAGCCATAAGAACAGACCCAGTTAGTGCTGAGACGTTCAGTGAAGATTTTCTGACTTTCAAACACTTCTTTTCATTTACAACTATTTTTCCTCCTCACTGTTTCTCCCCATCTGAAATGTGAAGGATTGCCGAAAAGCTTACTTTTCAATTAAGCAAGGAGGCTGAAGACTTCAGAGTGCTTTATGGGGAGGAATCTCTTCATTATCTGCCTCCTTGGGTGAAGGCACGACAGGAAATGGGGACAAAGGTTGGCCAGGACTGGGTCCCAGGCCTCTGTTGCCTCACCCGAGACAGGGAGATTTTAATAGTTCGTGATGTTACAGTGCTCGACGAGGAGAGTCAGCTCTTAATTACCTGTACCAGGGCAGGAGGCAGGTTCAAATAAAACACAACCAGCGCCAAATAGGAGGTGGCAGAGAAATCCAGTCCTCGCCAGCTCATTAGACTGGTTCCAGGAGTAGTCAGACCCGGATTTGTGGAGCCGGGCATACAGGTAAGTGGGCGATTTTTATCAAATCTAGCATGACTGAATAGTTCAGTCACATCAGATTCTACCTTGGCTGGATAGTTATGAGAGGGGGTGGAGAGGGGAGGGGAGGGGAGGGGGAGGGGAGGGAGGGAGAGAGAAGAATGGAAGGAAGGAAGGAAGGAAGGAAGGAAGGAAGGAAGGAAGGAAGGAAGGAAGGAAGGAAGGAAGGAAGGAAGGAAGGAAGGAAGGGAGGGAGGGAGGGAGGGAGGGAGGGAGGGAGAGAGAGAGAGAGAGAGAAAAGAAAGAAAGAAAGAAAGAAAGAAAGAAAGAAAGAAAGAAAGAAAGAAAGAAGAAAGAATGGAAGGAAGAGAAACAACAAAAGAGAGAAAGAAGAAAGGATGGAAGAAATAAAAAGAAGGGAGGGAGGAAGGAAGGGAGGAAGGAAGGAAGAAATAAAAAGGAAGGAAAGGAAAGAAAGGAAGGAGGGAGCAAAGGAGGAAAGGAGGGAAAGAAGGAAGGAAGGAAGGAAGGAAGGAAGGAAGGAAGGAAGGAAGGAAGGAAGGAAGGAAGGAAGGAAGGAAGGAAGGAAAAAAGTAGAAAACTATCCCAACTTTTCTACAGCAGGAAATACTTTTCTTTTGAATTGTCCTAGGTTCAAAAGTTTTGCAATTGCTATTGTGTTTCCTTCAGACAAGAAACAAAACTCATGATTCCTAGTAAGAACTACCTTTATTGTCTTCATAGCCTTTCTAGCAATATTGGATTTGATTTATAATGACAAGGAGGTCCCTGTTCAGATATATCCCCAGCAGGGGCTTGCAATCTTTATAGATGCTTCAAGTTATCAAATAAAATACAGTAGAGAAATTTTTACATCGCCAGTAGCTACCTACTCCACCAATATGGCAAGAAGCTCCAAGCCCTGACTCCTTCTCATGTCTGACAACTAAATAGTTATCCCCCCCACCCCCTCACTGGGACCATCTAATGGAGATACTTCTAATAAAAACCCTGCTATGAAATTTGTATGTGGGCATAGGCACAAGGTTTACCAAAGGAAGGTGAGTCTGAGTTCTCATCAGAACTGTGGTAGAAATTTTTTTAAAATTTCAAAATTGAATAGTCAATTACCTTCTTCCCCATGCCCCTAACTGTACCCCAGGTCCTAACCAGTGTTCACAGAAACATATTTGATTTTCACCAAATTTTCCAGAGAAAAGATTCTCCAGTTTCTGAGACTAGGTCTTTAGGAACAAAGTATGGATTGGGGGGGGGGGGAGAGAAGGGAGGGAGGATTTACCAAATTAATTAATCAACTCCAACAAATATATATTAACCACTACTTTATGCAAGAGTAGTGAGGAGCAATGACCAGAATACTCATTTAGGAGTAAGAACCAGATTGAAACCCTGCCCTTGAGACACTACTAGCTAGTGGGTCAGTGGGGACGTGGCTTCATGTGAGCTCCTTGAGGGCAGGGTCTTCCTTGCCTTCCCCTTTGCATCCCCCATCCCTTAGTGTAGTGTATTCACCCATCTTAAATGCTATTTATTGATTGTGCTTCTGACAACTGAACCTTTTAGTACTCCAAGTAATTCTCTAAGAGTCTAAGTTACAAGAGTTGCAAATGTATCACAGTGGGTTCCCACACTAAAGCTATCGCGGTAAATCATTATAATAAAGGTATAAAAATTATAATAAACGTAATTGTTTTTCATCTTTGTCCAACTCCTCATGATCCTATTTGAGATTTTCTTGACAAAGACACTGGAGTGGTTTCCCCATTTCCTTCTCCAGCTCATTTTAAAGAGAGGAAACTGAGGCAGTTAGAGAGACCTGCCCAGGGTCACACAGCTAATTGTGTCTGGGGTCAGGTTTGAACTCAGAAAGATGAGTCGACCTGGCTTCAGGCCCAGGGAACTCTGTGCACTATGGAGTCAGCTAGCTGCCCAATAAAGACAATAGCTAGCACTGATAAAGCTCTTTAAGATTTTCGTAGCTCTCACAACCACTCTCAGAGACAGGTGTTAATATTATCCCGATTTTACAGTCCCTGTCCTCAAGGAGCTTATATTCTTTTTTTTTAAGGTTTTTGCAAGGCAATTGGGGTTAAGTGGCTTGCCCAAGGCCACACAGCTAGGTAATCATTAAGTGTCTGAGACCGGATTTGAACCCAGGTACTCCTGACTCCAGTGCCGGTGCTTTATCCACTGCACCACCTAGCTGTCCCCTGGAGCTTATATTCTAATGGGGAGGTGGGATATGACACAGGAGCAGATATTTTGAGCTAGAAAAGAGCTTCCAGGTCATAAAGATGAATGCCTTCATTTTAAAAATGAAGAAACTGAGTCCTAGAGAAGCTAAATGACTTGCCCAGGGTCCTACAGGTAAAAAGTGGACAGACTAGAATTCATACTGCAGTCCTGTCAATGGTGGTCCTCTGTGGTCTTTCCATTACACAACCAACTGCCTCCTCTTTTAAGATAAAATAAATAACTAAATAGATAAATAAACAAAATAAAAAGGGAGGAAAGAAAAAAAGATTTAAATGATGAAAGACTCTTTCTCCTGAAATATCAAAATGATAAAAATTATAATCCAAAAAAAGGGTGAGAGTTGTTTTGACTAGAAAAGGCGGGAAGGAAAGAATTATCCAGATAATCACCTCATTTGGCCAATTCATCGGCACAGCAAAAATGTGAGATAATTCTGCACAAGGAGACTCCGTTTTCCCTGATGAGATAGAAGGGGCCAGATCTTGATGATCCCATAAAGGGAAAACATCTTTCACTATGAGCTCTAGTGTTTGAATTGTATAAACTAACAGAATATGGTGTGATATGATGGGGGAGGAGGGAGACCCTTGGCCTTGACCAGGGAACCCCCATTGACGTTCATGGGAGTGTGGACAGGGAAAAGCTGAGGAAGCTGGAGGCAGCTTCGGGCCTCACTTTGATAACTGCATTCGGTCACAATTACCCCTAAAGGTGATTAGTTATTTCAAATCATTTCCTTAAATGGTGGAGAGGGGGGAAAAAATGAAGACATATTAATAAACACACAATTATGCGGGTTAGAGCAACAATGCAGTAGTGGCTGGTCATTCAGGAGGCTTGTGCTAATTTTAATTAGCTGCCTTCCCTTGCCTTCCAATGTAATTAAAACAGCTTAGTTGTGCTCACTGATGCAAGCCCCCTTATTTAATCACTAACATTATTTCCCTGAACTATTAATGATTTTCAAAACGCTTGTTTATGCAGAATTAGAACAGTAATTACCTTCCCAGTTAATTTCGTCCCTTCCCATTTCACACCTAGCTCCAACGTCACTCATTTCGCCGGGCTTTTCTGTCAAAACAAAGGAGGCCTTGTTCGCCAGGCAGCCGCCCCGAGCCCGCTGCAGAGCCAACTTCTCCAACACTAATAAAGTCGCTCCCAAGTGAAACAGGTGGACTCATTTAGGCCCTCCCGGCCTGGCTCCGGCTCCAGCTTGCACGGCCACGCTACTGGGCCTTCTCTTTATTAGCTCCAAAAAGAGAGCTCGGCCTGCAAAAGAAGCTATTTCATTCGGGCTTGTGGAGCAGAATATAATCTTTAATTTAAACTGAAGCCGTAAAAAGGAGCCCTTTAATTTTAACTGGCTTGTGCGTGTGAATTTGAATTAATAATCCAGAAAATTGAAACTGTTTTGCTGCTCTTGCTGGATATTGACTGTTCTCCACATGCCTTGAGCTTTGGCCTCACTCATTTCTTTTCCGAAACAGGCCGACCACTCTGCCGTCCTTCTCTCCCTCCCTTCTGTCCCTCTTTTTTCTTTTCTTTACTTTGCTTTTCTTTCTCTTTCTTTCTCTCTTTCATTTTCTTTTCTTCTTTCTTTCCTTCTTTCTTCCTCCTTTCCCTCTTTCTTTTTCTTTCTTCTTTCCTCTTTTATTCTTGTTTTTTCTTTCTATCTTTTCCTTCTTTCTTTTTCTTTCTTTCTTTCTTCTATCCTCATTTCTTTCCTCCTTTCTTTCCTTCTTTCTCTTTCTTTCTCTTTCTTCCTCTCTTTCCTTATTCTTTCTTTCTATTTCTTTCTTTTTTCCTCTTCCTCTCTTTTATTCTTGCTTTTTCTCTTTCTATCCTGCCTTATTTATTTCTTTTTTCTTTCTCTCTTGCTTCCTCCCTTCTTTCCTTTCTTTTTTCTTTCTTTTGTTCTTCCTTCTTTCCTTTCTTTTTCACTTTCTCTCTTGCTTCATTCCTTTTTCTTTCTTTTCCTTTCTTTCTCTCTTGTTTTCATTCTTCCTTTCTTTCTTCCCCTCCTTTCTTTCCTTCCATTCTTTCTTTCTTCCATTCTGTCTTTCTCTCCCTATCTCTTCATGTCTTCTTTCTTCTTTCTTTCCTTCTTTGCTTTCTTTGTTCTTCTTTATTCTTTGTTTTTCTTTTTTTTCCTTTTTTATTTCTCTCTTCTTTCCTTCCTCCTTTTTTCTTTCTTGTTCTCTTTGTGTCTTTCTCTTTTTCTCTCATTTTTTCCTCCCTTCTCTTTTCCTCCCTTTCTCCTTCCTTCTCTTGTGCCTCCTTTCTGTCTTTCCTTCCTTCTATCTTTTCTTTTCTTCTTCTATTTTTGCTTACTTAATACCTTTATTTTTTCCTTCTCCTTTCCTGACTTTTAATTTTACTTCTTACTTTCCATTTCTTCCTTCATTTTTTCTTTCTTCCTTCATTATTCTTTTTTCTTTGTTCTTTCAAAATTCCCTCTTCCTTCCTTCCTTCCTTTTTTTTTTATTATTTCTCACTTCTTCCTTTCTTTGTGATTCAGCTATTTTATGCAAAACAGAGAACTCTGAAAAGGAAAATTCTCAGTTGACTGAATTTCCCTGACAAAAAAAAAAGACTTTATTAAAGGAATACTAAATCTGTATTAATTTAGTTTACAGAAAGAATATAATTGGTGTATTCATTATATCTACTTAAGACATAATTCAAGTGCACTCTGAGTTCATGCTTGATTGAATCCTTAGATTTTTCTGACTTTCCCAACCACATTCCTCAGTGATGAGAAACTACTGTATTAGAATCTGCCAGCACTGACTGCTAATCTCATCTTCCACAAAAGAAGTGCTGTTTTGGAAAGTGAGTCTTACAAATAGGTCATATAGGAAATGTAGAGTATTTATGATAACACTATTGAGACTAAATTGAGAGACAATTGGATAGAATATCAGGAGACAGAAAGATATGGATCCGGTCCTACCTAACTCACTTTATCTCTCTTTGCCTCAATTTTTTCATCTGTAGAATGGGTGTGGTAAAAGTTAGAACTTTGGACAGGATTATAATGAGGCCTAACTGAGAGAAGATTTATTCAACTATTTGAAGGATAAAACATGGTGCCAAGACTCCAAAGAGACCTACTCCTAGGTCCCAGTTCTGCCATTTTCTGCTGGTGTGACAGGGCAAGTCATATAAACTCTCTGATTTCCTCATCTGGAAAATGGATTCCAAGTACTCTCCCTTCCTCTTTAAATCAATGTTCCTGTACCCCTAAATTACATTCATTCTAGAAGATCCAGCTCCAAAATCATAACTAGCATTTATTCCTAACATAAATAGACCAAAGTATAACCCCTATTTTGCCCATATGAAGGCCATCACATGGTAGGGAGTATAGGCAGGAAACCTGGGAAAGTAGTTCACCTGGATTGCAAGCACCAAGGGAGGGAAATAGACTCTCTGAAGTTTCCTATTTTAATTAATTATTACTGGTAACCAGGTGCAAGACTCAGCTGTTTCTAGGCTATGAAAGGAAAACAAGACTTGTCAGCATCCTTTCAATTTTCCTACTCCAGGACAAGGACCTGAATGCCATATCCTAATTTTGAATTTACTTAGTTCAATTCCCCACTGAATTCAATTAGTTTCTGTAATTATTAAGTGCCTGCTATATGCAAGCTATTATGCTAGGTACTTGGGGTACAGATCAAAAAGAAGTCTCCTTTGTCCAGAGAGCAAGGAGAATGGTCCTCCTATATGGATACAAAAAGTAAATACAAGGTAATTTGAGATAACACTGATAACCAGGAAGCTTCCACTTAAAGAAAACTTAGAGGGTATTCTAGGAATAGGGAATAGCCTGGGCAAATACATGAAAAGCAGGAGATAGAATATTGAGTTTGGGGAACCCTCTCCTTGAAGCCTTCCCTGACTAAAATCCTCATTTATTCTCCCTTCTCTCTGTTTCTATGAAACATTTAGAGTCTATACCAAACAGATTCACATATAATATTATGCAGTAATAAGGCCTTAGGACATTGTCAAAAGCAACATTTCAAAAATTTTGAAATAAATATAGGACCTATAGAAATATGATGACAAAGTATCATGTCAGATAAGAGAAGTTTTGAAGTGAAAATTAATATCAATTTCTGTTTGAGCAAATTGGCTGATTTATATAAATTCTACATCTGGTAGTCATGAAATAGAAGACCAGTTAAGTCGATAAGCATTATTACACACCTAATATGCACCAAGCACTTTGCTAAGCACTAGTTAGGGATACAAAGAATGGCAATCCTTTACCTCAAGGAGCTTACAATCTAATTTAACCTGTAGAAGACACCAGTTGGGGACCAGAGAAGAGTTAAAATAGCTAGCTTGATATATGCAAAGCCCCATTAAATGGATAAGGTATTAGAGATGATATAGAAACAACTAAATACAAGCAATACCTATAGAGGCTAAAGTGTAAATAATCTTAGAAGGAAGACAAACTATGAACAAAGGATCAGGAGGGGTTTCTTGCAAAGGACAAGACTTTAGCTGAGACTTAAAGAAAGCTGGGGCGGGGTGGGGGGGGGGCGGCAGCGGCTAGGTGGCACAGTGGACAGAACACTGACCCTGGAGTCAGGAGTACCTGAGTTCAAATGTGACCTCAGACACTTAATAATTACCTAGCTGTGTGGCCTTGGGCAAGCCACTTAACCCCAATGCCTTGCAAAAAACCTAAAAGTAAGCCAGGGAAGTAAGGAGAGAAAGGTGAAGAGAGACAGTGTTGCAAGGTTGGGGAGATACCTAGTGAAAACGGATCAGAGGATGGAGTAATTTGTTCAAGGAACAGAAAGGATGCCAATGACACTGGATTAAAGAAGATGTGGAGGATACCAGACAGTAAAAAGACTAAAAGAGCAAGAAAAAGCCAAATTATAAAGAAAATTGAAAACAGGAAGGAAAATTTGGGTTAATGTTAATGAATAAGAACAATACACATATATGTAGCACTTTATGAATAAAAAATTTCCCAGAGAGATAGGAAGTGCAGATATTATTGCACAAAATTTTGGTGGAATCCATTTTGGGGAACAACATTTGAAAGATGGTAAAAATCTAGGAGGGATACAAAGATCACTGAATATCAGAGTCAGGATCTGAAGAGATCTTGACAGGTTAGAATACTGGACTGAATCTAAGAAGATGGAATACAACAAAGATAAATATAAAATTTTAAACTTGGGTATAAAAAATCAATTTCAAAAGTTTAATATGGGGAAATTATGATTATATGGAATTTTCAGAAGTAGATTTGGAACTTTGAATAAAATTAAAGCTTAGTATGAGTCAACAGGTTGTTGGAGTTCACAAGAAAATTGATAAAATAATAAAATCTTGGCTTGCATTGACTGGCAGAGCTTTCAGGATAAAGGGGATGACTATCTGACTATATTCTGCTCTGGTAGGTTTGCAGCTGGAGTAACACATTTAGATTCATAAAGGATATTGATGAGATGGACAAAAGTACAGATATTCGCCAAAATGGTAAGGAACCTTGATAGACTGCCTGACCTGCAGACAGGAAGACTCATCTTCCTGATTTCAAATCTGGCCTCATACACTTGGTAGCTGTGTGACCCTGGACAAGTCTCAAACCCTGTTTAAACGTCTCAGTCTCCTCATCTGTAAAAGGAGCTTAAACAAGGAAATGGCAAATTATGTTGGTGTCTTTGTCAGGAAAACCCCATGAAGGGTTGGACATGACCAAAGAATGACTGACTCAAAAACAATAATAATGACAACAAGATCATTGAGCCTGAAGAAGACACTACTTGGGGACCAGGAGAAGAGTTAAAATAAGACTATGCAAAGTCCCATCAAATGGATAAAATATTAGATTTATTCTGCTTATCTCCACAAGAAGCAAGGAGTTGAAGTTACATAGACAAATTTATGCTTTCTGTAAAAAAAAAAAAAAGTAGAGCTATGGAAAGGTAAATGAGCTACAATGGAAAATACTGGACTCTCCTCAATGGAGGGCTTCAAGTAAAGGTCAAATGATCTCCTATTGGTTGCTTCTTTTCCCCAGTTCTATCACTAAGCAGTTGTGTAACTTTCTGTTCATCACTTTACCTTTCTTGTTCTTAGTTTCCTCATCTGAAAAATTCTGGTGTAACATCCCATGAATAATAATCATTTTTCCAAATCTAGGATGATATGATGCATCAAAACTCTTACAACGGGCTACTAAAGAGGAGAGATGAAAATGTCAAGATGAGCAAGGAAGAGTTTACAACTTTTCTTTCAACTAGAAAAGAAGAAAGAGCATCCCACATGCCAATGAATTTAGTTACACCTGATTTTAGAATATGATGTGTAACTTCCATGATTTATGAAAATAATTTCCCTTTATAAAAGATCTCCATTGCCAGATGTTTTAGTTGAAGTCTCACTGACTTGTATTCTTTCACATACAGAAATCATATGATCATAGTCCTGTTATGAGAAGGCACCTCAGGGTCTATGTAATCCAACATCTTTTTTATAGATAAGGAAAATGAAACCCATGGAGATTAGGTGAGCAGTCCTCAGACATGTCCCAAGGATCAGCCATGGGACTTGCTCCCAGTCCTTTAACACTAGAGTCAGTACACTCTTCACTGAATAGAACTTGCCTTAAGGTATTTTCTGAACCCTCACTCCCTGAAGTTGGTTAATTCTTATATGTCTATGCTACAAAAGTATTTTAAGGTATTTCTGTCTCTCTTCCCTGGTTAGATTGTAAGCACTATGAAGGAAACTTTATATGTCTTATAATCCCCTGGAGTATATTAAGAATACATTAAAGACATTCAATAAATACTTTGGCCTGATAGACAGAATGTTTGACCAAAAATGTTAGATGGGACTAAAGATTCAATCAGTCCAATGTCAAATTCAGCTAAAATGAAGACTGTAAGTCTGGATTTAGTCTTGAGATACAAATGTGCTGGTCTATTCATTTTAAGAATAGAATAGACTGGAGAGATCATTCAGAAAAGAGAGGTCTCCCTAAAGATTTCCAGGAATGAAGAATTTAGTTTTTTTCTGAGTAATCCAATCAGCTATTTTATTTCTAATGGTGACAATCCATATGGCTCAGTGAGATCTTTCCTATCTTAATATCAAGTTCATCTCCTTTTATTTGGTCTTCCAGACCAGTGAGGAATGACTGGTCATTTCCTTCATAACAGGAGCTCCAAAGAGGAGTTACATTAGTCAGCTAACAACAAAAATACATGAAGCATTTACTGTTCCAGGTGCTAGGCTGGGGAAACAAAGAAAAGTCAATGGAGGAAACAGTATGTAAATAAATAGGTAAGATTACTACAGATCCAGGTTTGATGGAGAATGCCTATTATCTCAGGAAACTTGATGCTAGTGGATTCCTTGAGCTCAGGAGTTCTCAGAGGCTTTGGGGTAAGCTGAATTGGAGTCTACAATAAGTCTAGCATCAACATGGTAAGGAAACAGCTTGTTTAAGGAGGGGTAAATCAACACTGGTTAGAAAAAAGCAGGTCAAAATTCCTATGCCAATTAACAATGAGATCTGGATTTGTGTAATCCCTATGCTTCTAGCTGTAGAGAGACCAAAATTTGTATATCTATTCATACATATATACAAACATACATGTGAATGTGTAAATATGTATATATTTATACATAAACACAAAAATACACATAATTATAAGCAAATTTATATATGTTTAGTTTGTATTTTCTTCTTTAAAAGGACCATAACACCATGACATGCCACTGAATTGCTTTTTAGTGAGGGAGAGCTAGGCAAAATCACCAACCTTGCTCTCTTCAGAGCCATCTGGGTGAGTGGCAAGATGTAGACCAAGATGACGAGAGATAGTCCTATACAGTAGGAGACTTTGACCATTTTCAGGAGACTTTCCCAGGTCTCAGGTTGAATGGAGCAATGTGTATTCAGTGATTAAGGTTAGGTAAGAAATGAGGCAAGGAGTGGCCTCTTTTATCTAATCAAGAAACAAAAATCAATTTGAGAGGGGAAGATCTCAGGTTTTTGGACAAAATAGAAACAATTGCTATTGGCATTCACTCTGAGCATTCAGGGTTCAGACCATATTGACTTTTATATATACACTCACATATCTAAACACATACCTATGTGTATTTATGTATATTTACACACATATACACACATGTATATAAAAATGAATGGTTACCTTTCAGAAAAAAGGTTCTGTCCTAGAAGCCAGCCATAGATTACAATCTCTTATTTAGCATCTCTGGAAAATGGTGTCTTTACTCTGTCAAAACAACAATAGGGAATTCTACCTATTTCATGAGCCATTCTATTCTAGTGTGGTATGGCTCTGTTAGGAATTAAACTTCAGGATTAATTCAAAATTTTAGTTATATAGGATGAACTGGTATAATTTAGAGGGCAATGATATTTTATCTTTGAGCTAAGAAAATCACAGACATTCTTGTAGATTTTCTAACTTTTAAAATACCCCTCCTTTATATTAACTCCAAAGAAGTTCTTACTACCATCCCTTCTCCACCTTCTCAGTAAAAAAAAACAAGTATTTTAACCTTTCTTCATTGGACCTTCATTGGACCATTGACCCTTTTGATTTTGTCTTCCCTGCTCCCTAGTTTCTTCGCATTCCTTTACAAGTGTACCAGTAAGAAGCAAAAATTAAAGAAAAATTACAAGATGTAAGACAGATCTGTCTGGGGCCCATCATGCTCAGGTTTCTTTCTATTACCCTGTCCCTGGTCAATTACTCTTTCCCTAACTTGTATTTGTTTTGTTTGTGTTTTAGTACCTAAATGTTCTTACCTTTGATTCTATTGAATAGAAAGGGCAAAAGTCTTGTACTCCTCTGAATGAATGTATGAATGAATGAAAAACATTCACTAAACTCTGATAAGGGGAGCTAGGTGGTGCAGTGGATAGAATGCCAGACCAGGAGTCAGGAATAGTCATTTGCTTGAGTTCAAATCTGACCTTAAATGCACGCTAGTGTTTGTGAACTTGGCAAGTCACTTTGGCTTTCTGTTCAGGTTCCTCATCTATACAATAAGCTGGAGAAGAAAATGACAAACCATTCCAATAGCTTTGCTGAGAAAATCTCAAATGGAATTGGGATGAGATGGACCTACTGAAATGACTGGACAACAAAAACAAAGTTTTGTCTTGTTTTGTTTTGTTTTTTTAAATTGGGGGAATATACAAATGAAAAAACACCACAGATTCTTCCTTAGGAAAACTCACATTCTGAAGGCTGAAGATAAAAACAGGTGTGGGGGAGTCATATCTAGGAAAGGAAGTTCTAGTTTGGGTAGTCACAAAGATTGTTTTTACTTGTCATCCTGAGATGAACATATTTGAATTTAAGTGCCACTTCTCACATTAAGCTTTTCCTGATCTCTCTTTCCTCTCCAACCCAGATGTTAATGTCTCCTTACTCCCATTACCATAGAATTTTCTTATGATCCTTTATGTTTAATAGGACTAGTTGATAGCTACAATTGGATGCTATGCTTAATGACCATTTCCTCATTATTTTGTACTTCACTTCATCCAAAACTGGTATGAATATCTCACCCATTGTTGTAGATTTTATCCATTCTGTGACTTAGAAGAGTCTTTTAGTTCAAGTATCAAATGTATCATCACCCTGAAGCTAACCTGACTGATAGTGAGGCTTTATGATCGTAACTAGGTCAGTCCTCAGATAATGCCCATTATCCCTTTGCTGGTCCAGTACTGAAGCCCAGCCAGCTTAGAAGAACCTTCAAAAGTTTAAACTGTGCTGGTATTGCCATCTCACCCCATAATGAACCTTGGAACAAGACTAGTAAAAAGTATCAAAATTATTTCTGAAGTTCAGAATAAAATAAGAAACATTCTATTAAATAGGATTTTGGTAAAGGGGAGGGTCATCACTCTGTATGGATCAGCTCAGCTCTTCAAATCTAAAAGAGAAATTAGCCTACTATCTCAAAGGAAGTTCACAGCACATTTAACCAGCTGTTATTTAATATTTAAGAATCTATAGAACTTGATGATTCAGCCTATCTAGCTCCCAAGGTGCCATCAAAGAGCTCCATTTGGATAATCTACTTTATACCCTGAGATTTTTCTTTCCTTTTTGTTTTGAATTCCACAATACATGTAGTAATCTATTTATAGGCTTTTAACATATAATTTACCATTCTAAACACTTATTTCTTGATCTCTGCACTTTACATCAGCCATTCGTTTGGTTCAATATGTACTCTTCAACCATCATAACAGAGGCCAAATGAAAACACTCCATTTTACTTTAATGAAAAATTATGTTTTAGTTATGCCCTTCTTACCTCAGAGTTATATTATTTGTATGTATAAATTAAATAAGTCATTTCAGAAAGTTTTAACAAAATTTGAATGGGTTTTTTTATAATGACTTTGACCTCCCACATACAATAATGACTTTGCATTGGTGAAATTACTGAATAGGTTTTAGAAATGCGCAAGGGTATTTAGATGGCCTCAACTCAGTATTGCTAGGGAAGGTAAATCCATTTAAGACTTAAAATATATGTCCTAATTTCAAAGTTGGTGCTGAACATTTCCTATATAACCCAGACAGAGTTAGAATAAGAATAACAGGTGTTAAACAGCTAACTTCATTTTAATAGATTTAAATGTGCTGGGATTTTATTTCTTCCTAAGGGTTCAGTAAACTTAAGGTGACAAAAAAAATTCTTCCAATATTTTTAGAATGCCCAAGATTCATGGTCTCCAGGCAACTGGCAATCACATGGTTGCATAGGTTTTGGCCTACTGTTGCAATGCTGTTATGTGTTTGGTTGATGATTTATTCAAACCTAGTTTCAAACCTGCTGTTAGCACCCTCATTGCTTTAATGCAGCTAGACCACCATTCATAACTGTCAAGAACCAATTCATTGGGACCTGGACTTTTTTAAGCCTACAAACTGTGCACATCTCTCTCTCTCTCTCTCTCTCTCTCTCTCTCTCTCTCTCTCTCTCTCTCATTTTGTCAGCCTGCATCAGAATATAAACACGGTCTCTCCATTCTTTCAACTACTTCCCAAGGAACGATGCTGTGGAATATATCTATATCTACTTAATTTTCTAACCCACAAGAAGAAATACCAAACTTAATTTCAAGGAATATGGGTTCCAACAGTAATTTCAGTCAGTATGGGTGGTAGTGGCCCCTGAAATGAATGCCACATTACTAATACGAGTAAAGAAAAACCAAGACAAAGTTTAATGCTTATGTACTGAATGGGGTTCTTACACTTTGGACTCCAGAACTTGGCAAGGGTAAACTTTAAAAACAAACAAAAAAGCAAGAGATTTTCCAAAAACCTGGAAGACCTCTCTTCAACAAACACTTTCAACTTAATTCTATGACAAAAAGATAATGAAAGTTTTAAGTAAAACCAATTCCCTTGTCCCTGTATTCATTTAGGAAAACACTCACCTGATAAAACAGTCACCATGAGAAAAAAGAATAAAAGATAGAATTTGATGGTAGACTTCACAAGAGGACATACATATATTTTACATAAATTTAACATGATTCACTCAACCCAGGTAAAAAGGCATAGAAAGGATGCAGGTTGCAATTTTGAAGAAATTATACACTTTTCCATGTTTTAATATTGATGAAAAGTGAATGTTTATAAAATAAATTTCAAATAGCTTACTCTCTACACAAGTTATATTATTCTAATTTCTTAGTCCAAGAAGTTTATAATCTTAAATGGTGATAAACTTAAGATATGAGATTTGTTTTGAATGAAAGCAGAATATGAATGGAAGTAGGGAATCACCCAGAAACACCCAGGCAATATTGTAGGATCAAGAAACACTGCCCCCATTCCCCCAAAGAAACCCTTTAAAAAAAGATATGGTTCCTTAAAACAATTAGTAATATGCTAGACAATGAAAGTTTTACAGTATACTTTCTCTGTTTAAAGATGGCAGTCATAATAATGTAAAGGTTCAGAAGGTCTTCTCCAGAGTGTTTCCTGATGTTTTGCCTGTCTCATCAGGAATTTCGACAGAGGAATAAAATGGCACTCTATCTTCTGGACAGCTTGGTGTTTGTCTTTGGCTGTCAAGCAAAAAGGACTGCAATTCCACTCATCTGGAGAAGATTAGAATACTATGGGAAATCAGAGAAAATAGAAAATGGAATAACAGAATGCTGGCTAGTCATTTTCTTTAACTCCCTTTAGGGAAGGGAACATCCCCACCTCATGGCACAGGGATTAATGAGTTAAATTCCCTATAGTATTCATGGGAATTCTGAACATCAACTGGTAAAATCAATTGAAAATATGTCCTTTTGTTTATATTCTAACTTACAAGGAGTATGGAACAAAGATCACCATTTTATGTAACAATAGGGATATTTTCCGCTTAAAAAATCCACATAATTCTACCACCAACTCATCCACTAAATATTCAATATTCAAGACATGACAGTTTAACAAAAGATTGAAGTAGAATCAACCAATCAATCCACAAGGATTTATTAATTACCCAGTATGAACCAGGGATAATGCTAGCCACTGTAAACTAAAAAAAAAAAAAAAAAAAAAAATGAAAGTCCCTGTCCTGAAGAAGCTTACATTCTCTGCTAATTTGCAATCCTTCCTCACCTCCAATTTTTAATCTTAAGTGTCCTTCAAAGCTTAGGTCAGAGGTCACCTTCCATGTATCTTTCCTCCAATTCCTTCTGGTTAAAGTTACTTTGCTATTTTTATTACTTATGATATTTTGGAGGGATATATTTTTTATCTTTTATTTTATGCCTAAAAATTAGCACAATCTCTGCTATATAATTGATACTTAATAAGTATTTATTGTTATTGTTATTACTGTTGAGTGTAATAGCTCTAATGTAGTAGTAGCACCATCACCACCCCATTCAATAAACTATAAGTTCTCTAAGAGAAAAAGATATTTGCTTTCATATTTGTAACACCAGCTATTTCCTTATATTTAGTAGGTATTTAAGGTTAATTGAATAGAATATTATCGGTGATTATTTAAATGAGAAGATAAATAAAATAACCTCCTTACTAAGTCATCAAAATGATAGTAAAATAGCTACAAATTCAGAGATTTCAGAGTCAGAAAAATATTTTTAACAGAATGAAAAGTTTAATTCAGTCATTTTGGAGAGCAGTCTGAAACTATGTTCATAATAACAATAAAACAGTGCATACCCTTTGATCCATCAATACCACTACTAGGTCTGTATCCCAGAAAGAACATAAAAGAGGAAAAAAAGACCCACATTTACAAAAAATATGTATAGTAGCTCTTTATGGAGTGGCAAAGAAATGGAAACTGAGGGAATACCCATCAATTGGGAATGGCTGAACAAGTTATGATATATGAATGTTATGGAGTACACTCTTCTGTAAGAAATCATGAATGATCAGATTTTAGAGAAGCATGCATGGTAAAACTTGCATGATCTGATGCTGAGTGAAGTGGTCCACATTGTACAGCAATGTGACATGCGTAAAATGAATGCAGCTCCTCTCAACAATTCAGACATCAAGAATAATCTGAGAGACCTTTTGTTAATGGACAATGCAATCTACATCCAGACTAAAAACTGGGATTTGAATGCAGTGCAAAGCATACAAAGTTCAGTTTTAAAAAACTTTTACATTTTTCCTTTCTCTTTCATGATTGTTTTCCTTTCCCCTTAGTACTAATTCTTCTTTCATAACATGACCAATATGGAATTATATTAAGCATCAATGTACATGTATAAACTTTTTATCAGATTGGTCATGGCCATACAGAGAAGGTAGGGAAGGGAGGGTGGGAGAAAAATGTGAAACTCATAAACTTATAAATGGATGAATGTTGAAAATTTGCATATAATTGGAACAATATAATACAATTTCAATTAAAAATGAATAATGCCATGCCAAATTAAAGTATTTTCACAGAAAAGAGTTCATGTACACATAAAAATGTAGACAAGAATCAGATATAAAGATAGTGATTTTCTTCAAATATTCAAATAAGTATTTGACTCTCAAAATAGGGTTTAATGCTATAATTAGAGTTCTGTAGCATCAAAAGAAGAAAGAGTTCTTTGAGAAGAAAATAAATAGACCTTATCTTTTTTGTTTAATCAAAATTGCATTTTTATAGATTTTCAAATTGTATCTTTAATATATTACATTAATATACTATATAACCATATAATACATTAATGCTATTAATATACTATAATACATATCATGCATTACATCATTATATCAACTGCATAGGGACACTCCTTAAGGAACTGAGAAGAGTGCCCCAGTATGACAGACACTCACTTCTCCATTTGCTTAGATTTAAATAAGACCTTGGCTTTGGGCCTTAGGGTGTCAGGTCACTTTCCAATAGCATAATAAAAGAAAAGGGTGTGTCAACCCTGCCCATATGGAAATCAAAAGCAATAAAGAGGACTAGGTCCATAATAATTGACCCTTTAATCTAATTTGGAAAAGTATCAAGAAGAGCCTGACCTAGGGGGATTTGAATGAGTTGTGTAATAGTTTTTTGGTTGTTGCTTCTGGGAGATAGGAATTAGAACTAGACTTATGCTTTAAACCAATTAAGTGAATTGTGTGAGCAAACTGCCTCTACCAAGACAGATTAACAGCTTCTCTGCAATAAACAATCTTACAGAGTTACCTAAAACAAAAATGATAGGTTTTTTTTAACTTGATAGGGGTCATATAGCCAAGATATATCAGAGGCAAGATTTGAACTTGGGTCTTTTTTGGCTCTGGACCCAGTTCTTTATCAACTAAACCACATTGACTGTTAACCCTTTAATTCCTTCTTACCCTATTTTTAATATGGTAAACTGAACAAGAAAAAGTTTGTCTACACTATATACACTGGCCAAAGTATAGAAAAGAACTCATAAGTTGGGGGGGGGGGGGTTAAATAAATTTTATTTGTATCTTTTGCTTTTACATCACTTAGCCCCTCCTCCAACTCTCTCCCAGAGAATCACCCAATGTAACAATGATTTTATTTTCTAGGAAGAGGAAGAAAAGAAAAGAGATCATCAAAAGCAACCAGCATATCAAAAGAAAATCAGAAAATGCTTGCAATGTTCCACACCCATGAACCTTCTTAATTCTCTCTCTCTCTCTCTCTCTCTCTCTCTCTCTCTCTCTCTCTCTCTCTCTCTCTCTCTCACACACACACACACACACACACACACACACACTAAATCACTTGATCTTCCTAAGCTTCTCTATATTCATTTTATCTGTCATTTCTTATAGGACATTAATATGACATTTTATTCTCAATCCAGAATTTATTTAGCCATTGCCCAACTAATGGACATCTGCTTTGTTTCTGATCCTTTGCTACCCTACACATACAAAAAAATTCTGTAATAAATATTTTGGTGTGTGTATGGAAAATTTCTTCTTATCAATGACCTCCTTGAAGATACATATCTATCATTGGAATGTATGAGTAAAAGGTTCAGAAATTTTAGTCATTTTATTTACTTGATTCCACATTACTTTCCAAAATGGTGATATTAATCCATGGCTACATTGTATTAATGTTCTTATCTTTTCACAAGTTCCTTTTTCCACATTGACTGTTCACATCTTTTGTCAATTTTCTGTGAGGTAAAACTTCACTTGTTTTGCTATATTATTATATTATATTATATTATATCATATTATATTATATTATATTATATTATGTTATGTTATGTTATATTATATTATATCATATCATATCATATCATGTCATGTCATATTATGTCATATCATATCATCATATTATAACACATCCTATCATATCATATTACATCATGTTATATCAGATTATGTCATGTTATATTATATTTATTATATTATATTTGCTTTCTTATATTATTAATTGATTTGGAATTTATTATTAGTGATTTGGAATATTCTCTTCCATGGTTTTATTGGCCTACAATTGTTTTGAGAACTGCTTGTTTATATTCTTTGTTCATCTTTTGGGGAATACCTTCTGGTATTAGGTACTTCTATTTACTTCTCTCTCTCTCTCTCTCTCTCTCTCTTTATATATATATATATAGATAGATATAGATATACATATACATATACATATATATCTATATATCTATCTATCTATCTATATATATATATCTGTATATATATATATATATACATATACATATACATACACACATATATGGGTATGTGTTACCAAACCAAGAAATTCACTATAAAGGATTTTATTTCCCCATTCAATAGCTTCCTTTCTTGACCTAGATGGATTAATTATTTTTGTACAGGAGATTTTTAATTTCATGCAGTCAAATGATCAATTTTATGTTTTGTTACTCCCTCTACCCTGAATATGGTTACAAAGACAGCTCCTATCCATAGCTATGAAAGATGCATGTGTATATATGTAAATATATACATTTACATGCATATGCATGATATGCATATATGTAAATATATACATACATATGTATGATGTTTTTCTTACAATTTTTATAAAATGATCTTTGCTATTATGATCATGAATCTATTTTAAATTTATTGTGGAATATGGTATAAGGTGTTTTTGTAGTTGATTCATTCAGCCATGTCAGAATCTCTGGGATGCCATTTAGTTTTTTCTTGGCAAAGACAGTGGACTATTTTGCCTTAAGTTCAAGCCTAACTTCTGCCAGACTGTTTCCAGTTTTTCCAGAAGTTTGAATTGTGTTTTCAAATCCTAGTTCTGCAAATGGCTTTGGAAAGCAATGCTTTCAACTCTCTAATCTTAGTTATTGTAACTGTGCTTTCATAGTTAAAATGTTCCGAATACTGAAGGACCTGGACTTTTGGGAAAAAATATCGTCACATTCTTCCACCACAAATCAGAAAAGTCTTCTTAACTTTGAAGCTTGATGGTTCCATGTCTTTCACCGGAAAGGTTAGAGGACAATGCTCCCTTTATCCTGGGATCTTTGGGGAGACTGAAATTCCCAAGGCTAAAGAAACCATTTTTGAATGGGGAAGACAAACAGACAGGCAGACAGACAGGCAGACCTAGAAATTTGAAAGAGAGGGAAGAGGAAGGGAAAGAGATCGAGAAGGAGTCAGAGAAATAGAGACAGAGATGTTTAATGAGAGACATACAAGTCTGTAAATTTAGGAAAAGAAAAAGGAGAGATTGAAGTGTGTTGTTTTTTTACCAGGAGTGAAGAATAGTTCTGTCCATTCTGGGGTTTTCTGAGAAAGTTTCCTAACAGGAAGCCCTCTATAGGAGAAAAGAGAATTAAGATCCCCCTTTTCCCATCAGGGAACTTATATTCCATAACTCAAGGCTTCTTCATTTTTTTTTTTGTTTCTGCATTGGTTTCTTGAACTCCTCTGTCAGTGAAGCCTATGGACCCCTTCTTTTAAAAAATTACAACTACATTAAAATACATTGGGTTACTAAGGGTATTCAAACTAAGGGTATTGAAAGACAGTCGTTAATTTTTTTTTTAAATTTACAGACCTCCTGATATCTATACACAACCCTATGCAGAGAATGTGTACAGAGGGAGACAGAGACAGAGAGAAAGAGGAAAATGAGAGGAAGATAGAGAGATGGATGGATAGACACATACATACAGATAGAGATAATGTATTTGAATATAAATAGTCTTCTCTTTAATCCTATGAATTTCATTTTATGCATTTAAATACTTTTCTAACATGAGATCTAGAGTCTTCTTTACACTGAAAATGGGATCCAGATCATACACAAAAATTAAAATCTCCTCTCTTAGAGATTTGCCTATTATACTGAACAGTTAATGACTGGGTAGAATGAAGGCAAGAGTTAAAATCTAGGTATTTCTAACTCTAAATATGGCTCTCTAATCATTATGCCAAGTCTTCATTTCTGTGTATTTGTGTGTGTGTTTATGTATATATGTACATACATACAATATAAACAGAAGGTGGGGGGGGGGGGAAGAGTGTGGGGAATGCCAGCACCTGGGGAATCAAATAAGGCCTGACATAGACAATTGCAATTTTCAGCAGGAAAAAAACTGGAGAGAACAAAGATGGTTGGTCAACAGTGGATGGTATAAATTGTAATGAAAAGAATGGAAAATATGGAAAATTAAAATATAAGAGGGCTGTTTCTGAAAAGAAACCATTCTTTTAGATTCAACAGGAATGATAGCTCAAATAATATAAGACTAAAAACAAACTCCACTGTTGGGGACCAAAGACATCACACAGCTTGGCTGAGGAAATAATATCTTCTTAAAGGACTAACAGAATGCTATTAATTACCCTTAGAGAATGGATATGGCTAATGTAGACCTGCGCAAGAAAAGACTAAGAAGCCTACATCCAAGGAAAAAAAGGAAAGAGAAGGAAAAAAACCCAAGAATTTAATGAGGGAGCCATCAAGTAGTTCCCCGAATGAAGCGGTTTATTAAACATATGATCAGTGACCCAATGATCAAGAATTTAATGATACTATCATCCTGATATTATCCAACTACTATGAAGAGAAAGTTGTACAACCAGGGAGGGTAATAAAGGCTCATCTGACTGTGGGGAGGCAGCTGACCTGACACCAATGTAGACTGGCACAACCTGGGAGAGGTCTGAGGCTAATCGGGAAAATCAGGTGGAGGTGGCACAGATTTACCAAGCCTGCCTATGAGAGAAAAGGAGATGCATGGCCGGTCAAGTGAAATGAACCATCTTTTTAGTCACTTAACAAGAGAATCAGCTGGGTTTGCAGCCATCAATATATCCAACAGCATTCCAACTAACCATCTCAATTTAGAATTAGTCCAACCACCACAAGCTGTGACCGAAGGATTCTGATCTTAATAGGGAGAGATGAAAGGGTGACAAGAAGAGGTGACTTTTGGCAGCTTCCATCTCCAGCTAGAGGGAAATTCAAAAGTCACAATCCTGGAGAACTGCTCATCTAAGTAATGTATTCACCTGGTACATACCTAACCCTGTGAAAGTTAATTAGCCACTGGGGAGGCAGGTCTATTTTCTTCATTGCAATGTTGGTACTGTGCAGAAAAGGGCCAAGGGTGGAAGGTACTTCTGTGAGAAATGAGATCAATTTATATATTGGTTTCAAGGTCTAGTTTTCCATATAAGTGAAAAAAATTAAAATAGAAACACAAGGGGTCCAAGGCTGAATGGGATTCACCTTATTATTTTAACAAGAATATCTAGTAAATGGTAATGGATTCCCTGTTGTTTTATAGTTAGAAGGGTTCAATTATACTACGCGAAGGACATCATGTTACTATGTTTTCCAGCTTACACAATGGAATCAGACCTGATTTATTTGCTAGATCTCAAAGCACTAGATGACTGTGAACTCATTTCCCAACACTCCCCAGGGAGAATATCCACTATGTTTTTTTACTACCTTATCTTGCTCATATCATAAAGTGAACACATTTTCATTCTGGTTGCTTCAAAAAAAGACTAGAAAATGAGTTTTGGATAGAAGGATTTTTTATTTTGTTTTGTTTTTAAATACTGGAACCTTCTCAGCAAAATAAATATCTTATCCATCTCCCCCCCCAAATGGGGGAAAGAGAGAGAGAAAGAGAGAGAGAGAGAGAGAGAGAGAGAGAGAGAACAATTCCTTTCTGACCATGTTCAAATTCTTTGTTAGTTCACAGGATGATTTTTAGAGGGCAAAGTGCTTACACTTGGAAAGTGTGACTGAGCTTGTTTTAATAACATCGTGAATGATAAGTAAGCATGGAACCTTTTCTAAACTAATCCCATTGCTGTAAAATGCACAGCTTCAATCCAATAGCCACAGGTGCAGAAGGAAACATAATTGCAGGTCCCCATCACATTTTCTTCCATTATGGCCTATTTAGTCAACATGATCTTTAACAAATGATTGTATTCTATTCTCTTTCCGAAGTTTTAGCCAGTATCTCTTTGCCCCTTCCCTTGACATGCCTGATAGCCCTGAAGCCTAGGGGAGGGGTGGATGAAATTGGAAAATATAAATAACAAATCAAAAATTACAATTGATTGGATAAACAATTTCCCTTAGTCTGTTTCTTAATAAGTGATCGATTTCTTGATCAATATTCATTATTTCCCAGAACATACCAAACTGTTTATTGAATAAATGAATGGCTGGAACGACAATGACATGAAAACAAAAAGGGTGAACCAATTTCTTTAATAATGTGGGTTGAGCAGACTGTCTCATCTCACCTGGCTGTTCTACTCTGGTGCATTTTTCAACATAGGCCTTTGGAGGAAGGAAAACATGAGAAGTCATTCATTGCTCATTAAAAGAAAGGTTTTATGAGAATGTTTTTAGATATGAGTTTGGATCCTGTCCATTGGTGCCATATTACAGACACATCTTTTGTCTTACTCCTATATCTCAAGAGCTGGTTTATCCTTCCTCCCTTAATGCATGAGAAGAACTGGGTTTTAAGGTAGAAGATCTATATTCAAATCCTAGTTTTACTAGTTATAATATTCAAAGTAAGTCACTTAACCTCTCTAGTCTTCATTTATCCCATTTGCAAAATGAGGGATTGGAATCAATGACTTCCACAAAGTCCCTTCTGACTCCAAGACATTGAAACTAGGAAAAATTTCCTTTGAAATACATGAAATTATAAAATTATAGAAATATACAGGCTATGAATTCTTATGAGAGGCCACAGAGTATAATAAAGAAAGGGTTTTCCTCTCTGTGAAACCTTGCTTCTCCTACATGCTAGCTAGGAGATCATTTAGTCTTTTAGGTTCCCAAGTAATCTAAAATGATTAAAAAGAGTGAGTTGCTGATTTGTATCAGTGATGGGGTTTTCCAGCCCA